>NW_006494614.1:38127806-38139954 GCF_000325575.1 Pteropus alecto | reverse complement strand
TCTGCTCCTTTGTGGCTTGTAAGGTTTGTGCTGAGAAGTTCGACGATTATCTAATGGGTTTTCCTTTATAGATTACTGTCTTCTTTTCCCTGGCTGCCCTTAGAATTCTGTCTTTGTCATTGATTTTTGATAATTCTAATATAGTGTGTCTTGGTGAAGGCCTTTGTGTTGAGATAATTGGATGTTCTATTGACTTCTTGAATTCCAAGCTTCTAGCTCTTTCCTTAGATTTGAGAAATTCTCGTCAACTATTTGTCTGGAAATGCTTTCTAATCCCTGCTCATTCTCCTCCCCTTAGAGAATTCCCATTATTCTTATGTTTCCTCCCCTGATGGTATCAGCTAGTTCTTGTATTTCTCTTTCATTATTTTTCATTCTTTAGTGTCTCTCTTCTTCCTTCTGATTTATTTCTAGATTTCTGTCTTCGGTATCACTGATCCTTTCCTCCATTTGGTCAACTCTATTTCCCAAGCTAGTTATATCATTTTTCAACTCTTTATCTCCAGAAGGTCTTTTCGGTTCTTTTTGAGGGTTTCATTCTCCTTGCTGAAGAACTCATTCTGCTCACCTAATTGTTTTTTCAATTCCTGAAATTGTTGATATGATTCTTTTCGGATCTCAATGAGTTTTTTCAGAAGTAGCATCCTGAATTCTCTGTCATTTAAGTCACATATTTCTATGTCTGTAAGCTTATTTTCTGGAGATTTTTCTCTTTCTGAGATGCCTCGTTACCTTGGTTATTCATGGTGTTTAACGGACTATGTCTGCCTGCGCATTAATGGAAATGTATTCTGTTGTTTTTCCAGAAAGAAGATTTATTATATAATGGTTCCTAGCCTGTTGCATAGAAGGTGTTTCTCTTTTGGTTTCCAATAGGTGGCATCTAAGCCTCTTGGATCTGTGCTTTATATAAAGTCTTAATAATGTCTTTTTTCCTTATAGATGTTTAATCACGCTTGCTACTCTCAGTCTCAGTTCCTGTCAGTGTTAGCTACAGTTTCGGTAGCGTTTGCTCAGATTTCCCTGGGGCTCCATGGTGATTGGTCTCCGAGGATGTGGGGGGAGGGGCCCTCTGGGTTGGAGGATGAGAGCTGCGGCTCCGCCTCGGTTTTGCAACCGCGGCTGTTAAAAATCAACTGTTGTTTCTCTATCTTCCCCAGTTTTCTGCCATCCTGTTTCTCTGCCTTCTGCTCTGATGACTGGGCAATGTCCTCGGCCATGTGGAGCTCACAGCACTCCCAGGCAGGGCTGTTCAGGGAAGTCACTGCACCTTCACCCCTCCCCCTCCTCCTATAGGGAGCTATGGCGGCTGCGAGAAGCAGCTTCTTTGTTTCTCCCAGTCCACTGCCGAACACCCGGGATTCTGACTTCAGTAGGTCTTTTGCACAGATTCCATGCTCAGAAGTGCTGGTGTGCAGTTTGGATGTTTTTTGTTGAATTTTAGATGCTCAGCTTATTGTTTCAAGGGGAAAGATCTGGGAACATCTCTCACTCTGCCATGTTTAATCTAATCTCCTACCTTTCCTCAAATTTAAAGAAACTCTTAGATATAGATGTCTATCTACAAATGAGCTGATTTTCTTTAAAAAGTGAAAATCATGAGGCATTAAATTATGAATGACTATTTTTTGGGAATACATCAAGTCACTATGATCCTGGAGTCTGTTACATTTTTTTAGAACTTTTTTTTTCCATCCGAGCTACTTTATTTCACCATGAGAAAATGTTTCATGAATAGATTTCTGTTTAGACATCATGCTTGCACATGATACTATTAGGTGTTGAAAAGAATTTGGGAGAACTATTCCTCTTAAGTCCTTAATAAAGCATTTGTGGCTCACCATGGATAATATGTTTGAAAAGCAGCCTCTTGAACAATGTACTAAACACCAGAGCTGTGGGAGTTTGGGACCTCAAAATTACAAAAAGGTACTTTATCCCTGTGTAGAATGCTCCAGTGGAGATGGTCCAGAGAAATGAGTAAATTGAAGAACAGAAAATGTATTTCAGGTGATTCTTCATATTATAAAATCATATTGTCAAAAGGATTACTTTTTGTTATTTATACCATTTTTCTGGTTTATCTGTTGTCCCCTTTCTTATTTTAATTATTTTGTGCCTATAATGAAGAACCAGTTGTAATCTAAAGGTTCTTTTTGTTAGGCTATATTCCAAACAGTGAAAAAAGATTATTACTTTATGTCATTGGATGATACCACAATTAAAGGTAACTTCTGATTCTAAAATGAAATATTTTTTTCAACCAGACTGCCAACTCTTAAAAGATACTGCTACAGCCATGCCACCCTGAACAAGCCCGATCTCATCTGATCTCGAAAGCTAAGCAGGGTCGGGTCTGATTAGTACTTGGATAGGAGACCACCTAGGAAGACCAGGTGCTGTAGGCGTAAAAAATAAAAATAAGGGATTGTAAGTTGACAAGGTCCTTGCAATCTGTGAGGTCAACCAAGGGTTGTCTCACCTAAAAAAAATAAATAATTGAAAAAAAAAAAGATATTGTTACCCTGAATCCTCAGACAAAAATGGTTTATGCTACAGCCATGCCACCCTGAACAAGCCCGATCTCATCTGATCTCGAAAGCTAAGCAGGGTCGGGTCTGATTAGTACTTGGATAGGAGACCACCTAGGAAGACCAGGTGCTGTAGGCGTAAAAAATAAAAATAAGGGATTGTAAGTTGACAAGGTCCTTGCAATCTGTGAGGTCAACCAAGGGTTGTCTCACCTAAAAAAAATAAATAATTGAAAAAAAAAAAGATATTGTTACCCTGAATCCTCAGACAAAAATGGTTTATCGATTTCTTTGGATAGTAATAGTGTGTGTGGGGGTGGGGGGACACTTAAGCTAAAAGTGTTAAATATGCTTACAGGTATAAATAACCAAAAAGTGGATTTCTTGAAATATTATAGGAAATTTGTTTGATTGAATTCGTCTTGAAAGTTAAATTGTAAATCTAATAAATTTATATTTTTAATGATTTTCTCAGTATTTCTCAATATGAGCTCATAATGAGCTCACATGTTTAAATGACCTATTGGAATTTCTTTCTGGATTTTTAGTTTATCTGTACGATAAAATTCAATTTGTTGGGAGTTCCTGGTTCTTGCATGATCATGTTCGTAAGCAGAATTGAGGCAAATTGAGAATGAAATCAGCTCTTGGTGGCTGTAATATTATGTGAAAAATACATGCTAATCAAAGAGAACAATGGACTAACTGGTTATCAGCCTTGTTAACATCATTCTAGCACAATACAAAATATGCCAATTTCATAATCTTTTAGAGAAACTTTGAGAATAGGTAGAGTATGAAAGCAAAATACTAAAAAGAAAAAAATATTTCTGTAGGAATAATTCCGTGTAGTAATTAGAATACTCATCTGTCCCCTGTACCCATTTTTTAGAGACATTAAATGTGTTGTGGTAGTGCCCACGTAAATAATTTTTTTGTTTTTACATTTCTTTATCAACTTGAGGTTTTTCTCTTTTTGTTTCAGAAAAGGGCTCTGGAGGTGATATAAGTTTAACCATGGATCAGTGGTTATGGCCAGTCAATCAGAAGCTGCTCTTAAACAAGTGATGTCTTATCCAGACCAACAGAGTATTTGAGCCAATTGAGAGCATGTAATCACAAGAAGGTGTCATTTAAAAAAAAAAAGCTATGTTATATATTGAAAATAAAATAGGTCTCGGGTTGACTGTGCAGTGTTTTTATAGTGGTATTGCTAGATATATGGATCTGAGATCTTTTTCTTTGAATGTGTTATGTTTCTAGTCAGTTGGGAGAATTTATTTTGCTAACCAATTTGCTAACATGTTAGTCACATTTCTAAAAAATGATTTTTGTTTCTTCTAAATATAATGTTTAAATTGAAATAGAAAATTATAGGTTTATGACAAGTATATTATACAACAGTACTTAGAAGGATGGCTTTGTAACTTCTTCAGAATTTTTGTTTTGTTTCTGAAGCCTTGCCTTGTCTGTCTAGTAAAACATTTGATTAATATTTTGTTCAAATTTGGAAGTATTCTGATATGACACAATATTTGAATAAAGTTTATTCTTAAAGGTGTAGTGGTCACATTTCATTAAAAAAGAAATAGAATTCTGGATTATCTGTGATTCTGGAATATCTGTAGTAATAGAACCACAATTCTAAAATTAGGGGTAACATAGTAATGTTAAATGTTAGCTCTATGTTTTCATCACTCGGCTGATACTTTAAATGCATTTTCTCATTTAATCTTCAACTCTAAGGTGCATATTAATATTATCCATATTTTATAGGTGAGAAAATCAAACCTCTTTGAAAAAGTTAAAAAAGTTACCGAAGCCCAAAGAGCTAGTGAGTCTCAGAAGCTCGATCAAATCTGGACCTAACTAACTTTCAAAGTCCATGCTTTTGAACAGCGTTTTGTATAGGCAGTAGTAGATGAAGTACAGATCGCAGCTTTGGGAAACAGATCTTAGCTGTTTACTGCTTACTAGACATGTGACCTAAGCAAGTTATGTAATATCTTTAAGGCTTGATCTTCCTCATCTGTAAAATGGGATAATAAAACCTTCTTTGCAGTGTTTTCTAAGATTAGCAATACTTTATGTAAAGTACGTGAAAAGGAGTAGGCAGTTGATATTTTCTTCTTTTCCCTGAAAACTCAGTATGTACTATGCTAGGCATTCTTTCTTTTTTTTTTTAACCTTAACTCATTGGATCCTTTCAGCAGCAGCATGTGCCACTAACAAAGATTTATAAAGAGGTGCTATTGAATGAGACATCGATACAATTGGAATGGTTATCCATTTCTAAAATGAGTAAGGAGGTTTGTTACGTGAGAGCAATGAAAAGATGTGTGTATGAAACATTATCAGACCCTGAAGCTTGATAGGAATAGTGAGAATTAAGAACCTTGAGAGCTGGGTATAATTTCAATAAGTAACAAGGAGGGGATTTTGCTTTAAACATGATCAAGGTAGATAGGTATATTGCTTGTTCCTGAGATAATAAATAGACAGGTTTGGCTCATTCATATAGGAGATATACTTATGAATTACTGGGAGAAAAGGTCAGAGAAGATGCATTAGGGCCAAATTATAGAAAACCTTCAGTTTCACACTGAGAAGTTGAATCTAATCCTTTATTTTAACTTTTTAAATAGAAATGGCTACAGGATGAGAGAAAACGAATTTCTCAAAATGAGTGATTTTGCACCTTAAAACATTAGGATGAGCCTAAAGTGCTCAGTCAGAACACACAGTTACCTAATAACTGGGCAAAAGAGATAGGAATGGAATAGTTATAGTTAACTGGGCTTGCTTACTAAGCAGTGGTTATCCCTGTTTACACAGGCTTAATTAGACTTAATGATGGAGAATTCATAGGAACAAGACCATATTTAGACCAAAATATACTTAATTAATGAGTGGCATAAGTTTTTATACCCCTCGGGAACAAACAAACAAACACACACATTTTCCTTGACTCTCAGATGTATAAGTGCATAATTTTTTAAGATATCTTTTTTACCTCCTTTTATTGTACTAGTCTACATCTACTACAGAATTAAACACTTATTAAATAAAACTAACTGGAAAATAAAGTAGTTAAAAGAAATTCTGAATGTTTCCTTTGTTATCTTCCCAGGCTTTGGGTGAATAGCTAATTTAATGTGTTAGAGCTGGCATCTCTGGCCTGTCTTATGTACTTTTCTTTAGCAAGTAGAATCCACCAGAGATAAGCCATTAAAGTAAATGCGAACAAATGACCAACTTTCTTCCATTTGTTTTAATCTATGCCTTTGCCCTTGTTCACTCCTCATTTAGTCATTACATTCAAATTGTATAGTATTACTAATTGTATAGTATAGTATTACTAATTGTATAGTATTACTAATTCTATATTTTCAGTATTTTTACCCTTGTTCACTCCTCATTTAGTCATTACATTCAAATTGTACAGTATTACTAATTCTGAGGTAAAGCAGTGGCTTTATTATCTGCTTGATCTAATTTTTCTTAACATGACCGAAAGTCAAAGGGCAGTGCTACCAAATTCCACCTAGAATACCATGTTGCTAAAACTCAATTCTACTGTTCATAATAGAAAAAAAAAAAAAAAGACAAGAAAATCTGTTTTTATTGTATTTTTAGAGAGTGTTATATCATTGCAGCATGTTTTCATTGGCATTGTACCTGTTTTAATATCCTTGTTCATTAAAGTAATGTAAAAACAGTTGTGAACTTGGGCACTAAAAACGGATCATTTTAGTAAAAGTAAAATTTCAGCTGGTATGATTTTTATAGACAGCAATTTCATTATATTTAAAGGAAAACAGAGCATAGAGAAACTTCACTCACTATTATGGTATAGCCTACATTTTAAAATATGAATTCATTTAGAAAATACATTAAAATCATATACATTCACATTCAGAGGTTTTAAAATAAGACATAAAAAAGACTTTAAAAAGCACTTTTAATCTAAATTCTTTTTCTCTATTTCTGTAGAGTTCTGTAGAGTGACACGTTGGTTGGTTGTGTCAATGCTGGTCCCTGGAATAAGATTGTCATCTTCCCCTTCCACCAAATAATCCCACTGATCGAAACCTTTCTGAAGTTCTGTAAAATATAAATGTTAATAAACATTAAACTTTCGAGAGCATTAAACAGTTGAATGCCACTAGGTGGCATCATAGCATTGCAAATGATCTAATCTGCTTAATGATCATGGAGACGAGCTACTCTGTGCTGAGCGGCTGCCTGGCTGCTTCAGCAACTGATAGCTTTAATAAGCAGACTTACCATGTGATATGTAGTATGCAACAGAGCACAAATTTCTGATATTGGTTTCAAACTGATTTACTGCTACATTAAATTGTAAACCACTGGAGACTGTTAAAATTTGACTAATGCTGTATTAAGATAGTTTTGTCCTGAGGATCATCTGGTTTATGTTATCAAAGAATATTAGTTTCTTACCTAAATGCTTCTGTAAGAATGCTAGTGAAGCTTTGTTGTTAAGATCAATAGCTACTTTTGAATCTATATTTCCTTTTAATGTTAATATGTATCCAAGTATTTTGCCAGTTACCAAAGAGAAGTCAACAAAATTCTGATGGACTGCACCCCTGAAAGACAAATGAGACATTTATAAATCATATTGTTTGATAAAATTATTTTTGTAGTTAGGGTGCAGGAAAGATACTGGCCTGCACCAACAACCAAGGAAACAAAACTTACCGATTTGATCTCCTTAGATATGAACTTGAGGGTCATAGACTGTTCACTTAGAGATCCTAGAATATATATTGTCTTCCCTTCTAGATAAAAAAATTTAAAGATTCCTATGTTGCTTGGCATCTTGTCTTTAGAAGAAATGATTCCAGCGTTTTAAGGGACTAAAATATTTCCAATTTGAGTAGATGAAATGTGTTATATGTTGAAGGGGCCCCGAACTCAGAGCCAGAAACCTGCTTACTCCGTTACCCTCACCTCTTAACTTGATATCTATTCGATGCTATTCAAAAACACTTTGGATTTAAGCCTTAGATTAAGTATATTTAAAAAAAAAAGAAAAGACACCACCACTTTCCCTTGATTTGTTTAAACTGTAAGCACCTTACAAATACCACTATAGTGCACTTTAAATTCACCAATAGTCTACCATTAAATAGGATGGTCTTTTTTAGTACTCATTTTCTATTACCTCTGAAATATTCGACACTTCGTTTCCTCGCATTTTTTTTCCTTTGTTTCCTTGACGTTGCACTTTCCCCTCTTTCTCTATACTTTGTTTTTTACTGGATCTTCACCTAAATGTAGGCCTTTCTCAAGGTTCTATTCTCAGACCAATTCTTTCCTCACTTTGAGGCCTCGTCTACTTTAAAGGTTTCATCTCTGATATACAAAGTCTATACTTTTCCAAACATCTAAGAGATGTTTGTGGCCAGACATCTCTACCTGGATTTCCCAGGCCGATGTTAAGAAACTCCAAGGTTAAAACACATCTCTTCAACCCCACTCGGTGCACCTCTTCCTTTTCACTTTCCTGCTGCTTATTGGCAAATCACATCGTTTTAGTTATCTATGTTCAAAATAGAGCCACATGAGTCCCGCTCACTCTTCCCCATATGCCCATCAAAACTTGAGAGTCAGACGCATACAGGTAGACACAGGGTCATGAGAGAGTTGAGAGCAAAAGCCGGAATGCTACCAACAGTAAGGGGACTGCCTGAAAAGGAGGGAGGGTTTGGGAGAAAGGGAGGGAGCAGCCTAATGAAAGGAGAAGCAGGAAAGACTAGGGTTGTGGTATCTAAGGGAGGAGAAGTAAGGGTAGTCAACAATATTGAATGAATGCAGAGACACTGCAAATGGGCTTCTGGGCCTTTTAGATCCTCAGTAGGTTCAGCTTCAGCACACTGGTGGGGGTTCAGGAAGCTAGATCACAGAAGTCAAGAGTAAATAGAAATAAGGACATGAAATATTAAATATAAGCTATTCTTTCAAGGTTTCTAGCAGAGAGGAAAGAGAAAGAGTGAGAGCCTAGTAAGGAAGTAGGGTTCTATTTCTGTACTATTTCTCTTATAGAATAAGACTTGCATATACAAATAAGCTAAATTAAAGTCTTTATCTAGACCTACCCTTGCCATTTATCTAAACTCTCTCACTCTAGATCCTTCAAGACCCAATTCTACTGTGACCTCCTCCAAGCAGTCTTTTCTAACTACCTCAGTTGGAAAAGACCCCTCCATCCTCTGATCCCATAGTGTTTGTTGCCTATACTGTGTGTATTTCTTTCCCATTGTCTCTTTTTTTCTCTTAAGTAAACAAGGTTTCAAGTAGGAGAGGGATGAGCTCCGTCTTTGCTTTGTAACATCTCATTCTGACCTCAAAACCTTATTGGGATTCCTTTTTCATGTCCATGATATAAGCACATTGCTGATGCTCAAGGGGACCCCAATTATAGTTTTGGGAGTTTATAAATTCATATTCTTTCCAAATAGGTGATCACACCTTGCAGGTCTCAACAGATGATCTGACTTCTTTTCTAAAGAGTTCGTAGTCTAGCCTGATGGTGGAATACTTCCTTCTACCCTGGACTCCTACCCTGCCCCTCCTCCTGTGTAAGCCTGCTCTTGTGTTTACATAAAAGTAGCATGTATCCAGGTGCAAGTTGTAATTGTCAGTATATGAGCTACTCAAAACATGTGCATTTTAAAAAGAGTAAGCCTAAATGCACTTAAAGCCTGAGATTTTCTAATAGTCTCCCTTATTGAAAGTCTAAACAACAAATTCGATGATTCTTTGATGGCTACCCAATATTGTCTGCTGATGTTTATCCAAGTTTCAAGTTTCTGTTTCAGATGATGAAATCAGTCAGTTACTTTTACTTACCTGATTGTAATCATTTTTCTTTCTTTACCAGGTACGTAGCATTTTTTCATTTTTATGATATTATCAGGATATTGGAACAGTTCAGAGTTGATGAAAAAGAGGGGCTGAGAAAAATGGGAAAGTACTTCTTCATGCAGTGGAAACATCCATGCATCCAAGGCAATCCCGCATCTGGAGATATTTGTTGACGACAATAAAAGAAGGCTGGTTACATACTGGGCAACATATAGGACTATTGTCCCTGTGTTTCCAGACCTTCTGACACTCCGCAGTCTAATTATTATACCTTTTTTAGAGTAACAATTGGACCTATTGCTTTATATTTAGAGGTGGGTGCTTCACCTGGAAAAGTGAGCATCCAAGAAAAAAACATATGAGGTATATCACTTGAAAATATAACTAACTTTTTTTTTTAAATAAGTTTATCCTATGTTTCTAGACCTTTGGGGCACTCTATTTTATTTGCTAAATGGATGAAAGAAGAGAATTCCCTTACATTGAAAGAGATTTTAAGAAATATGAGATGAAATTTCACAAATGATCCTGCCCCTTTCTATGTGGGTGGTTCTGCATGATCTCATCAGTCTGGGATGAAGTGGCTCAAAAAAGAAAATATTTCTACAAGCTAGAATACTGGAGTCCTGTCTCCCACCCAAATAACTATGTAATTTCAGACCTCACTCTAAATTAAAGATGAAACAAAAATAATTTAAAAATACTCTGCTTACTGGGGAAGTCTAGACTATAAAATGGCAATATTATTATCACAATCATTATGTCACAGATCAAATGTGGCTATAAAGATAAATATCCAAATAAAAGTGTTAAAGCCTCAAAAAGATAAGAATGGTGAGGGAAAATCAATAGGGGTGGGGAGCATTTTTAATCTCAGTAAAAGTAGATGGTTTATGCCTAGGTTAATTCACATAGTATACTTTATGGAGGCAAAAGAATAGACTTGTAAGCCTCAAAGGATCCTTTCCTTCCTAAGAATTTGATAAACTTCTATCTCACACAGGTTATCACTCCCCTTCTTCCAATAACTTACTGTTCTTTCACTTTGCCTCATTTTCTTACCTGAATCTCTGGTCATCATGAAGAGCCTGAATACTTGTGGCTCCACCAAAAGAATGTCCAATTATTGCTATTTTATTCCTATCGATAGAGTCCTATGTGAAAAAGTATAATATGAATTCATAACTATCTCACAGTTTGTTAGAATAGACGAAATGATTTTGAGAATCATACAATTATTATTCAATTAATGGGCATAATTGTATACCTTGATTTCTTATTAAAAATACACACACATGGAGGGATAGAGGGAAGATGGCAGACTAGGTAAAAGCAGGGTTCGTCTCCTCCCAGGACCACAATGAAATTACAACCAAACTATAAAATAGCCAACGTGGAGAATCACCTGAAGTCCAGCCGATCATAACACCTACATCTGATAATATAAAGGAGCCACATTGAAGCCGGTAGGAGGGGCGAAGTTGAGAATCGGGCTGGACCTGCACCCATGGGTGGTGGAGGATCACCGGGAGGGAGAGAGAGGCTGTAGAGGCTCTCCTGAGGGAGATGGGGGTCCTGGTCTCATCTGCGGGCTCCCCAGCCCAGGGTCCCAGCCCAGGGAAGAGGAGATTCCAATAATTCTAACTGTAGAAACTGGAGGGAATTCTGGCCATCTGGGTGAGACGGAGGGCGACTGAACCCCTAGACGTCCCTTTGAAGGACCCACGTAAAGGCTTTTTGACCTGTGGATGCTCACCCAGAACACCAGTGGTGAGTCAGAGGCTTGCCCGGGATTCATTCTAAAAAGGTCTCCATTGCCTGGCGTCTGAACAAGGGCTGGAAAGGCGGCCACCGTTGTGCCTTAGTCCGGCCCCTCTGCCAGGCAATCTACAGACCTCACCAGCTTGACTGTGTAGACCCCTCCCACAGGGCCATTAGGAACCTCTGGTCTGAGAGCAGCGTTCCTAATCCCAGCAACAGCGGCCAGCTGCTGTGAGCCACATTTCAGAGATAGGGTCAGGCAGATCGCTGCTGCCAACACGAACTTGGGCTGATATCAGAGACCAATGAGCTAGTCCCAGACAACAGCTGGTCTTGCTGTGAGCTGGGTCTTCTGCAGGAACTCGCAACAGTTACCAAATTTGCAGCAAGACTGAGGATGAATTTACCTAACTGCCATTGTCTCTCTGAGACCCCGCCCCACCCTACCCACGATTGCCCCAGAGGGCCCATTGACAGTGAACTGCAAGAGACCTGCTCTTCCCCTTCCCTGATCTCCTAATCTACACAGGCAACAAACTTTGGCTGGCACAGGGTGGGTACTGCACAGAAATCAAGGGCAGGCAGACCTTTGCTGCCTGCAAGAGTTGCAACATTGTGTCCAGGGAGCACAGGGGTCTGAGGGACCACCCTTGACAGCAGCTGGCCTCACTATGATCTTTGTCTACAGCGGGAACACCCAGGCATAGAAGTTGCAGCAAAACTGAGGCTGTATTGGCCGAACAGACCTTGTCTCCCTGAGATCTCACTTCACCCAAGCCACAAAGTGCCTGTGGCCCATTGACAAGCAGCCTCTTGTGCCCTGCTTGGCTCTGGGGTTGAGCAGTCAACGCAAGCAACAGACCTTGGCTAGCGCAGTGAGCACATTTCGAAGAAAACAGTTGTGGACAGACCACTGCTGCCTGAACTAGCTGCGATATCTCTTAAGGGGATTACGGGGGTCT
>NW_006494614.1:38039471-38122450 GCF_000325575.1 Pteropus alecto | reverse complement strand
GAGCAATTAGGGGAATCATTGTATGAACAATATAGATGTCTAACCAATGTACTGAATACTTGAAACTAATTTAAATAAATAAATTTATTTAAAAAAATATACATATATATATACACACATATATAAATATATATATTTATATATATTATATAAATATAATAAACACACATAAATATGTATATATAAATACACACACACACACACACATATGTTAAGCATTTGTAAAAGTTCAGAAGTGAACTGAATGGTCTTACTAGTCACCCACACTTAAAATGTCAACACCAATGCTGACTTCTCCCTCTCCTCTTTCCATATATATTAGTTTGTTCATTCCATGACTGTTTATTGGACAGCTGCTCTGTGCCAGGCATTGTAATTCACTTTCAGTGAGCTCATAGTCTTTTAGGGAACAAAGAGATACAAATGCATGATGCAAATACAATAGAGTGGTGCCAAGAAGGAGACAGAATAGATAGCTAACTCAGTCCAGGGCTGGGCAGTAGGGGCCAAGAAAGCTTCTCTTGGTGGAGGTGATGACTGACTTGAGTTGGATTAAGCAGGACTTAGGGTAGATGGTGTGTCAGGCCAAGGGGACAACATGTACAAAGTCATGGAGACATGAGAGAGAGTGGCTGGTTGAAGAACTGTGTCTGGAGAACAGACCATCATCTTCTGCTCAAAGTACTTCTAGTTCTCTCTGTTCCCTGTACTCCACCCTCCACACCATTTCAGAGTTCACTTGGTCTGATATTTTTCCACCCTTCCCAACGTTTTGTATAAAACTTTTGACCAACTTTCCAGGATCAATGAGCTCAACAACATGCAGAAGCTATCCAAGAAATTCCAGTCCTTGCACTGGCGGTATTAACTTGAACCATATGAAATTGTCATTTTTGTAGACTGACTGTTGGCAATTTCAAATCTAGTTCAACCTAATGCACTCCTCACTGCTGTAATACTTTACCTGTAATTTTTTGCAGCCTTTTGTCGTGTTTTTCTGTATTAAAGCAGAAAAGCAGAAAAATAAAGAACAATAAAACTAAGGGACAAGGGAAAAGGCTTTTTTGGCTTACCTTCAGTTGTTTTAGATCAAACTCAGTATCTAATACATTCTTCACTGGCTTTTCGCAATCAGTGCAGAGAATATAATTGAGAGCTTGGGAACACTCTTTTGCTCTTTGCTGTACCTAATATGATTATTAGAAGAAGGAAATGACAGAGTAAAAAGTTGTAACATTTATTTTAAAGTTTGTGTAGAGTTTACATGTGGGGAAAATGGTCAGTTGCTTTTAAACTGGAAATGTCTAAGAAATTAATGATTAGAAAACAATCTAGCATAATGACACCGGCACCAGCTTTGCAGGTAGTTATAGCTTAGTCCAAATCCTGGCTTTGTTGCCTACCCACAGTGTGACCTCAGATGATTACTTAACCTCTCTAAGCTTCCATGCATTGTATAATAATGCTTATCTCAGTGAAATGTGATTGGGATTAAATGCAATAACAGAGGTAAGGCACCTACTTAAAAGCTTGGCACAGGGCAGAAGCCAGAGTGCTTTATTTCATTTAATCTTCCCAACAGCCCTGTTAGAAAGATACTGTTATTATTCCTTATTTTGTAACAGAGTAAACATGGAAGCAAAACAAAGAGAGTAAGTAACTTGTCCAGGATCACCCACTGCTACGTGATGGCGCCAGGATTCAAACGCAGAAAGTTGGATTCTAAGGCCTGGACTCTTAACGCTATTGTATAACCCACTCTCTGAAAAGTAGTTTTATTTATATTGCCTGTGGCAAGGGGGAGGGACTCTATGAATTTATTTTGAGATTTTAAAGTTAGAAGTTCTAATGCAAAAGAATTCTGTATATTTGCTGTATCTCCCAGAATTTTTGTTTGTTTTTACTATGATTCAGAGAATCTTCTGGTAGATCTTTTGATACTGTGAAGTAGGAGCGTGAGGAGCACAGCTTGTCCTGTGTAAAGTTAAATATGCAAATGTCACCATTTTGCATATGCTTTTTTCAGTCACCACAACACCTCTACTCTTACTGCAGTGTACCTGCTCATTTCGCAGAGTCGCCTCCTCCTCTCTTCGTTTTAGGGTTTTAAAATAGAGCCAAGACTTATTCACAGTTTCTGCAGCATACTGGTCATTGAAATAGTAAGTTGCAGATGCTGATTGATCTCTACAACATAAACAGAATCACTTACACTTCCTCATCTCACCCACGTTCCTCATCCCCATTGCTGATCCCTCCTCACTCAGTTCTTTCTGACTTCCCTTTCTTCATCCACAGCACATTTTTTTTTTTTTTAAATCAACGAGGACCCCAAGGGATTTCTAAGAAAAAGGCATCATTGTGAGTAAAATCGACCCATAATATCTTCACAATTCTGCGAAGCAAGATTGAAAACTCACTCCTGGAATCAATTCCTAGTACTGTCACTTACTAGCTGTGTGGCTTCGGGCCACACAGTACCCTTTCTCAGCTTCATTTTCTTCCTCCTTAAAACAGTGGTACTGGTACCCATTTCATAGGGTTGTTATGAAGATTATATAATGGTATATGACTATGGCACGTGATAAACACTCCAGAAATGTTAGCTGTTTTTTTAATTCTTGACAATCTAACTCAGTCTCATGATGTAATGATAGTTGACAATCCAATCAACAGCTTTTATAAACCTTTAAGAAAGTTAGAGCCCAGTACATACCAGGTGACATACCTGTGTTCTACAGCAGCAACTATAAATCCATGAGATGCCAGTTCAATGCCAATAGCAGAATAAATTGTCCTTCAAAACAAAAAGAGGGAAGCGTTCAACTCCCTGTAATGGTTACAAGGTGGGATTCACTAATGAACCTGGGCACATGGAGACCATCACACCCCCATAGTAGTCCCCAGGGTGAAGCAGAGAACTGTGGTTCTCAAAGGATGGGTGGCAATTTTGCCCCTCGGGATATATTTCACAATGTTTAGAGGTGTGTTTTTATTATCATGACGCCGAGGAGGGTGCTACTGACATCTAGTGGATAGAGGGACTAAACATCCTGGCATAGGAAGGCCTACACAACATGAAATTATGCAGTCCAAAACATCAATAGTACCAAGGCTGATAAACCCTGGTGCAGCGATTATAAATATTGCCTTTGAGAGTTCTGGGTTTTAATTGTGATTCTGCCGCTTACCAGCAACATGACTTTAGGTAATTACAGTACTGAATTTTTGTCCTCACTTGTAAAGTGGGGCTATTAATGCCTTTGCTTTAGGAGAGTTGTAAGATTTTGATAAGAGAATGTATGTGGGAAGGCAGTATAGTGTGGTTTAAGAGAAAAGGACCTGTAGTCTGACCACTGTGTTTGAATCCTGGTTCCTCCACTTCTTAGATGCCTACCTAGGGTAAGTCACCCGTCTTACCTCTGCCTTGGTTTTTGTTTTTTTTTTTTTAAATCTGTAGAAGGGTGATGTTATAACAATACAGTACCCAATGAGATTATTGTAAGGATTAAATAAGTTAACACCTTTTCGGTACTTATAATCATGTCTAAAATTGGGTATTACTGAACATATATTAGCTGTTGATTAAATAAATGGACAGGGTGAGAAGCTTAAAAATTCATGTTCTAAGCAACTGCATTTATAACCCCTTTCTAGGTCTTCGTTCTGCATAGTCTTTTTATATCATGGATTCAATAGAAACTGTCCACAGAGAATAAAAAGGAGGTAAGTAGAAACTGTATCTTCTACTCTTGGAGATGCAAGACGGACTCAGTAAGAGAAAATGACCCAGCACAGAAATCAGCAAACCTTTTAGTGAAAAGTCAGAGAGTAAATGCGTCCAGTTCTGTAGGCCATCTATTACTTGTCACAGCTACTCGATTCTGCTGTTGTAGCACAAAAGTAGCCATAGACAATGTGAAAAGCAAATGAGTGTGGCTGTGTTCCAATGTAATTTTATTTACACAAATAGGCAGCGGGCTGGGTTTGGCCCTGGGATTCTAATATGCCAACTACGGGCTAGACTACAATTAAAGAACTGAAGATAATTTCTTATTGCAGATGCTACCCAACTTCTTTCTCGCTGAAAGCCACCTTTTCTTTTCTGAAAGTCTTATAGTCTTCTGAGGTGGAAGAAAGAGAGGAGGCAGTACGAAGACAGAAGTAGAGAGGGTAGGTGATTATGAAAATGCACCACTCAGATATTATGCCACAGAAACTATAGTTGACTAAAGACCCCACCCAGCTGCTGCCCCTCTGGATCCACCACCACATGACAGTTTCCGGTGGGTCACTCCCAGTGACTGGGCAGTGCGGGTGTAATGTAGGCCCATTGCTGTGATACGCAGAACTTCTTTGATGAGCAGCTTTGGGTCAAGCACTCCCTCTCCTGGCTTGGCCTGGTCTTTCTTTGAACCGGGCTGTAGCCTGGTATTCTTCATACCCAATCTTCTGTTTCCCATCTCCTTTCCAAGTGTCCAACCTGAACGTTGTCTGAAGGCTCTCTTCATCTTTTTCTGCACCTTCCCCTCTATCCTTCACAGGTATTTCTCTCAATGAATGTCTTTCACAGCTAATCCAATCTTGGATCTTGGTACTATTTCTCAGAAGCCCTGAACTAACACAGTGGATCATTTTGAGAGTGTAAATATTATAATATAGAAGGACAACGGCCAAAAATGCAACACCCTCTCTTCTCTATTGTGAGGCCAATCTCCATGAACTGGATAGAGGAAAAGACACAGCTATGACCAATTGACAGATCACATCCAACTCTTCAGAAGCCTCAACTCCTCTAGAACAGGGGCCAGCATGAAGCTCCAAAATTTGATTTTCCTTTTTTGGGAAGAAACACATTTGGTTATTGATCCCTAGATCAATAATTGTTCAACAATCTCTCAAACTTTACCTGAATGCGCCAAGACCATGAGAAAAAACAATTAGTGGATATTTTTCACCAGTCCTCAGATGGGCATTCCAGTTTGCAGGAGTTGTCAGTGAACCTAGACAACAATGGAAGATTATAAGTAGCATTTTATCTGACTTGAATGTTGTTGGTTAATTTAACCTATATCTCCTTAGTATAAAATCCTGACCCATGGAATTTATATTTTTATGCACTAATAGTAAATTCATTAAAAAGTTTCCTACTAGATACACACCAACCAAAAACCTCAACCATGTGTTTTTTCCTAAGACCATAGGCTCATTAATTATCAGTCCTCCTTGCCAGCTCTAAACTTAAGGTGACATTTTTTTTTTACTTAAAAGTGTTCAGCAAGGCTGGTTTTTATTACCAATCCCAGGTTTTGGCAAAACTTCTAAGGGAATGTTCAGAAACCAAATTACTAATAAAACTCAAGAACATTACACTGAAACCCAGAATCTTCAAATTGGAGACTCCTCTCATTCTAACTAGTTTGTGATCAAAAGAAAGTTGGAGAGACCATTGACTCCATATTCAGGTATGGCTTTGCGTACAGTTCTGCCATTTACTGGTTATTGACGTTGGGCACATTAAGAGAACTTTCTAAGCTTCAGATTCCTTTTCTGTAAAATGAAGGAAATGATATCTACTTCACAGGGTTTTGTGAGAATTACATTTAAGTAGGTAACATATGTAAAGCACCTATCCAGTCACATAGTAAGGGGCACAAAAAAGGAAAAGCACTGTCTTCTCTTCTTCTTAATTCTTATTCTCATTATTATCGTCAATGATTGTGTTTCATTTTCTCATCTATAAAATGGAGATGTGATCATGAAGAATGAATATGATGATTGCTACAGAAGTGATTTATAAGTTATTCGAGCACCATAAATATGTGTAGTTATAGAATTTTCATCATTTCTATAATAAAAGGGCTTTTCAGAAAACTCTCAAGATGTTTAAAATAAATGCCAAACACAGTAGGTAGTTTTGGTTGGGGGGGGGGTGAAATTTGAAGATATAATTAACGCCAGCCCAACGGTAGTGTCTGGTCAAACAGGTAAGATAGGAAAAGTCTGTATTAGTGAAATGTAGACAAATGAAGTGATGATGACTGCATGTCAGATTGTCTTAGGGAGAGAGAGGCTGGTCCCCTGGGGGTGGGTGATGGGAATGAGAGTAGAGTCTCCTCATTTATGCTAAGTAAGAAATAAGCTTTTACTCCTTCATTTCGGATCTGGAGAATTATGGTGGCTTCTACTTTCTTCCTCTTTGGCCCTACTTTAGAAGGCACTTTAGTACAGAGCAATGTGGGATAGTAGTCACATCAGCCCAGCTGATTATTGTTCCCCCATACTATGTAAGAAAATAAACTGAAGACCAGTAAATGAGAGATGTTGGAGCCAGTCTGAAAGTCTGATACTTTTATTCCCTACACTCATCCCATCATATTCAGATTAGACCAAATGAGAACCCTTGATTTGCTGATAGTTACCTGGCCTTTGGCCTTCTAAGAAATACGTACTTTCTTTGTCATCCTAGGAGAAGTTTAGACTGGAGAAAACCTACTTTGGTCCTTAACTGCCTGAAACTCTTGCTGTTTTCAAAGCTTTCTTATACTCTAGAACCTACAAATCAGAATCAGCAGAAATCTTACCATATAAGAAGTTCAAAATTTTGCCCATAAACCAGTGTATTCCAATATATTTACTAAGACCAAAAAAATATTCTTCATTTGGGATCAAGAGGGTTTCAACATACTCATCATCTTGGGATGGATAATACAAACGCAAGAAGGTGCTCTGTAGAAGAAAGAAATCAATGTACTTTTAGTCGTTGCTTCTCAAACAGATTCTAACAGCTATTTTACATATTTAATTAGTAGGAACCCAAATACCTCTGTTGTTCATGAAGAGGTTCAGACAACTTTTTAAGCTGCTGTCATGAATGAATACAGTAGAAAGAGAAGAGAAATAGAACAATATATTCTTTCTAAGTGAAAGGAAAGTATGAGCAGCCCTGTTCCACCCATTAAGAAAGGGAAAAATGGAGTTAATAGGTAAGTTATTTAAACAGATAACAGCAATGAGATGGGGAAGCAAAAGTCTTCCTATGAAACAATATAAATGGCAGAATGCCCTCACATTCTCAGGTGAGGGCAAGTCAAATTTCAAAACCGCTAGTGAGCAGTAGCGATAGTCAGTATTACCATATAAAGATAAGTGGTATTAATCAAAGCATTACCTTATTAGTGTACTCAAACATCAAGTCTGTACAACCAACAGAATAAAGGCCACTTCCTCTGGGGATTTTAGTTTGGCCCAAAAGTGCAGCAGCCATCAGAGCTTGTATTTTACTGACACATGCTAAAAAACAAGTAAATATTAATTCACTTGTCATCCATTACTTTATTATGCAAAGAAAAACCAACAGAATCAAATGTCTGCCCATAGTTTCTGGTCTCTTTCATTCTTTTACTAACTAGTAAAAGACAACAAGTAATTAGTGAGGGCCCTGCTGTATGCAAAGTCTTGTATGGGGAAAAAGATGAAAGTAGATATTGCCCGTCTCCCAAGGCATTTAGGATCATCACCTCCTAAAACTCATAGCCTTGCCCTTACTTTCTGTTCTAATCCAGAGCATATTAAAGACCACTTCCTAAATTTGTTTTTCTTAAACATGAACTTGATCTCACATTTCTTATTTGTGAGATCACAACTTCCCATTGGGTATCTCTACCTGATGTCCTTCCCTTAGGAACATCAAAGATAATCATTTAAAGTAAAACTAAATGACCCTCTCCCTACTCTCTCTCCTCATTTTCCAACTACAGAGCCTGCAAACTCTAGAATTTCCTATCTCGTGAATCCCAAGCCAGAAACCTAGGGATCATTTTACTCATCTACCTCTTTCTCACCAACTCCCTATATCCGACCAAATCTCAATTTATAACATTTGTTTTCAGCTTATAATTTTCTCTCCAATATACCTATGATAATCTGTCTCATTTATACCTTCGCTGTTTCTTGATCAGACAGTTGCCATCTCTCCTAACTGTTCTATTCACCTTAAATCTTGGCCTTTTCAAATTCATGATTCACCCACCTCCTGGAGTGATTTAAAATACAAATAACACCAGGCAATTCTTAAAATTCTGCAGTGGCTTTCTATCATCAGATGGCTTTTCTTGAAGGGGGAATTTATTGGAGTCTTTTTGGTAGGCAGTTTGTAGGTGGTATTTAAATCTACGGATGCCTTCCTAAGCTATTTCCATTGTTACTTGAGGCTCGAATGTGTCTTATCCTTCCAGTGATTTCGGGTTGAAATATGTTCACAGGCACATAAATCTCAGATTCTGGGGCTGTGTAAGAAAGACCCTCCATGCTCTGGAAGTCCACTGTCTCATTGTCTTTCTTGCTTTTCCTCTTTAATTTATCTCTCTTCCATGTGCTCCAGTGCTCTCGAGCTACACATTGGGCTGTTTTCATTGTGTTTTAAGTCCTTGTGGCAAATTCCTATTCAACTTTTATCATTTCGATTTGATGTCAGGTCTTCTCCGAAGCCTTCTTTGATCCCCCAGACTTAATGATTTTATCCTTAATATTAAATCGATTCCTCAAATATGTTTCTATCATTCTTCCTATCATATTATAGTAAAATTATGTGTTTGCACACTCTGTCTCTCACAGTAGGCTATTTCTTAAGAGCTGTGTCCGTGTCTTTGTAGCCTCAGATCTTAACAAAATGTGGGGCACATGGTCAGTGTTTAATAAATATTTGTGAAAATGAGCTGAACTAAGTTTTTCACTGCCACTGGTTTCTTGTTTTCATCAAATGCTTTAGAATATACATTCTTTTACCCACCCACTCCTGAAACTTTCTCCCCCTCCAGTACCAAAACCCTTCGACACACCTGCAGTTTCATTTCACCTGTTCTCCTCCTTTATAACTCTCAGTCAAGTCCATATTTAATTTCAAGATGGTGAGTCCAAATATCGTATATCCAGACTTTTACTCGACTAGATTCAGCTTGCCTGCTACTTTTCTTCTGTCTAACTGTGAGTTGATTACTCTGCTAGACAGACACTTTTGTGCTTTCTATGACATTCTGCCTCTGCCACTGACACTTAGAACTATGTTAGGTATAGCACCTGCATTGATATTATATGACATCACCTAGAAAGATTTTGAGTCATGAGAAGAAGCCCATTTATATCCTCCACATTGGCGACTAATACGTGAAGCACCACCAGTGATGAGCCTTTCAATACATAAACTCTTGCTACTCAAAGTTGGTCCATGGACCGGCATCATTGGCATCACCGGAGAGCTTGGAAATGCAGGATCTCAGGCCTCACCTCAATTCTGCTGTACCAGAAAAGATGTGCCTATTAAAGTTTAAGAAGCACAAGACTAAGGTACCAGGCCACCTGGACTGACACATGGGTCAACAATTTACAGTCAAACAGTAGGAAGTAGTTCCAAAGAAGGCAGGGGATGAGATGAATGGATCCTGGATCTTGGAGCCAAGTGATCCTATTTTAGATTTCAACTGTACCTCTTGTAGCTATAATGCACGAGGCTAAGCAATTTACTCCCCTCTCGTACCCTTATTTGTAAAGTGAGAATAAAAGCACTAGACCAGCCCGTAGGACAGTTGTAAGGATGCTGTCAAGTACCTAGCATGGAACATAACATGTAACAGGTAGACAACCGATGTTATTTGTCCCTTATCTAGAGTTAGTTAACTCTGGTTACCCAAATTAAAGCCCTTAGAGGAGTTTTAGCTGAGCTAAACTAAACCATATCATTTTCCCTTCCGGCAGATTCAACCCAAGGCGTTTCCTCAGAGATTAAAGAAAAAAACAACCATACCTTTACATGTAAGGCTAACATTTTAGAGTGTATTTTGAATTAGAAAAGGCTCTTTCTCTCCCATTTAAGACTGTCTACTGAGCCATGCTTTGTGGTGTGATAGAGATACATCAAGTCCAGTAGGGGAGTAGGGGACAGTAGGGGAGTCTATACCTGCCTTTTGCTTCTGTAAGATGCAGCTTGGGTTCTGCTGTGCCCTTTCCCACAGGCAGTTATAGTGTGTGTGACTGTGCAGGGGTTGAGGGAGGAGGAACTCTGTTCAGAATTTGGTGAGCAGCCCAGAAAACCCACAGCTGCCTTGAAAGCACTCCTTCTGGAACTAGGAGTTCAGTTCTAGAGCCATGGAAGGGTTCCAAGTTGCACAAGGTTCTCTATTATTGGAAAAGGCATGCCTTTTCCAATAATAGAGGCATGCCCCGGTTGTCTAACACCTGCTCTACTGAAAAGCCTCCTCACTCAGCATTCAGGAACCACAGATCAAGGTGGAGCTATAGGCCCAAGCCATGGAAGGGTTCCAAGTTGCACAAGGTTCTCTTGTGAGATTTCAACTCCACTTATGGTAACCTTTTCCAATAATAGAGGCATGCCCCGGTTCTCTAACACCTGCTCTACCGAAAAGCCTCCTCACTCAGCATTCAGGAACCACAGGTCAAGGTGGAGCTATAGGCCCGCCTTTTCCAGGAACCCCAAACCCTGAGAAGGTCTTAAGAAATTCTGAACTGGCCCAGGTTTGGGTGTAGACCTACAGGGCCCTGGTGACTAGCCAGGGGAGCTGCAGAAAAGACTCACTAGCCTAAGGCTAATGTGGTCACGGTCCTGGATTTCCTGTCCTCTCTGACCATCTATCATCGTGGTGGAAGATTCATCGTGATGGAAGAGGCAGGGAAGAGGCTTGTCAGGTTGAATGGCCACTCTCTAGATGATAACATTTTGTGATTCAGAACCTATGTCACTTCCTATTTTTCTTCAACTTTATTTTCATAAAAGCATTGGAATACTCAGTATGTTATTAATTTTACTAAATATTTCTGGATGGAATTCATTTTGTCAAGTATTCCTGATATTTATTTCTGGGTTTGGAGATGGAAAGTATACATGCTAGAAACATTACATTCTCTATATGGCTTTATATCCGCCATTAGCTAATAAGCTATCTCTAAATCCATATTTATAAATCTTTTACCTGCATAATCATATTTTCTATGTATTCATTTAGTAAGAAGAATATAATCATCTTTTATTTTAATCTTTTATTTAATAAACTATTTCTAATAATTAAAAAATATGCATTCATTTTTGAGCATTTAGAATGAGTAGAGTATTAGGTCCAATGCTGGAACTACAAAGTCAAATGAAGCAGTGTCCCTGTCCTCAAGTTTCTGCCAGTCCAATGACAGCTTTCCAGTAATTTTCAAAGATGAGGGAAAATAAGAGATGAAATTCCCACCCTGGACCAATAAAAAGTGTGTGATGTTAATGTCTCCTCGTTGATAATTTGCTCATCAGGTAAAATATTACTTGTTTTCAATCCATGCAAAAGGTAATGAACAATTAATTTAATTAGGCTGCAAGCCTTGAACCTGATTGTGAATCCTTTGGCTTAGTAATCAGTGTATCACTGATGACTCAGTTCTTGGTTAAGTGTTGTTGAATTAATGGACATGTGAGATATTTCGTCATTTTCTATGTAAATGTAGATTAGATATAAGATAGAATCCCTCTCCTACTGATGAAGTAGGGTAAAAATTACAAGGTGCCACGTTACGAAAGGTCTTTTGTAAATGTTACAGTAATGAGTCACCCATCGAGGCTGAATAACTATATTCAGAGGGACCATATTTATCTAGGTGCACAGGTCTGTGTGTATAAACAGTATGACACCATTCAGAAGTCACCTACACTGCTCACCTGAAGAGAGTGGATAGAAAAGTTCATAAATCGCAACCCTCTGGGATTAGGAGGAATTCATAAAACTCCATAAGCAATCTCTTTGCAATAAACATCTACCTTCTTAGTGATGGTAGATGTATCTGACTATAGATGGCTGTTCCACTCTGGCCCCCACTTCCGGGCTTGTCTAGGCCTTCCTCTCCTCTCCTTCTCTCCCACCACAGGGTAAGAAAGAGCAAGCGATGCAGTCCACTCTCATCTGCAGCTCCTTAGTGCCTATTTCTCCCTACTTCTCCCTATCACTGGATAGAAAAGGTTCTTTCCCTCTGGATCCTCAGACCCTAAATTGCTTGAACAAATATATCTCTTACCTGATGATTTAATATGTGTAACAGGATTTAGGTCTTGCCAGTCAAAAGTATGAACCAGTGCGAGGCAGCTGCAGAGGCAGAAAAATGCATGCAATTTGGGAGGCAACATCTTGGGAGCTGAGCAGTGGTTTCAGATTAATCTTCTTCAAGAAGATTATTAAAAGAAAAAAAAAACATGGATAAAGAGGACTTAAATAGTCAGACAAATCAATGATATTAGGTACTAGTAACATGATTTTACATGTTATAAGGAAAGAAGACATTTGGCAAAAATGGAACATGCGTTTTCTGAAAGGCGCGAAGGTGGCAAAATCCTTGGAAATCTGGTCTGTAGAGCATAGAAATAACACTTTTAGTCTGTTGTATTGGGCTCTTGGTAACTAGTTCTCTAATTTTGTAGCAGTCTAGTTTGGTCATAAAGAATAGCATCAAAATATAATAATTATAACAATTATATATCATAATCATAATAATATCCATAGGTATGTCTAGCACACAGTAAGTTTTGACTAATATTTCCATCATAATTATAAAATGATCATTTTGCTATAACTGTAGTTATATTTTTGGTTATCCTATAATTCCACTACACTGAGAGCTCCCCAAAGGCAGAGGTCAGGTCATCCTTATTGTCCTCCGTGCCTAACAGAGGGCCTGGCATGCTGTTGGTGTTGAATAAATATTTGTAGAATCCGTAAAAGAATGTTTGTAGTCCAAGAAATAGAACATAGAACTCATGATAATAATACATGATATTACAATTGGGCTCACCCTAATATCTTATTAGTAAAAAACTATCTTGTATTTACGCATCACCTTTCCCCTTTAAAATTTCTCGCCTCAACTTTCTGGGGTGATGGAAATGGACCAGGCCATTGCCATCTTTCACTTGAACTTTGGCAATAACCTCGAACTGGTCTCCCTGCTTTTAGCCTTTTCCCTATAGTCTATTTCCAATAGTAACCAGGCTAATCATTTCACTCCTCTGCCCCAAATCCCCAACTGGCTTTATATGACACAGACCATAAGCCACAGACCATAAAGTCACCTAGAAGGCTCTACATAGTCTGTATTCAACAGACTCCCGATCCTACTCCTAGCCACTCTCACATACTCACGCAACCACACTTGCTTCCTTGCTGTTCACCAAATATATCAGGTACTCCCCGCCCTTCTTTGGGATCGTTAGATGTGTCCCTTCTTCCAGGAAGATTCTTTGCCCTGATACCCAAGTGACTGGCTCCCTCACTCCTAGGTTTTCGCTTCCTTGTATCTTTCTCAGTGAGGGCTTTCCTGATCAATTTAAAATTACAAACCAACCACGTTCTCCACACTTATCCACGTCCTACCTCCCCACCCCCAACATACTTTGTTTTTCTCTACAATATTTATCACCAATTAATTATCTCTAAGCATTATTTGTTAATTGTTCATCTTCCTCTACTAGAAAGTCAATGCTGTGAGTATAGGACATTTTGACTATTTTTTCCCCCTGCTATATTTCCATGACCTAGAATAGTACCAGCACACAGGAAGCACCAATCAATGCCTGTTCAGCGAATGAATTCCAAATCCTAGGAGTTGCCAATGCAAAAGCTTACTAACATAAACTGAGCCAAGTTTAATAATCCATGTGAGTATTGGGCTCACTGATACTAGTGGGGTACTAACTAGTTGGTATAGTTATTCTGCAGGGAGATGTAAACATGTGGCACAGATAACTAGTGCTTCTGAGCACTTTTCCTGTCCTTTGTGGCTGGACAGGGTCATGGGGCTGATTTCTGATAAACGGGAATTAGGAGGGAAGTGGTTGGTCTAGGACACTTAAGAGTCAGTATTGTCTTCTCCATCCTTTCCTTTCCCTGATGTAGCAAATGATATAGCATGTGGTCTCAAAATGGAGGAAGCCTGGACCCTTAGTCACTGAATAGAGAAGAGCCTCTGCTAATTCATATGGCCTTTCATGAGAAAGTCCATATATTGTGTGAAGCCACTGAAATCTCCAGGTTAAGCTCTTATTGAATTATTGCAGCACAGCAAGGCTTAATATAATATCAGATATGCAGCCATTCATTCAATGAGTATTTATTAAGCAAATACTACATACCCTCTGCTACGTCAACTGTTGTGGAAATACTGGAGAATTTGACACATCCTTGCTCTAAAAGAGCTTATAATGGGGTTTCTGAGATAAGAGTAGCACGTATAATACAAGTAGATAGCAAATTGCAAGGACATTAACAAATTCTTAAATTATATGGTACAAATTCTCAGGGAAATGGGAATTCAAAAAGAAAGTTTTCAGAAGAGACAGAGATGTAATAAAGTCAGCTCTTATCACACAGGTTATAAAAATCCAGATAGGTTGCTAGGAAAATTGTCACGAGCTCTAAGCTTCTTGGGCTACTTATAGAATGACTGTATTTCCTTATTCTACATATTTTTTCATCGGAAAAAGATATGTATACTTTAACTCCTTAGATTATTTAAAATTTTAGTTGATTATATTTTATCTCACTTCACTACTACTTTTAATTTTATTATAAAGTCAATATATGATTTCAAAATTTTAACATGATAGTAAGAAAATAAAAATTGACTTGTCTCTTCACTGATAATCACTTGCTAAGAGATTTTTTCCCACATGTATTTCTATGCTTGAATACAATACACACAAACACACTCAGATATGTAAATATACATATACATATATAAATATATAGTTTTAAATTTTTTATTTATAAAACTTCATACTATATATTCCACTTACATTTTTAATATTATAATATTTTAGATATCTTTTCATATGAGTACATGGTAATATAATATATCTTTTTATTTTAAAATGGCACTTAGGAGTTGCTCAAAAGAGTTTGTTCACTAAATGAATACTGCTGACACTTGAAGGCTTCTTATGTGTCAAGCATTTTACACAGTTCCTGGCACATGTTATCTTTATTCAATCGTGACCAAAATGATATGTGAGGGAGGTTTAATTATCCTCATTCCATTGATGAGGAAATTGAAGCAAGGAGAGTTTAATTGACTTGTCCTAATCATACAGCTAGCACGTGCTGGAGGCAGGGCTTAAATCCAGAATGTTTGAGTCCCTACTTTTAACCACAACATACCAACATTATGAAGCAATTCCTGAGCAGTCTAAAACTATAACCTTCTAAATTTAAAAGAAGAAGAAGAAGGAGGAGGAGGAGGAGAAAAAGGAGGAGGAGGAGGAGAAGGAGAAGAAGAAGAAGGAGAAGGAGAATTATTATTTTAATGATGCTAAAGTGTTCGGGAACTCCCTGGATTGAGAAGATGACGTAACAAAGAATTATTCATGGTGGCCAGGCGGCCAGGACATGGAACAACCAAAGAGTCTGAGAGATGATTGGATATAGAAGATGTGGTATATATAGACAATAAAATATTACTCGACCATAAGAAGAGATGAAATACTGCCATTTGTGACAACATGGATGGATCTAGAGATTATCATGTTAAGTGAAATAAGTCAGAAAAAGTGAGAACCATATGATTTCACACATATTTGGCATATCAAACTGAAAGCAACAAACAAACAAGACAAACAAACAGAGACTCATAGACACAGACAACAGTTTAGTGGTTACCAGGAGGAAAGTGGGGTTGGAGATACACAAATAAGGGTAAAGGAGGTGAAATATATGGTGATGGAAGGAAATTTAACATCAGTCAGAAAAAGTGAGAACCATATGATTTCACACATATTTGGCATATCAAACTGAAAGCAACAAACAAACAAGACAAACAAACAGAGACTCATAGACACAGACAACAGTTTAGTGGTTACCAGGAGGAAAGTGGGGTTGGAGATACACAAATAAGGGTAAAGGAGGTGAAATATATGGTGACGGAAGGAAATTTAACATTGGGTGGTTAACACACAATGCAACATACATATGATGTATTATCGAATTGTATACTTGAAATCTGTATAATTTTATTAACCAATGTCACCCCAATAAATTTAATTTAAAAATTACATAAAAACAATAACAACAACAACAATAACAAGAGTTAGAAATTGTTCTCCAAAGAAATGAGACAGTTTCATTGTTTTTTATTCTAATATAAATTTGGAGCAACATGCTAAAATGATTGGAAACTGCAGAGTATTATGCATAAATCCAGGAAAATAGCTACTAAATTGCAATAGAAGTTGAACTAAAGTCAGGCTACCTGCTTACCAGCTTCCACCACTACTCCTCTGTTATACTGTCACAACTAGGTTTCTCATCAAATAACATCATCCACGGAAAATGTTTATAGGGTCATGAGCACAGGCCTTTAGAAAATTCCACCCCTGATGCATTCAGCTTATGATAATCCAGGAAAATAGCTACTAAATTGCAATAGAAGTTGAACTAAAGTCAGGCTACCTGCTTACCAGCTTCCACCACTACTCCTCTGTTATACTGTCACAACTAGGTTTTTCATCAAATAACATCGTCCACGGAAAATGTTTATAGGGTCATGAGCACAGGCCTTTAGAAAATTCCACCCCTGATACATTCAGCTTATGACTGGAAAATCACTTGTGATGAAGATGAGGAAAGATGGAAGACAAAGTGAAATACGTAGAGTCCCAATTTTTAGGAACGCTGACCTAAAGAAGTTCAGCTTGCCCACAGCTTCTTGGTATTCACACATTCCCTGTCAATAACCTCAGGAAGAATGAGAGACAGCCAATTTCTGGCAGGGCTTCCCCAAGTCCTCCAAGAAGGACTGGGGTGCTCTTCCTTCCCCATGATTCCTACCAAACCAGTGCCAGGGCCACCACCTTTGGTCAGCAGAGTAGAATTAAGGCCAGGTGAAACGGCACACTCAGGTTTCCAACCTGATCTCACGCAAGTGACAAAAGCTCTTGGGGGAACTTTGAACACACTGATTCTTGAGCCCCAGGACTTAATGACTCGAATCTTCATAAGGCAGTTCCTGGCATCTACATCTTAACTCTCTAGGGATTCTGACACAGCCAACCCCCAAATATAGTGTTTGGAAATTGCTGCGATGAAACAATGCAGGTACTGTTTGTCTGATCTCATCTTCAAAGTAATAATCCTCTAAATAATTTAATGATTGGCTGACCCATTCATTCATTTATTCATGTTTTCATTTACTCAAACTTAAGAGTGCCTATGTGTCAGTCACTATATTTGGGATAATAAGATTTTTAAAAGAGGTGTGACTTTTGTCCTCGAAATTCCCAGCAGAGAAAGAGACTTTCGAATAATCATAATGAATGCTATAACAGATTATTTACAAAATTTAATAGAAATAAAGGCCTAGTGAGCATAAAAAAAGACGCAAATTTTAGCACCTCCATTTATCAGTTTGAGGGATGAAGATCAATGAAACAGGAAGGCTATGCAACCTGCCTGAGATCATACAACTAGCCTTTGTCATGGGCAGGACTAGATGGCAAATCTTCCTCCTTTTGCCCTGGTGTACTGAGTGATAAAAGGACCCAAATGGGATCTCTCTCCTCTCTCCATCCTTCCCAATGCCGCAAAATGCTCTGCCTTTCACACCTCTGGTATGATTTGCGGGATGAAAAGATATGCCAGGACTGTCAACAGCTGATGGCACGAGACAGCTGTGTTCAAAGCAGTGGACCACCATCACCAAAGTTTCTCTGCAGCCAGGAAAAGAAGTCTTCTCTGGCCCTGGCTCCTCAAGAACACCAAAAGAGAAGGCACGTCCCACCTCAGTAAGCAGAGGCTCACCTGTCTGGGTACAGTCAGGCCATAGGCCACTAGCAGCACAGAGGGCTGCCACCTCTTTGTTCTGGCAGCTTCCTGCATGCAGCTCCATTCCATTCGGGCACTTTTCACCCTCTACTGCAATTGTCTGTTCACAGAATTGCTTTGTTCAATAGCCCATGAGCTCCTCCAGGGCACGGAATGGTCTTGTTCGTCTTTTTATTATTACTACTTAACAAAGGGCTCAGAATATAATAAGCACTAGGAAATGTTTTTTCTCAACCTTGAAATATGAGTTAGCTAGAAATGTATTTATATTTGAAAACTAGGTCCCTGAAAAGTCTCATCTTGACTTTGAATATTTAGAACTGGAGGATCAAAGGCGACAACAATAAAACCCTTGACACAGCAGTCTTCATTATCGTAATGTATGAAAACCCATTACCACCATCACCAGTCAATACAAAATTTTTTAACTGGTCAGACAAAGCAATAACTGGTAATCCAAACTCTGGGAACATAGGACTTACCTATTCTTTAACTGTGCAAAATTTACTAAAGCAAAGTCAGTATTCTAGTGGAGTATAAATAGGCACGCTAATTTTTTGGAAGGCAATCTGGCAAGACTTCAATTGATCATATCCTTTGATCTTTACACATTTCCGAGATCAGCACACAAAAACAACTTTTACGCAAGGAGATAAAACTCTAAAACTATAATGCATTATAGTGTATATTTCCACTGTTCTTACAAAAGCCAACACACACAACATACACACACACACATGGAAATCTTACAGATGTTGAACAATAAGAGAATATCACCAGTGGGATTTTAATCAGTTATTAACATGATTTTTACAAAATAAATCTTGATAACTTAGGAAACTGTTTACAATGTAATTCTAATTGTAAAATGAATATAAAATTGCCATACAAAAATTCATACAAAATTCATACTAAAAAGACAATATAACAAGGGTGATAGAATTATGGGTGTTTTCTCCCCATGTTTTGCATATCTTACAATAAAATGTATTGCTTTACTAATAAGAAATAATTTTTAAATGATATTTAAGAGTATGTTTAAGAAGAGTTTGTATGACCATGAAAAGTGTTTATGTTTAATATTAAGTAAAATGTTGTATAGAGCTTTGTAAGAATTATCTGTGATCCCAGATAGATAAAAGAGAAAGGAGGAGAAGGAGAAAGAGGAGCAACAAGAAGAAGAAACAAAATAAATATAAAGAAATAACAAATATTTACAAAATTCATCTCCTTTGGAGAGTTTTGTATAGTTAGAAACTAAAGATAATTTTTTATCCTCTCTATTTTTCTCTTTTTAAAAAATTTAAATTTATGAGAATATTTACATTAAAAAATCAATAATGTTTTAAATAGTAAAGCCTGGAAATCATTTTCTTCAATTTTGGCTCCTTGACCACTAGGTAAAATATCATCTTGGCAGATAAAGAAGACCTTTAAATGAGAGCGTAGGGAACGCATCCTATTTAAATCCACTTAAAAACTGATATCATCTTTTTGCCTTTCTTCTGTGAACTTTCTACCACTGAAACCACAGTTCCCTACTTAAAATATCAGCTGAGATCTCCATATATACTACCACGGCCTCTGCTATTCCTATTTTCCCCTATTTGTCTGTCACTGTTAAATTCTCACCAGGCATCATATCTCTTTTGAAATAAAAGACAAACTAAAACAATAGGTAAAATGTCCATTCTCAAGTTGAGAATTTGAATCAAGCCTTAATGAATAAGTCAGAGTAAAACCCAGTCCTGGCAACAGATTAGGGCAAGTTCCTTAACTCTTCTGTTATTGGTAAAGAGAAAGAAAATGCTCTTGCATAAGTATCAGTGCTTTATCTTTGTCAATTTTTTTTCTGTTTAATAAGGAAGAAATATATTTTTTTTCGGAGTATATGGCAAGCAGAATAATGTTACTACCTCACCCCCCAAATGTCCACATCCTATCCCCAGTACCTGTGAATGGCAAAGGAGAATTATGGTTGATAATTAGGTGACTCTAAAATAGGGAGATTATTTGGAAATACCCCGGCGGCCCAATGTAATCACAAAGGTCCTTAAAAGTGGAAGAGGGAGGCATAAGAGGAAGTCAGAGTGATTAGGTGTGAGAAGAACTCAATCCACCATGGCTGGTTTTGAAGTGGAGGAAGGGGCCATAAGCCAAAGAATGTGGGTGGCCTCTAGAATCTGGAAAAAGCAAGGAGACAGATTCTCTCCTAGAGCACCCAGAAAAAAAATGCAGCCCTAAAAAGCCTGATTTTAGCCCAGTGACACTTCTCTGTTAGACCTCTGACCTACAGAACTGTAAGATAATAAATTTGTGTTTCCTTAAGCCAATATATTTGTGATAAATTGTTACGGCAGCAATAGAAAACTAATACAGAGCATCTAAAGTTATAGAATGAAACCAGAGAGCAAATAACAGACCAATTTACTTTCAACTAAAGTCAAAGAAAGTGATTTTAAAAATCTCAAAATTGACCCAATACCAAACTGAATGATTAAGAAGATAAATCTGCTTTGGATATTTTACAATAGGATGAAAGCGGGACATTGTCAATCTTCCAACCCTGATTTCTAAGCACTTCATTATTACTTTTTTATTGTAGTGTCTTTTGTTGTTATTTTATGTAAGTGTTATATATTCATTGTTTAAAAATCTGAAAATTACAGAAAAGTATAACTCTGAAAGCTCAGATCTCTGTAATTTTATACCCATTTCCTTCCCTGCTCAGGAACTAGTGGAAACTCCTACTCATAATTAAATGAGGGTGACCTCATATAGTTTTCCATAAGCAATATTTTTAGAGCAACTATACCTTTGCTTGATAAGGAGACAATATTTACTTCATTCTGAAACAGGCTAAAGGCAACTAGAACATCATCCCATAGTATTGATTCTCAACCAGAAGAGATCTGGCAATGTCTGGAGACATTTTTTTGGTTGTCACAACTGAGAGTGGAGTGTTACTGGCATCTGGTGGGTAGAGGCCAGGCATGCTGCCAAATATCCTACATTGCACAAGACAGCCGCCATGACATGGAAATATCCAGCCCCAAATGTCAATAATGCTGAGATTGAGAAACCCTGGTTTAAGTGATGCGAGTGAAATCATACCCTTGTTTAATAAGGAAGAAATATTATTTCATTCTGAAACAGGCTATAGGGAGGCAGATGCTTGTTCAATATAAGGAAGAACTTTTTAATAATTAGGCAATTTGTGATGTACAGGTCACAATGTAGAGTGCGTTCTTTGTCATGAGGAGGATTCAAATAACGCTAAGTGGTCCCCTGCCAGGGGCACTGAAAAAGGGATGGGTTCATGGGTGTGGTTGGACTCTGAGGTTCCATCTCTATGTAAGAAATGTGATTCCTTTTAAAAGCATCAGCAAAATGTTCCCATTTCATGCATGTTAACATTGAAACTAGGAAAGAGAAAAAAATACTTACTCAATATTATGTTCTCTCTACCATATGAGAAACTTAGTCTGGACATTATCTCAAATGTGTAACTTTTAAGTGGCTTCTGTAAAAATGTCAAATGTCTCTTATCTTGGGCACAGTAGATACAACTCTTGTGTAATCATTTCACAACAACCTAAGAAAAGAGATAAAGGTCAAGAAAGCAAAATAAGAAGCAGTTCCCTATTGTGGGAGCAATTTAACAAAATGGCCATTTATAAGTACAAGTTCTTAAAAGCTGCAAGGAAAATAAAATTAATTGATTCTACCTAGATTTTGAAAATCGGAACTCATCTGCATCCAGTTGGCAAATGTCCAGATGTTTGGTTACCTATACAGCTTTGACAGCATAAATATTAAAAGTTATCTAAGATCACTGGGCAGTTTGATGCCATACCGGAAACATGCTGGGATATTCCACACCAGTTAAACCACATTTCATGGAACTGGTAGGGCTTTAGGGATTTTAATACATCAAAGTTTAATCAAAGGAACAGAAACCCAACAATACCAGACTGGTGAGAGAATAAGGTAGCAAGTCACATGAGGAGCTGTTGAAGAAACCAGAGATGTTTACTTGGGGAAAACCCATGACAGCTATGCTAGTTTTATGGAAAAAGGACTGGTTCCATTTGCACCCAAAGTATAGAACTTGGTTTTCAGAAGCTTTACAACAATTACCGTATTCTCTATATTAGAGGAGCAGTTTAAGCATAGGCCTTGGGCTACCAGTAAGGATTCTGGAAAGGGGATTCCTGCAAGAATGAGGGTGAAAGTGGAATGGACAGGCTAGATAAGCCCAAACCTGAGGCTTAATATCAGAGGTCTAGAAGGTCCAGTTAGGCAACTTATATGAGTTAAATAGGACCTGTATAATACAAAAAGCAGTGGTGGGGACTTGGCAAACCGGACGATCTGCAAAGGAGTCACATCACTCTATTCCAGCAGATTGCTGTTATGTAAGAATGAGAGCTCCGTGTTACTAAGTCTTCTGCTTTATTTTTCAAGAAAAGCTGAAAAATCATTTTTGTATGTAAAATCTACTGATTTATAAGAGAGAGCAGCTATTCGACATTGCAAAACATGTAATTTGAACAGAATAGATTAGTGGCTTCAAGGAGGAAATTTAATCTCTCCCCTAAAGATGCCCCAACCACCTTCAACCCTACAGGACAATGATGGTAAATATGGCAGAAAATGAACCGTACAGATCCCAGAATGAGTCACATTTTGTCTGCAATTTGAATCACCAGACTGGCCACTTCAAACTGAAATTCAGACACATCGACCAATGAATAATTAATGGGGTCTGACAAGTGAAGGTAATCAAGAGACTGTTAAGTCACTAAGAATTGAATCTTCCAGTGCACACAATGTAAATGAGAAAGGGCCTCCATTTGCTTCTAAACAGAAATCTCCTTTTCGTGAGTTGTGCATCAAAATGAGGCAGGAAAGAGAAATAGGGTTGCCTCATTGTGGCAGTCAGTTGTCCTGTTGCTGAGGCCATCCCTACTTCACTTGGTAAACAACACCAAAACTCTTCCCTGGCCCTCTAAAATTTAGTTAGTGATCAACTAGGGAAAGTTCAATAGTTTCCTATGAGAGAGAATGCTCCACTAAGCGAAACAATACTACTATTCAACTCTGGTTCACAGCCCTCTCCAGAAATTCCGCTGCCACATACAGATTTTCAATTATTGACAAATCTTTCCCTTCACAGATATAAGTGTACAATCGTATCCAGGACAGAGGCAAAGCTGCTAAATTCTTTTTTTTTTTTTTTTTTTTTTTTTTTTTGTATTTTTTCCAATTCCAAGCTTTATATATTCTAGTTTGAGTTTTACCTGATCACATTCAACTTTTAAAAGTAAGCCGGCTATCAGTTTAGCATTAATTTTACTGCACTCTATGATGGTGTGTTCTATTGGTAACTCTGAGTTAAGGTTTGTCAATGCTCTCAACAGAGAAAAACATTTTTTATGTATAATAAATTATATTAATTAAAAATAATAAGATAAATAAAAAGACACTGAAATTTATTATAAAAATTTTGAAAATGATGCACAGGGAATTCAAAGCAACACGATATTAGCAAATAATGATAGTAGTAAAATCATTACCCTTAAGAGCATATTCGCCGGCTTATTTATTTTTACAAGATAAGTGAGCCAGATGTAGCAATGTCATCTCCATTAAATAGATGGGAAATTTGAGAAACATTAACTTCCCACTCTACCTCCCAAAAGAGCTCCGCCCACCTACTGCTACCATCATCCACTAGATCATCGGCAATAAACCTGGAGCCGATCTCCTTACTTATTCTCTCTCCCGCCCCCATAATCTATTCTTTACATAGCACCCAGAGTTACCTGTGAAAAAAAATAAATAAATCTATCATGTCACGCCTCTGTTTTTGGCTTTTCAATGCATGTAAAGCCCGACTGCTTACCTCAGCCTATGAGGCTCTGTTTAAGCTGGCCCCTGCCCCTCAACCTCATTCCTCGGTTCCCCTCCTCTCTCAACATACTCCAGCCACACTGTCTTCCAACTGAGCCTAGAGCACAGCAAGCTCGTTCCCAGTTTGCCTGTGGCCACCGGAACTGTGTGCCTGTGGCCACCGGAACTGTGTGCCCATCTTACGGGGATTCGTCTCAAGGCCATCTCTCAGAAAAGCATATCCTCAAAATTCATTCTAAGAAACCGGGTCCCTCCCACCTGTTCAACACACCCACACACACACACACACCCCCGCAACATTCTACCACAGCTCGTCGCCGCTCCCGGTCCCCCGCCTCCAGCGCGGCGCCAGACCAGCCTGAGTCGGGCTGGCTCTGCACCTCTCCCCCGGCTCCCGCCTCTCCCTCGCGGTTCCTCCTCACCCGGGCGCTTCGGTGAGCTGCTCTCAAGAACCCAGGGCCCTGGGCGAGCTCCGCTGCGCACCGACGCGACCCGCGCCAAACTCGACTGCCACTCGCTGCCAGCACTTTCGGGCCTCTGCCAACTTGGCGGCTGGGAGACAAAACAGCTCGGGTGTGCTGCGGACAAGTTGGCGGCAGCGGGCTTTGCCCTGGGTCCGCCCCGCGCGATCTTATCGCCCTACCCTCTTCATCCCCTGCGCTGCAGGAGGAGGGGCCGGGGTGGAGCGTGTGGCCAGCAGCAGCCTCCCACAAGCAGCGGCAGTTTGGGACGCTAGGATACTCAGACGTCAACACTCTCGGGAGGAGGAGCCCGGGGTTCCGCATTCTGGACCCGCGGTTAACTTATTCCGCCCTGGGAATGGATCTAGACAGCGCCTAGGGAGGGTGCTGTGCCTCGATTCTGATCCTAATCAGACCTGTTCCCTATTTAATTTGTCCACACCAAACCAACCTCGCTTGTTTCAGATTCCCTCTGCTCTAATCTGTAATCTGATAAACCCTCTGCATTTCGCATTTCTATGCGAAGATGTAGATTGGACACTAATTCAAAACAATTATGTGGAATGTGCTCTGGATTGAAAAGCCGGCCACTGTGTTAGTTTCATTTCTCCATGGAGGTATACTGCCAGGCAGTCTGGAAGAGAGGTTATGACCGGGGAGTGGTGGTGATGTAAGAGGGGCCATCCATAGCTCAGTTTATTTATCTCAGTTATTTGGGTTTAACTGAAACCCCTTCCTAAATTTTGCAATGCTTTCTCCTCAATCTACTTTCTAACGAAAACATAGACATTTAAAGTTTCCGTTAGAGACTTGGGAAAGATTATTTGAAATGTATGTCTGGTGTTATTAAAGTTTGTATTTTTTAAATAGTGATTTTTGGTTTTGAGTGGGTGACAGAACTGTAGATGAAATTTATTTTATTTTTATTCTGAGGACTACGGTAAGAAGGCATGGATTACAGCTAGTTTCTCCCCCACATGTTAGTGGTTCTCAGCTTCCTCAGCGTTAACATAGAGATGATCAAAGTACATTAGTTAGAGGCACTTTGTGAGAATGAAATGTAAATGCATGTGAAATGCTTAGGATGAGCCCAACATGATAGATAAGACAGTGACTTATTAAACCTAACAAGATGAAAATTTATATTAAACAGTATTAGCCTAATGACATTTCCCTGTACTACCTGAGATAACCTGCTATAAAACAAATTGCCCCAGAATATTACTCTAAAAGGGTACTTTATGCTCTATCCAAGAGATCTCTAGGCCTTCTTTCCTTTGACCTTAACACCAGATTATGAAGCAGAAAACTCTACATCACACCTAAAAAGATGGTGGGCTTTGAAAGTAGATCTTGAAGGCAAGTATAAGATATTTTATTTATTTCTCTCTAAACCAGCTCTATACCTTCTCCTCATCATCAGATCATATTCTCTGAAGCAGGCATGGTGGTTGGTATTTACTAGATTAGTGCCTTGAAAAGATACCCAGTGTAGAGTAGCTGGGTTTAGCAAACAAAACTACAGGACACCCAGTTAAATTTGAATTTCAGATAAACAAGGAAAAAGTTTTGGTGTAAGTATGTTCTATGCAATATTTGGAATATACTTGCACTAAAAATTATTTTTGTTTCTCTGAAATTCAGATTTAACTGAGCATCCTGTATTTTATCTGGCAACCCTAGTCCAGTGAAATTAATAAAAAATTAATTTAAAAATTCCAAAAGGATGAGAAGACAGCAAAACATATAGATTATAAGGTGAGTCTCATATGGGTTTTGTTTTAATGTCATGTAGTGAGGAAAAGAAATAATGTTCTTGTGTTTATAAGCTAATTCTTAGTTGAGCTCTTTTATTTTTTAATTCTCACTCCCATTTCCCATCAACATAGCAGTGCTTACTTACTCTCTAATATGAACAAAAATGATGGCTCTCCCTTTCAATCAAGATATCAGTTTAAATAATAATAATGTACTCAATAGTGTTTTCAATAGTATTTATTAAGGGCCAGATGTCTGTCAGGTACCATTTCGAAGATGAATAAGACACAGTGTGTGCCCTGAAGACTAAGAAAATAACAACATGGAGTGCTACCCCAAGTAGGTAAATGCAGAGGACTGTGGGAGTTCAGAGTGAGTTACTAATTGTCCTCCAAAGGGGCAGGAGTCAAAGCTGCCCTTGATGCACAAGATTGAAAGAAAAGTGGCTCCAATCCAGATGAGCCCAGGAGGGAAGTTCCAGGATCACAGCTGTGCCTAGGCCTGGAAACTAACACATCGTAACTGGAGCAAACTGAAAGAAAAAATGGGATTCGAGAAAACTGAAAGAATGGTTGGAACTTAGAAACCCTTGATCCTGTTAGAAGGTGACAGAATGAAAGGAAGAAGATTAAATTACTTAAATTTAAAATAAAAAATTTAAGTTAAAACTAGGAACTGCAAGGTGGAAAACGTACCAGGAAAAGCATGATACGAGTGTGATGAAACCTAAAATGGATTGATTTTGAGTTATTTACTGGGTGGTATCTAAAAAGAAGACTATATTTAAACCTGAAATTTAAGAATATACTTCTCAAAATAGCCCAGAGAAAAAAATATGATTGAATGCTCCACTCAACTGTGGAGAACAAGATTCATGTAGTTTAATAATTGAAACATTGCTTATTGGTTTTCAAATTTTAGAATATCTCATAAACAAGCCAAAGAATAATTGATTATGATTATACATGAGAATGTAATATGATTAACTGTTTTTTAAAATGTAAAAGTAAAGGTAGGTAGGTAGATAGGTAGAAGGAAGTAGAAGTAGGGAGCAGGATGGAGAGAAGATTGGGTTACTAAGGGTCTCATTTCAGTAAGTGGAGAGTCAACACATACTGTCTGTAGTTGGTAAAACAGGAAACGAACGTCTGGATACATAGTAACTTTGCAAGGGGGGAGAGCAGCAGGAGTGCCTAAGATGACACACCAAGAAATGATAATATAGCATATCGTTTTGGAAACACAGAGATAACCACCAGTCATCTAAAAACAGAAATCACTTAGAATGATTCTTTTGGGGGAATTGTACTGGAATTGGGGTGGGGTGTGGTGGGAGACTCTGCCTTTTCTCTTTTAGTATTTTAGTACTATTTAACTATTTGGAGTATGTGCATGATTACATTGATTAAATGTTTAAAACTTCTTAAGAATAAAAATTTGTGAAAAAGAAGGCTTTACCTAGATAGTGGCTTTCAAGGATGAGTAGCAGTGCATCTGGAAGAAAGAGAGGGAGAATATTCTATAGAATGCGAAACTGCATGAGAAAAGGCGTGTGGGGCAGGGAGGGCGTTAAAAGTGAACAGTATACCTCGGGAGTGTCAATTCTCTGCTATGGCAAGAGCATCAGGTATATAGGTAGGATGGAGCAGAAGGTAAGGATGAAAAGATGAGTAGGGGCTGCCATAACAGTCTTCTGAGTAATGCAATGGAGTTTGCAGTATGAGCTTCTTAAGGACAGGAACTTTGCCATTTTTATTAGCCTGCATTCAGTAAGGAGCCTAGCACACAGTAGTTGCCCAATAAATGTTTTCTGAACGAATGAAAAATATCTTGGGGGAAATGGGGAACCATCAAAATTTTTAAGCAGAGCAGATGTATTACTTATTTTCGAAAGAATTTTGTACTAAAAAAAGGTGAATCGAGATTGGAGAAATCGAAAGCAGAGGATAAATTAGGAGTCTTTTAGGAGAAAGGTGATGGTGTAAAACAGAATAGTGACAGTGAGAACTGAGATTGGAAGATCTACTTAAGGGATATTAACAAGGCAGAAATGGACATGAGGAGTAAATAAATAAAAAAAAAAATAGGATGTGTCCAAAATGGCCCTGGGATTTCTAGCTGGGGAAACCAGGTAGATGATGGGCTATTGACTGAGAAAGGAAAACAGGGAAAAGGAACAGGTTGGAGAAGTGAGTTAATACATGCAATTCTGTGTATATTGAGTTTAAAAGGCCTGTGGATGATATTTTTAAAATTGTGGGTCTTGAACCATTAACAACTTATCAAGTCTACTTGAGAGTCAAGACTAGTAGTTTTAAAAAAAGTGGACAGGATAAATTTTAAAGTGTATCGTGTGCGGTAAAGTTAAGTGTTATTTCGTAGAACTTGTATTTCTTCATAAGTAAGTATGTACATAACTGATCTAAAATATATTTTCTACTATACGTCAGAAAAAAATATTTGAGAGACTTTGCCCTTGCATACCAGGTAGAACAAGTGATGTGTGGAATCACATTACTCCTGCTTGAGAGAGCTACCTGTGCACATTTCTTTCCAACTCTGTATTCAGTGACTTCACATGGATAGCTGGAAATCAGTTGTAGTAGAGTCTTCATGCCACAGAGATCAGCAAATACAAGAAAATTGGCCTTTTACCCTCTATAGTGAGCTAGCACATCTCTGAGTGGAACTATCTCATGGGTAGTTAGTTATGCATGTCTGAAGCTCAGTATAGACCTGGCAGAAGTTATTTGGAAGTGAAAATGCCCAGAGTATTTGGGCATTAAGAGTTGACCATTAAGAGTTTTTAGAGAGAGCAGAGGTAGAAGATAGAATTCTAAAGAACATCACATTTGTGGAAGGTAGGAGGAAGAGGAGCCAGTGAATGAAATTGTGAAAGGTTGGTCAAAGCAAGAATGGAAAATGAGAGATAGAAGCTCTACAGAAGTCAAGATAGAAGAGGGATTTTAAAAAGTAAATATGATCAACACTGTTGATTGAACAGAATGGATAAAGATGGAAGAAACGGCTGTAGAATTTAGCAATTAGGAGAGCAACGGTAACCCCTAAAACCAATTTTAGTATAATTGAGAGCTAGAGGCAGGGAATCAGTAAGGAGCAGAGATGAAGATACAGACTCTAAGTGTAGACTACTTTTAAAACATTTTATGGAGATGAAATGAAAAAGACATGGCTGTAGCATGAGTGAGATAAAGCATGAGGAAGGTGAAAATTTGAGGAATGGGCATGAAAACCACTTGAAGATGTCAAGCCTTCAGAGCCTCATGGTGGCTGGAATTCACTCCATCATGGAATCAGTCTGGTGATGCACTTTCCCCGGTAATGTTTGCCAGTCCAGGAACAAGACCAGAGAGGATGATAACTTGGGTTTGGAAATTGGGAGAGTTGATTGACCAAAGGCAAAGAAACTGAGGGAATTGATGGTAATTTGAACAGAAATAATTTTTTTCTAGTTAAGGTATAATACATTTGTATTATTAGAAATCTAAACAAAACAGCACAAAATAAATAAAAATACAAAATAGGGCTGTCCCCATAACCCCAATTTCATTAGGTAATTATTTAACAATTTGGTACATATCTTCCAGATACTTCTCCAGATATAAATGTAGTAATTAAAAGGGCTAAGTCAGACAGACCTGGGGTTAAGCCAAGTTCTACTTTTGCTAGTTCTAATGCCTTGGGCAAGTTACATAGCATTTAAATCCCTCAGTTTCCTACTTTGTAAGATAGAAATAATAATAGCGTCTATATCACAGGGTAGCAGTGAGGATTAAAAGGGGTCATGAACGTAAATTGCTTAGAACAATATTTGGTAAGCAAAGTGGGCACTTGAGATATGTGCGTGTGTATATATATATATACATACATACACCTTGAGATGTATATATATACACACACACATATACACACTCACAAATATACACATATGTGTATATATATACATACACTTATGGGGTATGTGTGTGTATATATATATATATATACATACACTTATGGAAAAGAGAACTCATATATATACACACACACATACATACATTCATAATACAAATAACCAGGAAGAACTATAAAATATTGGTAATTCGAGTGTGTTGGATGAACTTACCTTAGGCAGGATGACAGAAGTGAGAAGGCAGAATGTCATAGTCAGAGAATGGAATTTGAAGCACAAGACGTCAGAGGTGAAGCGCAGCCAGAGGACAACAGCCTCCCAGATCGTCATACCTCCAAGTTTCTAAAGTGGACAGAAGAAAATCATTTATTCGATATTTTAGCGAATTCCAAAATTTATTATCTAATGCCAGGCTTTAGTTTTCATTCCTCTTTGGCGGTGTCTTAATGCCTTTTGTAGACGTGATTCTTAGAGACTGGAAAGGTGGACGTCACAATCGACGTGTTTGTATGCATTCAGTAACTGGGCTCCAAGATCTGGTCTGCAAAACCGGTCTCCAAGATGTTTTCTCTTGTTCAAGTCCTTGATAATACTTCTACCAACATCATCAGGATACAGGAATTTTATCTTGATACAAGACTCGGCAGGTTTCTCTCAACAGCACTATGGCTCACAGTCACCTAGCTCCTTTGCCTGCTCACGGAGTTGTTTGATTCTACATACACAATGTCATCAGTTCCTTCCTGCCCATTCCTACTATTGTCTTGTTAGTCAAAGTCCCCCAAAGCTCTACTTTGACAAGTACAAAATGTTTCTTTTATTACACAAGTTATGATGCTCATTATAGGAAAAATGCTACTTAGCTAATACAAATTCAGTGTATATCATTTTAAACTTTTCTTCACAAAAACAAGTACATGCATAAATACTGAATTTTTGGTCAGTTTTATAAGATTCTACTTTAATTTAGCAATATAATCCTAACATTTTACCAAGCTAATCAATACACATCTGTAGTATCAGTTCAAAAGGCTATAAAATATTTTCCCTTACTGGTGGAAATTTGGGTTATTTATTAAAAATTTGGGTGGTTTATAATTTTTAGTTTTTAAATAGCACTTCAGTGAATATCTTTGCAGTTAAATCTTTGTGCATGTCTTAAATTATTCCCTAAAAGTGGGTTTCCTGTCGAAGTATATGCATTTTTATTGCCTTCTAACTCTTTCTTCCTCCTCCAGACTGCCCCTCACCCCAGAATACATTACACCTTCTTGTGGCAAAACTACTTCTCTAAAAATGATGGACTTGTAACCATTTTACTTCCCCATTCACAAACTGTCAACATTTCTCATTGTACAAAGGGAGAAATAGAGTCCAGATATCCTGCCATGGCATTTGTGGCCTTCCAGGATCTGGATTCAACCTCCTTTTCATATGGATTTCCCACATTCACCTTACTTTACACTCATCCATTCTGAATTCCACATTGAGGTATTACCCACTCTGCAGGTAGAATTCCTACTTCATTGGTCCAGATCCCAGCAGGAAGCAAGTTGCATTCTCAATCTGGATTATTTGATGACTTTTACCAAGGCGAGAGTAGAATTTGAGGAATACCAAAAGGCATAGTACAGGGACTCTGGGCAAACAACACCAGAGAGCCCTTAACACCCATGGGCCTGAAAAAGCAAGAGGAGATAGCAATGACTGGGGCCCAGTGAGAATAACTCTACCTGACAGGAGCTGTGACTTCTGCAGCAAACCCCTGACAATCAGACAGAAAGCCAATGACTAAATATTCCAGCCCCATTTTCCTTCCACCTTCCAACCTTGTGCTGGAAATTGGCCAGGCCCAGCAAGAAGTCAGAAGGCATCGAAGCCCATGGATATGGTCCCTACAGGTAAGCCTCCTCTGGTAGTGAATAGTGAAGAGTGGATCTAATGGGACAAATGGAAGATTTCCAGCATGCTTTAAAGATTCTTACATGTTAAGTCTTCAAGTGTTTAGTGCTTCTCTTAGAGCATTTAATATATATGCATTTATTTGTTTTCTTTCTTACTGTCTGTCTTTTTCTCTGGACTCTAAGCTCAAAGAAGAGAGAAACGGTGAGTGCCTTATTTTTCACAAGGCCCAGTACGGTATCTGGCAGGTAGAAGGCATTCAATAAATACATGTGGGAAAAGAGGTATGAGAGAAATGGAGGGAGAAAAAAAGAAAGAGAGTAGGGAGAGAGAGAGAGAAGAAAAAGAAGGAGGAGGAGGAGGAGGGGTGGGCAGTGGGGGGGGTGGAGGGAGAGGAAGTAAGTCTTTTAAACCAGGAGAGTAGGGAGAGAGAGAGAGAAGAAAAAGAAGGAAGAGGAGGAGGAGGGGTGGGCAGTGGGGGGGTGGAGGGAGAGGAAGTAAGTCTTTTAAAACAGTATCATCATAAAGATAGGAAATGCTTAGAGTAAGGGAACAAAAGACAAGGCAAAGGGAGCGCTTCCTCCCTTCCTCTCTCTCTCCCTTCCTCTACTCTGTGCCAGATGCTTTATAAATTATTTCAGCTACTAATCTTTCACAGCCCTATCAAAAAGGTGTTCAAACTTTATTTAACTGGTGAGGAAAAAAAAACAACAAAAACCAAGAGGCTTGGCAACGTTAAGGGCCTTGCCCAAGATCTCACAGCTGGTTCTGAACGTGAGGGGCATACTCTGTCCCCACTGCTCCACAGTGGTTAACAAACAATTTACCACCACAGTGTCATAGAGATTGGCAGTCAGTTTTTTCAATTTTCATGTTCTTTGATCAAAATGTTATTTGAAAAAAACCTGTTAAGGACCAACTTAAACTACAGAAGCAAACAGAAATTGCTGACCAGTTTCAGTGCAAAGCAGAGGGGCAGTCCCCTGGCGACCAGATGGTCACTACCCAGTACAGTTGATTGAAGGGCTTTAATGAGGAAGAAAGGGTCAGTTTCCATGGTGTGAACACAACAGAACTCTGGCAGCTAAGACTCCCTGCCAGGACCGAGCACCTCAATTTCAAACAAGACAGTAAGTATTTTTATCTTACTCTTGTCTTCAGATATTTATTGCAGTTTTTATGGATCATTCATATTTATTAGAGCTTGTAATTACTGGCTACATTTTTACATTGAGACACCTGTACCAGAAAGATAGAAATTCAAGTGCACTTAATCAAACATACAGGGATTCATGTGAAGGAAAATTTGCTAAATTTTAGTAGTCAGTGGTAAGCTAGTGAATTGCTTATGTTTTCTACAAATAAATTTTTTATTTTTTTACGGGAAGTATCCAATTAATAGTATCATTTATTTTTTAAACAGCTTTATTGAGATATAGTTTACATACTATAAAATTCATCTTTACACAATTCAGTGGTTTTTAATATATTCAAAATCGTGAAAGCATCACCCTCCACTATCTAATTTTAGAACATTTCATCACCCCAAGAAACCCTCTACTTCTTTGCAGTCACTTCCCAGCCTGATCTCATTCCAGTCCTAAGCAACAAATAATCTACATTCTATCTCCATAGATTTGCCTCTTCTGTACATTTCACATAAATGGAATCACATAATATGCAGTCTTTTGTGACTGGCTTCTTCCACTTAGCGTATTTGCAAGGTTCATCCACGTTTTGGCATGTCTTGGTATCTCATTCCTTTTTAATTGCCAAATGATATTCCATTGTATGAATTTTCTGCCTTTTATGTATGCATTCATCTATTAATGGACATTTGAGTTGTTCCTGCTTTGGGGCTATCAGGAATAATGCTACTATAAACATTTATGTACAAGCTTTTATATAGACTTGTTTTCTTTTCTTTTAGGTATATACCTAAGATTAGAGTTACTGGTCATATAATAACTCTATATTTAACCTTTTGGAGAACTACCAAACTGCTTTCCAAAATGGCTGCACCATTCTATACACTTACCACAGTGTATGCAGTTTCTAATGTCTCTACATCCTCACCAACACTTGTTATTATTTGTCTTTTTGATAATAATTATTCTAGTGGGTGTGAAGTGATGTCTCTTTGTAGTTTTGGCTAGTATTTCCCTAATGACTAATGATGTTGAGCACTTTTACATGTGCTTATTTGCTATGAGCATATTTGTTTTGGAGAAATTTCTGTTTATTTTCTTTGACCATTTTTAATTGAGTTTTTTTTTTTAAGTTGTAAGAGTTCTGGATACAAATCTCTTATCATGCATATGATTTGCAAACCTTTCTCAAAGGTATCATTTACAGAAGGAAAGTTTTTATTTGTAGCAAAATTCAGTTTATTTAATTATTTTTCTTTTGTTGCTTGTCCTTTTATTGTCCTATCTATGGACTTTTGCCTAACCCAAAGTGATGAAGATTTACCTCCATGTTTTCATCTAATAGTTTTAGTTTTAAGACTTATATTTAGGTCCGTGATTTATACATTTTAAGTTTTATATGTGGCATGAGGTAGAGGACCAATTTCATTCTTTTGCATGTGGATATCGAATTGTGTCAATATCATTTAAAGAGACTATTTATTCCCCATTGAATTTTCCTAGCACTTTTGTTAAAAATCAATTGGCCATAAATGTTAGGGTTTATTTCAGGACTCAGTTCTATTCCATTGCTCTATATGTCTAGCCACACAGTGTACTTTGTACCACACTGTCTTGATTACCATAGCTTTGTAGTAAATTTAGGAATCAGGAAGCGTGAGTCCTACTTTGTTCTTTTTTTCAAGATTGCTTTGGCTATTCTGAATCCCTTGCATTTCTATATGAATTTTGAACATCAGTTCATTAATTTCTCTGTAAATAAATTTAACTACCTATTAAAAACATCTACTTAAATTACAATTTATTCATGAGAAGTTGTGAAATTTCCTTGGCATGAACTCAAATGTGGAACAAATGGAATTGATTTAAGTGTAAATCTGCTTAAAGTTTTGTGTGAATGGCAAACAAAAAGGCTTCCAGAAACTGAGTCTAAAAATGGCTTGGCTTTTCACACATACATGCAGATTAGAAACATCTAGTACTTCTGTTTACCGTTTTATTTTATCATTGAATGCTCCAGTGTGAGAGCTGTCTACAAAAAAAAAAAAGCCAAGCCAAAAAGATAAAATACGTCCTGTGCCATCTTCTGTTACTTACTATATGTACTGAGCACCCACTTCATGTAAAAGGGCATGTCCTTGTCTTACATACTCAGAGATGCCGAACCACTTTAGACTGAGGCCTAGGCTCCTATTTTTTTTTAATTGATTTATTTATTTGAATTAGTACTAGCCATACAGCACATTGGCTAGACATCTATATAGTTTATAAAACGATTCCTCCAATTGCTTGCTCCCTCCTCTGGCCCTCCAGCTAGCCATCAAATTAATGCTAACTGAGTTCTCTCCAGGCATCTATTTTTTAAACCCACCGATGATTCCCATGGAGACCTTCAGTGAAGAACAGCTTCTACAGCCCAACTGCCTCTACCTTCAGGTCTCCGGTCTTATTCTCTGCTGTCTTTTCCCTGTTTTGTAGCTAGAAGGATATTGCTACTCAAAGTGTGGTTTATGAACTAGTAGTCACTGTGGGAATTTATTACAAATGCAGCACCTTGGGCCCCATCCCAGTCCTACTGAGTCAGAATCTGCATTTGAACAAGATCCCAGATGTTGTATATACATTAAATGTTGGTAACTATGGTCTGCGGGGCCAAATCTGGCTTCTGCCTGTTTTCATAGGCTTCTGGTCACCACCTGTGTTGGCGGGTCTCATTAGGCAGGCACTGTGAGCCTGAGAGAGCCAGCTGCAGTGACTCTCTCTGCCTCCACTCCCCTGTCTGCTCCCAGCACTCGCTTCCTGAGTCCACCACTGTATCTAGCTGCTGCCAAGGGTCCTGCTGGTCACTACCTACACTTCGGGAACTCTACTGCTGGCAACTGCTGGGCACTGAGCAGTGGAATTGCAGTCCAGTCAAGTTACCTTGCCTCCAGGCAGCTGTCAACTTGTGATGGTCGGGCTTTTAGAGAGGAGCGAGAGCGTGCTGGGATCTGGGTATTACTGGGGCAGAGCAAAAGTGACCATCCTATGGGCCAGGCCCCTCCCCATCGGGCCAGTTGCTCTTTGCCTTGAGAATGTCTTCAGCAGAATGTCTATTGAATTTTCACCTACCACTGCCAATCCTTCCTCTCCCAGGAAGGCCCACCCTTTGTAAATAGGGAAGGAGTTTTTCTTATTACGTAACAGCCTTGATTTTTGCCTCTAAGCCTACAAAGCCTAAAAAATTTCTTATCCAGCCTCTTACACGAAAAGTTTGTGGACCCTTGGTCTACACATTAGAAGCAGGGCAACTTGCACTTGGCAGAATGTACCTTTTCCGCCATAGATGTGCTGTGCCTCATGGATTCCTTCACCACTGTCAGTGCCCAAGATGACTCTTATTCATCCTTTCTGGACCCAGCTTAGGTCATTTTTGAAGAAAAGTGCCTTTACTTCCTAGTCTTGGTGAATGAGTCTTTCCTTCTGTCCCCAGAAAATCACTGCCATCATAACACGTAAGGCCTTGAATGTTAATTATGTCATTTCCTCCTCTTCTTTCCCACTCTAGGACTGTCCTCATGGTTCCACGTACATCAGATTCACCTAGAGGACTTACTATAACACAGATTACTTCTCCTACCCCAGTTTTTAACTCAGAAGATCTTATTTGGGGCCCAATAATTTGCATTTCTAAAACTTCCTGGGTGGTGTTGCTGCTACTGGGTCACAATTTGTATGGTGGATTCCAACTTCTTCTTGAGATTTCAACTTAAATGTTGAGACCAAAGAGAATTCTGATAACCCCTTCTCAAGTGGCTCTCTCTTCATTTTTTCCCTTCTATCTCAGTCCCTTATTTTTTATATCTGTAATTTTCAATCTCTTTGGTCTCAGGACTCCTTTACATTCTTAAAAATCACTGAGAACCCCAGAGAGAGTTTTCGTTCATGTGGATTATAGCTACCAATATTTACCCTATTAGAAACTAAAACTGAGAAAACTTTAAAATGTATATTAATTCATTTGCAAAAGTCATAATAAACCTAATACATAATAAGATAAGTAACATTTTCGTAAAAAATAGCTATATTTTCTAGAACAAAAATGTGAGAAGAGTGGCACTGTTTGACTTTTTTCGTGAAATCCTTTACTATGTGGCTTAATAGAAGACAGGTGGAATCTCATATCTCTTTCTGCATTTAGTTTATTCTGGTTGAAGTATACAAAAAAAAATCTGGTTTTGCACATATATGAAATTGGAAAAGGGAGCATTTTATACCCTTTTCAGATAATCGTGGATATTTTTCTTTGTTATTACACCAAAACTGGACAAGGGGGAGTGCTTTAAATGTTAGTTGGAATCAGAAATGATCTCAGTGTGCTCTTCATACTCCGTTTTATTAAAATCCATCGGCCTTTTCTGAATGGATCTCTTTATTCCTGCATGATTTTGTAATAACATACAGTTGTCATACAGACAATATTGGTTCACAGAGTTATGCAGACTTTCCAAATGTTGACACATTTTATTACACAATATTTTTTAAAATCACTTTTATAAAGTCATGTAATCAAGGGTAAAATTTAACAAAAAATAGTAATTCTTATTGCTTTAGTTTCTTTACTGAAACTAGTCTTTTTTTGTTTATTTGTTCATTTATTTTATTTTATTTTTTAACTGTATGTGTGTGGTGGCAAAGAATACCATGACTGCTAGTCCAGTTTGGTGTCACTGCCACTACTGCCTTTCTTTATTTTGGGCACTGGCAATTTTCTACGCCATGTCTTTTGAATCATCAGGGCAATTGTTAGTACAGTGAACAAGGTCAACGACGTTTTAATATTATGAGAGCAATTTTACGAAATTATTATGAAAATAATTTAATATTATAAAAATATTTAACCTTATGGGTCCCTAAAAGAGTCCCAGGGATTTCTAAGTATCTATAGGTTATGATTTAAGAACAATTGGTTTACATTTTAATGTGTAAATAATTGTTGCCATTTAATTTATATGTTTATACTTTGTCTATCTCCTGAATTGGTGTGACAATAGTATTTAATTTCCATGGAGGATATGTTCTGTATCTGGTATAAACTTTTCACATAGATTGTCACTGTATCCTCACAACAAAGCTGACAAATTATACCCATTTTACAGATGAGAAAGGTAAGACACAGAATTAAACAATTAGCTTAGAGTAACACTACTAGCACTTTGGAGTTGGAGTAGGAAATAGCACTGGAAAGTGTTTTGAGGCCAAATAGCAAATGCCAGGTCATGAATTTAGCATATAGTCCTGTAGACAGAAGAGAGCTATTGATAGTTTTTGAGTGGGAGACTGGCATGCACTAACTATAGTAGCTAAGATCCAAATATACACTCAGCAGAACACACAAATGAAGCAACCCTGATTGCAAATTTTTGAAGTAAGAAAGAAAGCACATGACAAAAAATCTTATGGAATCACTCACTAGGAATAAAGAACTGCAGAAAATTTCCTAAGTGGCCTATTTTTCCCGTAGTTGTTTTTCATCATGGAATTGACCAAAATGTCAGACATGACAAAGCTTCATCAAGCTGTGGCTGCAGGGGACTACAAGTTAGTGAAAAAGATTTTGAAGAAAGGTCTTTGTGACCCAAACTATAAGGATGTGGACTGGAATGACCGAACCCCACTTCACTGGGCTGCAATCAAAGGTGAGCGGGCAATGCCTAGGTAGAATCTATCCCCTTGAGGCCACCATTCATGACAGCGGCCTGTATGTAGTAGAAAAAAACATTTCTTGGGAGCCAGATGGAACATTTCAATCATGGACCACCAATTACTAGTTGTAGCACTTTAAGCAAGTTATTTAATGCCTCTAGGCCTTAGTTTATTCATCTAAATAATGGGAGTGATAATGCTTCTTTGGAATGTTATTGTGAGGATTCAGTAAGATAATGGATATACAGTTCCTAGCACATAGCCTGTTCTCAATTAATATTAGTCTCTGCTCTCTTGACTTCTAACAGGAATGGAGTATCATTCCTGTAGCAGGACAGAGACTTTGTCTTTTTCTTTGTTACGTCCCCATGCCTAACATTGCTCAGTTATAGAATTGGAGAAGGATAGTGGCAATCACTCAGCCAATGGGCTTGTCAAGGTCTTTACCAATAGAACGCCAATGAAGAATGTTAAGTAAGAAAGTGCTATAGCCAACTTTGCTTTTTAAAAATTTGTTTTGGCTCTTATATGGAGAATGGATCGGCAGGAAGCAAGACTGCTTCAGAACAATCAGTTGAGAGCATTTTGTAGAAATTTAGGTACAGTGTCACAGTAGCTATACTAGAGAATCTTTTAGTGAGCATTTGCTATATGCTAGGTACTATACTATGTACTTTATATCATTTGTACTTCACAAGAACTCATTGAGATAAGTGGTGATACCCTTAATTTACAAATGAAGAAACTGAACCTCAGGCATCTGTTTCTTATCGGGGTGTCATAGTTAGCAAGTGGTATTTATTGTCAGGTATGAATCTCCATCTATCTGGCTAGAAAGCCTGTGCTAGCTATAATGTAAGTGGGACTTAAATTACTTTTATTGAGATATAATTGAAATATAACATTATCTCAGTATCAGGCACAACATAATGATTGGTTTTTGTATATATTGTGAAATTATCACAATAAGTTTAGTAACATCCATCACCATCCATAGTTACAAAATTTTTTTCTTGTGATAACTTTAAAAATCTATTATCTTAACAACTTTCAAATATGCAATACAATATTATTAATTACAGTTGTCATGCTATACATTATACCCCCATGGCTTACTTATTTTACACCTGGAAGTTTGTACGTTTTGACCACCTTCACCCATTTTGCCACTCCCCCCAGCCCAAAACTATCTATCTAATCTGTTCTCTGTATCTATGAGCTTGATTTTTGTTTTTTGTTTTTTTGGTTCCACATATAAGTGAGCTTATACAGTATCTGTCTGTCTGATTTAGCATAATGCCCTTGAGGTTCATTCATGTTGTAACAAAATATATATTTTGTTAAAGCAACATTGAGAATGCCAAAAGCAGAATGCCTTACCAGTGCCAGCACAGGCAAGTGTATAAGTGACCTGCAAGAGAAAGCAAGATTTCCAGGCAGGGCCTGCAGGAATGGGCAAGCAAGGGGTGTGTCCTGGAAGGAGTAGAGAGAATAGAGGGTCTCAGGCCCTGAGTTGAGAACAGCGTTCATGAGGGTAAAGGTGGAGCAATGAGTCTCTCATTAAGGAAAGGGAAAAGGGAGAAGGGGATGATGTTAGGAAACTGGAGGGGCCTCAAAGGCAAATGTCTTCCCCTCTTGTGTGCTCCCTAGACCAGCGCTGGCCTTTGGCCAGCGGAGACATTTTAATCTCAATTAACCTCCTGTTTCTTCTCGGTACCTCTAAGGTCATATGGAGGGGATGCAACTCCTCATAGAATACGGAGCCAGGCCCTGCTTGGTAACTGATGTGGGCTGGACCCCAGCTCATTTTGCAGCTGAGTCAGGCCATCTGAATGTGCTCAAAATTCTCCATGCTTTGCACGCCGCCATTGACGCCCCTGACTTCTTCGGAGACACACCAAAAAGGATTGCACAGATCTACGGGCAGAAAGCTTGTGTGGCTTTCCTGGAGAAGTAAGTTCCTTTCATGTCTAGCTATAGAAAGGGTGGAGAAATGAGTGTAGAATCACCTCCCAAAATTAAGGTTCATGTGCCCTATGAGCTAGTAAGCCAAAACATTGAGATACTGGTGCTTGGAGATAGAGAAAGGTTTATTCAGTTTGTCCAAAGTGAGAGGATGGGAGAGCAAGACCTCTCAAATTCATCTGTCCTAAAAAGCAAAAGTGGAGAGTTTTTAGGGAATGGGGTTTGGGGGCAGGGGAAGTTCCAGGAAACTGAGGGAGAAGTCTGTGTTTCTTTAGTCACAGGTGATGCTTTTTCATATAAGATTCCTGGGCATCAGCAGCTGGTCGCAGCTACCTTGAAAACATGCTTTCCTTCTGCAGAACAAACTCAAAAATTCTCCTCAAGACCATGAAGTTATCTCTCCAAACTGCTTGGCAAAGAAACAGCGCATCAGCGACACAAAATTATACTGTGAGGATAAAGGGTGCTGGGTTGAAAAACCAAGATTCTGCAAAGTATCTCATAAATGTGTATCAGTTACCATTAAGGCAAAAAAGCAGAAACTAGAGGTCTTGCGACCATCGCCATGGTTTAAGATATCATTGTTTTGCGTTTAACTAGCTATACTTTTCTATTATCTCAAGCAAAGTGTACTTTTACATATTTCTCCTGGAACTTGCTTCAAAGGCCGTCCTTTAGAACATGACTAGTTAACATACTTTCTTAATCTTTGACCATAAGCTGCTTAACAACCAAGACATCTGAAACATTTAGTTAAAGCCTATACCTACATCCTAATTAACAATTAAATTATTTAATTCTAGTGGCCAAAAATACTAGGGGGCATTAAAATCACAAGGGGCTCAACTACAAAACAAGAGCCTGTGATCAAGGTCTTTGCCAACTAAGTGATCTCAGGTCGATGAAAATGAAATGAGGAAGTCCAGCTAACTATCGTTTGAGTTGTTTTATTAATTTTTCATTGAAATGACTAGTGTAGGGTGGAAACTATAGTGTTTCAGTTATGTAAAATGTATTGTTTTTAAATCATACAAAAATTATAATTTTTATAATTATGCATTATTATAATTTTAAAAACATAACATATAATTATTATAATTATTATTTTAGATTATATAAAAATTATGTCAGGTAAGAGAGATGGAGCACCAAGTTCAAAAATGGGACATGGTGCAAGATTTATCATTATACAGAGTCAGCTCTCATCCAAATTACCACAGAGAGTCTTGCTAAATCAATGGCCTTGTCTAAATTCACATCTTACCTCCACCTAATTTGGTATTTGATAATCTTGAAACTCTTCTCTCTTGCTCCATGTTACTCTCTTTTCGTTCTCCTTCTACCTACGTAACTATTTCTTATGATTTTGTCCAAGCTCCTATTTTTACATGCTTTTTAGATGCTGAAATTCCTCAGGGTCCTGTTTTTGATTCTCCTCCACTGACTTTCTCTGAGTAATCTCAGCCCCTCCCTAGTGACCAGTCAATGGATGTGCATTATTCACACCCCCGCATAGCTGAATTTGGAGAGAAGTGCTTCCTCCAAATAGTCTGGAGTGCCACACTGCGGGGGCGGGGGAAAGTGGGCGGACCATGCTGAGCAGACAAAAAAAAAAAATGCATCACGTGTAAGTCATTTCTACTCAGCATTGTCCCCTACAAGGAACTTCCCTTCTGAGAGTAACCGGGGTTAGAGGGGAGAAATTCTGGTTGAGGGAAAATTAATTTGGACCTTGAAAAATAGCTAAGACCTGGCTAATGGAGGAAGGAGAAAGATGCTGATTGGAAGAGAAGGCACCAGTTGGAAACCGTATATGTGAGGAGGTGGAAGGATAGTGGAGGAAGGAGTGGCCTGGCTAAGCAGAGCATTCACACTGGAGAGAAGTGGAGAAGAAGGTCAGGTGGATGAGCGGGTGACCACAGTGAGCTAGGCGAGCATATGAGTGTGGACTCATCAGGAGACTGACAAGCTGAAACAGCTAGTTCAGCAAAGTTACGCCTGCAGTGCACGAGGCAGCAGCGGTGCTGTGCAGGTAGGATTGGAGGCACTTAAAGACTATAGGTGAGGAAACCACTTAAGAAATTTCTTAACACTTCATGTTGCAAGTAGGTGAGCTCCCGGGCCAGGATGATGAAGAGGAAGGAAGTGAGAGAGCTTCAAAATAAGCCTAGACAGTATTTGACAATTTTCTGAATATCCTAGGGATCCTATCGGAACAAATCAACTTTTGGTTCAGCCTCTCTAAGTCATACATCTCTAGTTTAACAAATACTTTGGAAATCTACTATGTGCATGGCACTGAACTAAATGCTAGAAAGGATTTAAAGAGAAATCAGACACAGTGCTGAGACACCAAGAAGTTCTCTGGACAACTTGTTTACACAAATAACTAATACAAGACAGAAAGTGCCAAGGGTCATAATAGCAGGGCAGAAGAGGGACACTGAATGTTGAGAGGTACACTGAATGAATGTGGTTTGATTATTGAGAGGTCACTTCCAGCTTGTTGGGAGAATGGGGGCTGAGGAACAAGCAGGTTTGCTATCCTCTGAACAAAGTGTGCTTTTTATAACGCTTTGCACTTAAGATACCGTTTGCCCTACCTGTACCATTATCTATCCTCTAAAATTCCATTTGTCATCATATTGGCTAAAGTTTTATTTCTGTGAAGTGGCTTTCGCCAATGTCTTTCAGCAAGTCACACATTCACCTTTGGCCTCTTATACAAAATGGTACATATGTACACCTCCCATTGTCCATGTGTGTACAATAATCTGTCTGTCTGTCTATCTATCTCATCTGTAACTATTCTTTACACAAATCATCAATACATACAGTACATATATGATTATAAGTAATTTCTATTTTCTCCCTTATATGTTTCTGTACTTTTAAATATTTTTACAATGAACAGACATGGCTTTTATAATTAAGAAAAAATACAATTAAAAAAATAAATGAAAGAAAACAGCCTCCTAATAATATGCTGGTCACTCTACAAATGTGAGCACTTGAAGAATTAGCAGTGCCTTCTTCAAGCTAAGTGCCTGACTGCCTTTGATTCTGTTAACATCTCACTCTGAGCACATTGTTTTTCTCTACCTCTAAGCAGTTTCTTTACTGTCTGAGACCTCCCTCTGCATAGCTTGGAAAGGCTTGATCGAATTTGGCCTCCTTTGTTGATTGGACCTCTGAGGCGCCCAGGCTCTATGCAGAAGGCAAGCAAGAGAGGCCTATTCTGAAGCCAGGACAGGCTCTCCTTCTTGCTCTTCAAGAGCTGTTCTCTTCCTCTTTCCTAGGGCCGAGCCTGAGTGCCGGGACCACCGTTGCAGGGCCAGGCAGAAGGGGCTGCCACTGGATCAATGGGATGAAGACTGGGATGCCAAGAAAAGGGAGATGGAGCTGTCTCTTCCTTCTTCGAATCAAAACAGTACTAAGAAAAAGAATAAGAAAAGCCATAGTACAAAAACATGTAAAATAGATCATTAATAATATTTACATGTTGAAACCATAATGCGATATTAATGATAATGAGATGTTAACAGAGTCAAAGGCAGTTAGGCACTTAGCTTGAAGAAGGCACTGCTAATTCTTCAAGTGCTCGCATTTGTAGAGCGATCCGCATATTATTAGGAGGCTGTCTTCCTTCATTTATTTTTTAACTGTATTTTTCCTAATTATAATACTTTGGATGTTGGGTTAAATAAAAAATATTATTAACACATATTTTACCTCTTTCTTTTCACTTTTTTAAAAAATGTGGCTACTAAAATGTTTAAAATTACATATGTGTCTTGCTTCCTGCCCCTCCCCCCACCCCATCAGATAGCACTGCCTTAGAAACTAGAAAATATTTAAGGCCAGTAGCTGGCCTGGTACACTTTAGTTGACTGCCCTACATTCCAGGTTTACTAATTTCTCTGCCTAAAGCAATGTCTTTAGGTAGCTAACATCTTTATTACACATTCCTCAAGTAATGCTTATGTTAATATAGATCATGTTAGGTTTGAATTTTCTGAAATAATTACTCGAACATCTTAAGGAAAGTAGTAAAGCTGGGAAGATACCTTTCTAGTGTTTATCCACCCTGCGCATCAATCCCCTTTCTCTATGCCCTGCAGTTCACAGAGGTGGATCCTGTTTGCCATGTTTGTACTGGTCCTCAACCAGTATGAACACTGGAAGACCCCTGACTCCAGATGGACCAACGTGATTCTTCTTCCAGGAGCTCGAAAAGAGTCTTCATGAGTAGCTAATTCTACAATAGCGTTGAGAAGATAGAGAGGTTTTACAAAGAGAAAACTGAGATAATAGATGGAGAGAGAGAGAGAACAATTTTCTAATTTCCAATTCTGATTCATTACTTAGGAAACCTGCAAAATACTACTTTCATAATACTGTTTCCTCTTTTTATTTTTTCTCCCTTGCAACCAGTCTTTTCTAATAAGTACAGTTTTAAGATTATGGGCTTATGAGTTAAACAGACTTACGTTTGTATCATCCTCTATGAAAGAGGCCAAATAATCCTTACTTTCCGGTGTTGTTGTAAGGATGAGATGAGAGGATATGTGCAAAATGCTGGCATTGGCACACTGTAGCTAACTGGTCCATGTAATGGCTAATGTTTTACTATAGAAGTGAGCTCAGTTTTTCACTGGGAATTCCAAAGGCATGCAGGAATAATGCCTTTTATAGACCAAATGAGACTCTTCATTGTTCAATCCATAAATATACCGTCTAGTTTCATGACATGGATAACAGCCTGTCTTCCTCTGGCCAGACATACTTGGACTAAACTGTGATAAGTACAGTGATCTCAGGGGCCTTTACTGTGTCCATAACCCCATGGCCTCCCAGTGTCCTTATTGAGTTCTCCTTTCATCCTTATTCTCATGAGGCATTAGAAGGAATATACTTCTCCCATGAATTTTTGTATAGTATTTGAGAACAGGAAGAGGGTATTAACATCATTTCTTAGTATAAAGAATTCGTTGCTGGGTAGACTGTATACTAAGCACTTTACGTGTTGATGTCTAATCTGCATGACACAGCTCCAAGGTAAGTATCATCCCTGGTTGATATCACAAACTAAAGTTTTGAGAGGTTGAGTGACTTGCCCTAGGCCACCTGGCTGATCTTGTATAGCCTTTAAAGTCTGCCTGGATTGGACAAAGCTCTAGCTCTTTCAGCTGTGGGAACTTGTACGGGTGCTTAACTTCTCTAATTTTCCTATCTGTAAATAGGGGAGAATACCAGTGCCTATGCCACAGTATTGCGTGGACTAAATAAGCTAATGTATGTCAAGCATTTAGTACAATGCCCTTCACATGGTAATGTTATTGAATGTCAGTTGTGGTGGTGGTTATTATTTTCACAGCCTTCATTGTCCCAGATAGGTAACAACGAAGAATGGCTTGCTAGTGAGCATTAGCATCAGTCCAGAATGGGAATTTGGGAACAGTGTTCTCTCTAAGCCCATCAATGCCATGAATGAACATGCCCACGTATTTTCTGGCCCCTGAGATTAAGCTCTCAACCAAGTAGCCTCATAGCTGAGGTTACTTCACAGTGACCCCAGGCTCATCCCTCAAAGGGTGCATGCATAATAATAGATGACCTTCATTTGTCCTGCTCTCACTCCGAGGTGATACTCAGTTCATTTCAGTAAGGCCTGTGTAATGATTTGCAGCACTTGAAGGGTCTGGTATTTGGAGTATTCATCGGCTCTCTCCCACTCTCATAGGTAGGGAGGGATTAGCTGTTTATGTTATTGTGTAAGAAGCAAGTATAGAAAAGACAGTGGAAGAAGAGAGAAGCCATTCTAGGCTTGACTTATCAGGGAAACCGGCTCTGTGACTGTGGGCAGTGCTTCTGGGACAGGATCCCTTAACTGTAAAACAAGATAGAACTAGATCTCCGAGATCACATCTAATGCTTATAAACAAAACTTCCACTGGACTCTTCTGAGGAATTAAACGAGTTTTATTCTGATATGATTTGCAAATCAGAGAACATAGCCTTCAGCATAAAGTGAAGCCTTGTGTTCTGCGATGGGAAAAATAAGGCAAGGGTTTTTGAAGTATGAGTCAAAGGGACGGGTTTCTAGGAAAATAGGACAGTGAACTACATCTTTCATTTTCTGATTGATAAGGGCAACTGGACGTTCAAGAGTAAACTGACTCAGTGGTCAGCAAATGGGGTTGTGAGATAAGAACAATGGGTCGTTTTGTATTGGCTGGAAATTACTACTTGATTGGAAATTACTGTTTGAGATTTATTACTTGTAGGAAATTACTGTTTGGCCATTGCCATGGGAACATAGGCTATTAATTATGGGAACATTCCAATAACATTCTAATAACAAGTTTTCTGCTTCTGTACTCCTTGCTTGCATACGCGACCTATGGGTCGATAGTAGTGAATAGAAGAAAAACAGACCTTTGTGTTCAGACAGAATGAGGAATGGGGTTTAGAACTTAAAAACTTTGTACCTCTGCATTTCAGGGCTGCTTAATTTGGAGTCTGCGTACCCCTGACAGACCCAGCTGGCTGAATAAAGAGTGTGTTTACTATAACTCACTGGTTTCTGGTGGTCCATGTGTCTTTTGGTGGCTACAACAGTTTCAGTTGACTCATGTCAGAAGGTAGAGTCATGGGATGTGGTCAGCAGTCGAAGTAATAAGTTATGGTCAGCAGAAGTGGGAGGAAGTCACAAGACCTGGGCAAACACCTCAGTTTCTCTTGAAGTCTGCAAAATAAACTAGTAAAACAAGTTTTGTGGTGAAAGGAACAATGCAGCGAAAGCAGTTCGTCAGGCAGACAGCATTTAAGACTGCAAAATGACCTTGTCACTTGACCAGGGTCAGAGACCAAACTGCAGAAGAGTCTGGAGATTTGGTCACAAAATTATGATATTAGAATCCTCATGCAGAGTCTGAGACCCTTAGCCCTAGGCTGACTAACAAACCAAGATAAAGCAAAATGTTGTCCTTTATTGATGTAAGAAACATCCAAACACAGAGAGAATTTTTATAAGTTTATTTGAGCCAAACCGATGACAATTTCCAGGAAACAAAATCTCAATGGATTGAGAAAATGCTCCAGAGAATGGCAATTTTACAGCTTATTTTATACAGCAGACTAAAAGGAGGAGAAATAAGAAGGTTTGTATGAAATCCATTAGTGGTAGATCAAGGGGGACAGGAGAAAGCAAAGCAGGGAAATCTCTGGGATTGGGTAAGAAGGAAAAATCGATAAACACATACTTCTTTTACATTGGTGGGTACAGCACATAGAGATGGTATTTGGGCAACGAGATGACAATGAGGGGTTTTGTGGTCTCTGCTCTGGTGCTGGCAGTTGTGCCTTGCGGGGTCTGGAAAAGATTACTCTGACATTTCAAAGGTATGTTATCTTAGATATAAAAAGATAATAGACAGGTTCGCTTAAAATGAAGATTGACCTTTGTCAAGGAAACTTCAGGCCTAGGACATGACTACCCACCATGACTTTTTTTTAGTTAAGAATTTTTACGTTCAGACCATCCTATGTGATTACTTTTGGTCTCTGAGTTTGTAAGGCCCATGATGCAGGCCTCTCCTGAACTTGTCAGGTTTAGTATGTTGCCCCTATTTTGTCCACACCCTGATAAAGTCACACCAGGCATCTGATCTCAATATTTAAATTAAGATGTTCCTATTTGTTAGAATCAGTGATTTTGGACTATACAAAGCCTTGGACTAATTAAGGAAATGACAAGCAATGGCTTTTTTGTTACTAAGGAAGATGTGTAACGAGCAGAATCTTTCCTCCTTCCCTCCCTCCCACCCTCCCTTCTTCTCTTCCTTTCCTTTTGCCATTCATCAAATATTAATATAGCCTATATTTTGTGCCTAACACTATTCTTGGTTCTGAGACTCAAAAGATGAAAGACCTGAGTAGGTTGTGTATTCCAGAAGGTGCTTTATTCCACTTTGGATGCCTGTTACCTAGAAGCATAATGTTTACTGAAAAAAAAAATAATAAAGCAAGTTTTAAAATATTACAAAATGCTGTTGTCTTGACTTTATAGATGAGAAATGGAAGTTGTTGTGGGTTGCATTGTGTCCCCTCAAAATTATATGTTGAACTGCTATCCCCTAGCACCTCAGAAGGTGGTATTATTTGGAAATAGGGTTATTGCAGATATAATTAGTTTAGATGAGGTTTTGCTAGAGTTGAATAGGCCTCTAATCCAATATGATCAATGTCCTTATAAAAAGACACACACTGAGGGAAGACGATATGAAGAGACACTGGGAGAAAACTGTCATCTGCAAGCTAAGGAGAGAGGCCTAGACAGATCTTCTCCTCTGTTAAAGAACAAAATTCAACTGAGTAAATTTGAAGATCTAATTGGTTTCATTAAAAGATTCATGAATCTGGCAGTGTCCCATCTAACCACTTGAAAGGAAGGTTTTTATATGAAGAAGGGTGGGGCAAGGGAGCTAGTACAAAAGAAGAGAAGAGAAGAGAAGAGAAGAGAAGAGAAGAGAAGAGAAGAGAAGAGAAGAGAAGAGAAGAGAAGAGAAGAGAAGGGAAGAGAAGAGAAGAGAAGAAGAGAGAAGAGGAGAGAAGAGAAAAGGAAAGTAGAAAAAGAAAGGGTTATTTTTAGGCCGGAACATCTTTTGGGAGGAGGGAATTGCAAGAACTTTTATCATGCAGAACATGCCTTTTCTTCCAATGGGGCATAGAGAGGGCCCATGTGACAGATGACCTCCTTGGTATTGACCAGAAAATCCCAGACTGGCTGATTAAGATTATATTTCTGGAATAGGAGGAAACAGCAAGTAGATCAGATATTAAATCTAGGTTTGATATCATGGGCTTTAGCACAAGTGACTCAACTTTGGGCCTGAGGTTTCCTCTCTAACATCTCACAGCCCTCAGAAGGCATTATCTCTGCTGACATCTTGATCTCAGACTTCTATCCTTCAGAACTGTGAAATAATACGTTTCTGTTGTTAAAGCTACCCAGTTTCTGGTACTTTGTTATGGAAGCCCCAGCAAACTAATACAGAAGTCTTTTAAATGGCAACATTTGAGATAGTTAATTTTGTGTCAAATTGACTGGATTAGGGGATTAGATATCAGGAGTACTTTATTTCTGGGTGTGTTTTGAGAGTGTTTCTGGATGAGATTAGCACTTGAATCACCAGACTCAGTAAAGCAGACAGCCCTCCCCCAGTGTGGGTGGCCATCATCCTGTCTGCTGAGGCCCTCGATAGAACAAAAGGAGGAGGATAACGACGAATTAACCCCTTTTATCTTGATGACATCTGTTTTCTCCTGTCTCTGGGCTGAGAAACCGGCTCCCCTGGTTGTCAGGCTTTTGAATTTGGATTAGAATCACACCCCCGGCTTCCTGGGTTTCCAGTCTACACGTGGCAGATTGTGGCCTCTGTAATTGCATGAGTTGATTCTTCGAATTTCATAAATTTCCATATCCTACTGGTTCTGTGTCTCTGGAAAACCCTAATACAGTACTGATCACAGAATGAAGACATTCTCTGATTACTTATTTCATTTCTCTGGGCATATTTACCTAGCATATCAGAAAGGCTTTAACAAATGTTCTTTTAATGGCATTATTGAACACCATGCATTTTGAAGGGCAGAATCAGGATAATAACTCAAAGCTTTTGACTTTTAGTTCAGTCATACTTCCAGTAGATCAAAAGGATAAATAACATTGTATATTTCAATGCCTGTCAGCATAGCATTAGGTTTTTATTTTGGCCAATGACTGTTTGAATTACAAGGAAATCTTTTCTTGGCCATGGAAAATTTTTATACCTTATTTTTAAAAATTAATATTTACTGAACAGATTCTAAAAATTGTACCACAGAATAGAGCATTCAGAGTATATCTCCATGGAATTAAAGCAACTAGTTAGAAACATGTAAAAGGCAATCAATAATCTTATTGTTTGGTATTTATATTATCAAAGAAGGTGGTGGGATTTATTCTTTCACAGCATGAATTATTTGGCATTATTGAGAGAGAGTCACAAATAGCTTCATTTTGGCCAAAAACATCGTTAAAGTTTTTTTTTTATTGGTATTTGGATTTCCATCCTTGATCTTATAAAGTAAGGCCAACGCTTTGCTCTCCGTTTCCATCCATTGGCAGGTAGTGTTCCTTTAAAAGCCCTCGGATGAGAAACTTCATGGGTGAAGACAAATAAAAACACCAAACAGCAACAACAAAAAAGAATCAACCAAATCCCATATTTCATGCTGAACTATCATGTAATATTTAAAATGACCATGCAGTTCATCTTCTTTTATTATGGCTTTGGAGACAATACTATCTCCACTTCCGAGTTTCCTCCCCAGCATTTTTGTAGTTAAGAGATGGCAAATTCGGAAGGTAAAGTGATTAAACTGTGGATTAGAAGCCTCTCAGGAAGGAGACTCTTAAAGTCGTTTTGATCAAGAATAACATTTACAAAGGGTTGCAATTTTCAGAGAGTATTTTTGAAAATCAAGTTAATAAAGAAATCAAAATTATGAAGCATAATAGAATATTTATATATCTGACCCCTAATCTAATCTCACTTCTGAATCCTCCTCCTTGAACATCCCCGGTGCCTGCCAAGCTGGGCTGCTCACTATCTGGTAATATCTACACTGTGCCAGGCAATGTTTCAGACATGTTACTCTGTCTGCTCAATAATTCTTTGCGGTAGCTGCTATATAAGTGAGGACACAGGAGTTGAGAGTAGTGACATAATCTGTCCACATCATACAGCTCACAGGGGCCAGAGCTTGAATTGGACTTAAGCAACGTAGCTTTATAGCCTGGCCTCGTAACCACTGTGATATCCTGCCTCTCTGCACAGGGCCCTGGTTCCTGTTGTCTCTGCTAGATACTCTCCATCTTTCCTCTTGCCTCTCCAAAACTTATTCCTCTTTCAGTGGTCCCCTCTGAAAGAGGAATAAAGCCTTCTCAGATTTATGACCCACACTGTCTAGCCCTGCTTTGAGTTCTAATTGAATGTATTAAAATACAGTTTTCTTTTTCTCTTAATTAATTCATGGATACCACTTTAAGCTTGGTCCAACTTTAAACTCTCTAACACGCGAAAGCTCTGCCTATATTTCTTTGGTTTCCCCTATAGGCCTAAACATGATGCTAGTAACATGTAATGCTCCATACAAATTTCTTGACTAAATTGGAGTCACTAGTATTTTCTATATGAGGATGAAGAAAGATCTGCGCCCCACCCCCTCATCCCACAAAACACACTGAAAATAACTTCAAAGAACCTGAGCTAGAATATTTAAGAAAGGTTTTCTCTGCAACTTAGAGGAACTTGCCCTTTCTGTCTTTAGAAATGGACACAGTTTAATTTGAACCCGCATTACTGAGCTGATTGCCATGAAAAATAATAGAAGCTTCTATTTCCTGGGCATTGACCATGTACCAGATGTTTTGTATCAATCTCTTCAAAACATCATACTGACCCACTAAGTTAAGTATTTTTAGAGAGAAATAAATGGAAGTTTCGAGATGCTATTTGTCGAAATCAAACAATCAATAAATTACTAATACAGGGTTGCAAGCTGTACCTGCTATACTTGAATCGTTCAGCCCATTCTTTTATATAGTTCTCTTTGCCTTTCTTTTTGGATTTAGATAAATTCTTGGGTTTTAACCATCATTCAAACTGTTCTTTGGCAAACTACTTAACATTTCTGATCTTGGTTTTCTCATTTATAAAGATTATTTTATAGTTGACATGATTGTTTATTTAGAAAATCTCAAAGAATCTGGAAAAAAGCTTTGGAGCTGATTAGACCATTGGATTGCAAACATACCACTGAGGACATTGAAAGAGTTTTATTTCAAAATAACTAACAGAAATCAATTGTTCTTACAAATAAGACTGACCTGGCCAGTTCAAACATCAAATTTTGCTTTGGTCTGGAAATATGTCAATTCAGTTAGATAACCCTAGTTCTTTCATGTTAGAATGACTATTAAACTGCAAATTTGATGGTTTTTCATGAATAAAAATGGGATAACCCTACAGAAATTAAGGTTAACAAGAGAGTACTATGAACAACTCTATGCTAACATTTAGGAAATGGAAAAAAATTCTTCAAAGACACAATTTGTCAAAACTCGCTCAAAAAAGAAATAGATAAATAGCTCTATGTCTATTTTTAAAAATTGAATTTGTAGTTAAAATTACCCAAGAAAGCCATGCCACCCTGAACAAGTCCGATCCCGTCTGATCTCGGAAGCTAAGCAGGGTCGAGCCCTGCTTGGATGGGAGACAACCTAGGAAGTCCAGGTGCTGCTGTAGGCAATCTGTGAGGTCAACCAAAGGTTGCCTCACCTAATAAACAAACAAACAAACAAACAAACAAACAAGTAAAATCACCCAAGAAAGAAAACTTTAGGCCAAGGTGGCTTTACTGGCGAATTCTACCAATGGTTTAAGGAAGAAATAATACCAATTCTACATAAACTCCTCCAGAAAATAAAAGACGAGGGAATATTTCCCAACATCTTATTCCCAATTACTCAGATAACAGAAGTAGACAAAAACATTTCAAGAAAACTACAGGCTAGTATGCCTCATAAACACAGATGCAAAATTCCTTAACAAAACACTATCAAATTGAATCCAGCAATATACAAAATATATACAAAGATAAATACATCATAATGAAGTAGTTTTTCCTCCCAAGAATTCTAGGCTGCTTCAACATTCAAAAATCATTTAAAGTAATTCACCATTATCGACAGACTAGGGAAGGAATGCCATATGGTTATCTCAATAGATGCAGAAAAAGCATTTGACAAAATTCAATAAAACAAGATGAAAACACTTAGAAAACTAGGAAAACCAACTTGATAAAGGCCATCTATTAAAAGAACTATAGTTAACATCATAATTAATGGTGAAAGTCTATATATTTCCTCCCTTAGATTGGGAACAAGACAAGGATGTCTTATCATTCTTATTACACATTATGCTGGAGGTTCTGACATGAAATAAGACAAGAAAAAAAAAAGGAATGTAGATTGGAAATGAAAAAATAAAACTATCCCTATTCAATTGACATGATTGTCTACTCATAAAATTTCAAATAATCTGCAAAGAAAGTTATTAGAGCTAGTGAGTATAGAAAGATTAAAGGATGAAAAGCCAATTTAAAAAAAAATCAGTCTTATTTCTACATACTATTAATGAACTTTTGGCAACTGAAAAACGTGAAAAAGTATCATTTATAATAGGACCAAAACCATATGAAATAAATCTAACAAAATATGAACAATATCTGTATACCGAAAACTATTAAACTAATGAAAAAAATCAAATATCTAAACAAACTGAGAGATATAAATGCTCATTGATTGGAAGATTTAATATTGTTAAAATGTTAATTCTTCCCAAATGGTTCTGTAAATTCAGTGAAATTCCAGTCAAAATCCCATCAGGAATTTTTTCATAGCAATTGACCAACTATTTCTAAAATTTATGAAGAAAGACAAAGGAAGTATATATAATAGTCCAAAAATTTTAGAAAAATAACTATGTTGGAGGACTAGTATTATCTGATTTCATTGGGGAAGGATTGTCTACAAAAAGGCACAGGTAATTTTTTAGGGTAATATAGTTTTTCTATACCTTGATAGTTGTGGTGATTGAATGATTGTATGATAAACTAAAGAGTATAAATTTTATCATATGTAAATTATACCTTAAATACTTTTTTATAGGAAGAAAGAATTAAATATTACTTAATTCATATACTGAGACAAAGTCTTTCAAAGTATCAGGTTCAGGAGAGTTGAGGATAGAAATGTTAGCAGTGAGTGGCCTTTGAGATCTGAATATTATGGATTTTATAAAAATGTTAACCTACGTAAGATTTTGAGAAATCTTTAGAACTAATTGGCAAGGAGCCAATAGCTATCAGATGGAGTTTTTTTTTAAACAAAATTATTGAGGTACAATTTACATGCCATAAAATGCTCTTATTAAGTGTATAATTCAATGATTTTTAGTAAACTTACAGAGTTGTACAACTATCACCACGATCCAATTTTAGCACATTTTTATCATACCAAAGAGATCCTTCCTGGTCATTAGACCCAGAATAATGTTTGACCAAATATATGGGCACCCTATGGCTTAGTCAAGTACACACATAAAATTAATCATCCCCAGATTAATAGGAAAGGTAATAACCGGGGGTCAGAGGAAGATATCTCCAAGGAGAGGGCATTTAAACAGGGACCTAAATGAAGTAAAAGCAAGAAGCTGTAGAGGAAGATCATGTCAAGCAAAGGGAACAGCAAATGCAAAACCCTGTACCTGAGACAAGTTCAGAATATTGGTGCTACAGTAAGAGCCACTGTGACGAGAACAGGAAGCAGGTATGTGTGGTGGGAGACTGCCTCAGGAAAGGAGCTGAGGTTGGAGGGATAGACAGCAGCAAGCTCATGCAGACCTTGTGGACCAAGGCAAGAACTGGACATTTCATTTTTAAGGGTCATGAAAAACTACCAGAGACTTTTAACCACATCTCTCTGGATACTGTGTTGAGAATAGGCTGTAGAGGGTAGGCAAGGGTAGAAGCGGGGACATGAGTAACTGAGATTATTGCCTTAACCAGACTAGAGATGATGGTGGTTTGGCCTGCAATGGCTGCAGTGAAGGCAGTGAGAAGCACCCAGATTATGGACATACTTTGGAAGAAGAACAGAAGACCCAATTATAAGGTGAATAGACAAGTTAATAGAAAATAGACAATTGCTCAGGATGTGCCCCATCAACCCTTTTCACAGAGTTTGATCATACTTGATGATAATTCAGCTTTCACAGAGGAAATCCTTTTGCTGGGGTGGCCTCTGTCAGCTGATTATTTTTCTGAATGGCTATGGTTGTACCTATTCTTCTGGAAAGTTGCTCTTGCTTTATTCATCACTATATGCATCTGTCTGTTTGCCAGGGAAGCTATTTCTGTACATGCTGCCTTCACTAGCTCAGCTTTACTTTGTGAGCAATTTTTGGCTAGGTAAATATCATAGATATGTTTATTTTGTCTTATTTTTCCAAAGAACTAAAATGTTATTGGGGCATAATTTACGTAAGTCAAATGCACAAAGTTTAAGTAAAAAGTCAAATGTATACCAATGAAGTCTACATCCTACATAGGATTAGAACATTCCCATAGTCCCGGCAAGTTTCCCCACGCCCCTTTCCAGGCAATCTCTACCATCCCTGTTCCCCCTAACCTCTGTTCTGATATCTGTCACCGTCATTTAGTTGGGCCTCTTCTTGAACTTTATATAAAGAAATCATTAGTGTGCATTCTTTATTCTCTGGCCTCTTTCATTCAACATAATGTGTTTGAGATTCAACTATGTTATTGACTGTGTTGGTATTTTGTTTCCTGGATGAATTTAGCACAATTTGTTTATTAATTCACCACTTGATGGACATTTAGGTTGCTTCCAATTTGAGGCCATTATGATTAAAGCTGCAATGAAGCATTATTTACAATAGCCAAGATGTGGAAACAATCTAAATGTCCATGAACAGATAAGTGGATGAAGAAAATATGGTAATGCTGACAATGGAATACTATTCAATCTTAAAAAGGAAGGAAATCGTGCCATATAAAACAACATGAATGAACTTCGAGGATATTATGTTAAGTGAAATAAGCCAATCACAGAAAGACAAATATTGCATGATTCTACTTTTACGAGATATTTGAAATAGCCAAACTCATTGAAGCAACAAATGGAATGGAGGTTGCCAGGGGATTGGGGCAGAGGGAAATGGGGAGTTGCTATCCAATGAGAATAAAGTTTCAATTACACAAGATGAATAAATTCTAGAGATCTGTTGTACATCACACCTATAGTTAACAATACTGTATGATACACTTAAAATCATTAAAAGTGTAGATCTAATGTTAAATGTTCTTATTATAATAAAAAACTTCAATGAACATTGAGTGCCTGACTTTTTATTTACACATATTTTTATTTCTCTTTGGTAAATAGTTAGGAGTGAAACTACTTGGTCACAGGGTATGTGTATGTTACGCTTTATCAGAGTTTTGTTTTATATTTAGTTTTCATGCATGGGAAGCCATAAAAGCCATTGGCTAGGCATGTCCACTTAAGGACTTTCAACTTGAAGCCTCAGAAGGAAAGTAACATGTGATGATAATGATGAAGATAAAGGTGATGAAGAAGAGAATCATGATATGGTTATGTTTTCGCAGTATTTACCATAAACAGCTTTATATGTATTAATTTATTAAAACCTTACATAATATACAGAGGTAGGCATTATTATCCTTATTTCACAGTTGAAGAAACTGAGACTCAAGAGAAGTTAATTCCATTCTCAAGAACACTCTAACCCATATTGAAAAAGCCCATGCTTTTTCTACTAATTCCACAACCTCGTATAAGAACTTCTTCTCATGGACATCATCTCTCACATCTTCTCGTGGTGCTCTGAGTAGCCTTCTGGGTGTCTGTTTTGCCTTTCGTGAGACGTTTGGAGTCCTCTTGGTGTCCAGTTTGTTTGACAGGTGCTCTCTGGTGTCTGAAGTGCTAACCTAATGTTTGCCTGCCTACAGAGTCCCTTTGACTATCAATTTGTTCGTCCTTCACCATAGACGCCACTAAATCTCCAAACCCTTTTCTCTTCTCTTCTCTTATCCCTATCAACTTTGTCTCACCCTCTTTATCACCACCATCTCTATCACCAAACTCCCTTATAATTTACCCAAAGCCCATAAACGGACATCCTTGAATCAACTTTCTTTCGGTGGTTAGAAAAATCTTCCCTCAATATGACTTATTGCTTTCCAAAGTATTTCATTGTTTTTGTGAAGAATTGTGCTCAGAATCATTTTTATAATAAAAATGTTTAACTCAGTGACCTTATTTTGATAAAGCCACCATATAGCATAAAAGGTATGATGCCGTTGAGTTCAGGCTTGCTATTTAGGTGGGTATCTTTTCACTATTTGATGGAAATTTTAAGTAAATAGATTTCAAAGAGAAAAAGAGGATCTTTTTATGATTTCATTTTACCTTTTTTTCTACAAATAATATCTAATTATAATTAACATATATCTTGAGTCCTGATTTTCCAGCAATAAATTTCTGTCTAATAACAATAAACTACATTTAGATAGTGTTTCAAATCATTTTCATAGATTTTAAGTTAATCTCCATAAAACCTCCTGATGTCAACAAGCAGAAGTAATTGGGAAGTACGACCATTAAGTAGGAATTTCGTAAGTTAAGGAATTGAGGATTCTCTGTAGTGTTGAATAGAACCTCAAGTTTAGCTCCATACAAATTCATATATCTCATCACTCCAATATCACAGGTAAAACTATAAATTCATCATTTGTGGAGACACTCTTTTTAAAAAATTTGAAATCAATATGTCCCAACAACTATCTTTTGAAATATCTAAATAAGTTACAGGTGCATTTTAAAGGACTTGTAATCCTATCCTGGCTGGAATTGCCCTGAAATTTAAGAGAATGACTTCTGTGACATCAAGGCTAAAATGTTCAATTTGTTAGAAAGTGGGCGCCCTCTTGTGGACCACATAATACCAAAGAACGACAGATTTCAGTCAGGAAGTACTAAAGTCTAAACACAGTAGCCATCACCACTGTACAAACTGAATTCCTAGCTTTGAATTATAAAAGTAAATAAAATCTTAGAAGCAGAGGGTAAGTTTGTTCATTAAAGACATTATAGAACCTTAGAATTTGAGGTGTTACATCATCAAGGTGTGACATAATTTTACAGATAACAAAACCAAAGCTCAACGACTTAAATGACTTGTCCTCAAACTATAAAACATCATAAATCTGAGGTACTGCTAAGAATTTAAGACTTTTAATGAAAATAGTATTAACATGCTGAGTGTCCCTAAAAGATCACATAGAGATATGTGTCAAGAGAAATATATACACGTAGTACGGCTAATATACGATCTTTTAGTAACTCCATACTGTACTGCATTCTTTAAACACTCTTGAAGTTTCTCATCCTACACAGACTGAATTGGTGGAGAAGATAGTTCGGAGGCTGATGCAGTCGTAGAAGGGAGTGACGATGCTGACCTGCGATGGGATGGGGGCTACTGGGAAGCACATGATTCTGAGAGGTGGTTATGACGGTGAATGCACAGAAATTATTGAGATTAATTGCTATGAGAAGGGAGAGACAAGAATGGTTTCTAAGTTTCTGGTTTGAGGCAATTGGGTGGATGGTAGCTGAGATAGAGAAGATGAGAGCAAGAACAGGCTTCAATAAAGAAATGATGGCCAAAAAAGTTAATAGCTATGTTGTCTATGTGTTTTAATTGGGACACATAGTCTTAAATCTTGTGTGTGTGTGTGTGTGTGTGTGTGTGTGTGTGTGTGTGTGTGTGTGTGTGTCTTTATGGATATTTAATTGATAGCTAGGGGATTAGAGAAAGTACCTGGCTTACAAGTGTTGATGAGACTCAAAAGAAAGATTCAAGGGCATAATGGAGGTTTTGTTCCCTCTTAAAGAGGTAATTATTGCATTCTTAGTGTCTTTAGTTAAAGGAGTTCAAACTGCCTTCACATTTCTGAGATGTGTTTTCGAGGGTGGGAGAATTGAAGATCTTTAGCATTTCTTAAGAAAAAAATAAAACAACTCAGTATATTTTGACTCAGCAATTCTACTTATTGGAATTTGTTCTAAGGCAATGACCTGAGGTATATATAATTGCAAATGCAAGATATTTACTGTAGCATTGCTTATGCTAAGCAAAATCAACAGAAAATAACCTCTACATCCACGACATAGGGTTGGTTAGTTAATTTGGTATTTTCATTGAATGGAATTTTATGTAGTCACCAAAAAGCATGTTATTGAGGAATATCTATAAACATGGAAAACATTTGCAAGCCAGGCTGTAAGCCTGATGTAACTAATGTTTTTTATGAAGAAAAATAAACATGAGGAGAAAAATCTAAGACATATACCATGATGCTAGCTGTGGTTATTTCAGGTAGTGGAATTAAAGTTAGCATTTCCTACTATCTTTGCCACTTTTTTGCATTGAGTAACTATTGATTGCGAATATAGAAACACTTAATAAACATTATTTTTGAAAAAGATGAGGCATCCAAGGACCCACAGTGTTTTTGCTGGGCCTCTGTGTTGGTGAAAGCCTGTTGTGGGAGGATTCAGCACTGATGAGCATTCTTGAGAAGAATAATTTAGAAAAAATAAATGACATTTCAACTCAATGACCCCTTCAAAGCTCCAGTGGTCAAAATTTCAGTGGACAAAAATTTATATTACTATATGCATATATTACACATATATGCATATATTAAAAAATGAAAGAAAATAGAGTATGTATCAAGAGTGAGATTCATAATGATTTTTCTTTTCTTTTATATATGTTTTTAAATTCTAAAATTATTTTGTAACGAACATGTTTTAATGTTATAAACATTTTTTTTTCTGGCCCAGTAAATGAAAAGGCCAAACTGTCAGGAAAAGTTAAGTTTTAAGGCCTTGAGGACAAGTAATGTGCACTATTCTTGGTTTCTCTCTCAGCACTCAGCATGGGCTCCAGTGTATAATGGTGACTGGATCAAATACTGGCTGGATGGTTAATATGTCAAGATAGATTATCTGTGCTACTCGTGTTTCTTCTTAGCATGACTAGTCTCAAAATTGGTAACATATTGAACTATAAAATAAATAAAATAAAATAAAAATCAGTGGCATACGAACCACTTTCAGAATTGAAAAGAGAACATTTCTGCTTCTTCGGGAAAATAGCCAGCACTGAAGAGATAAATCCCTGGATGAGAATCAAGGAGCTTTTCTAAATTCACAGCCAACCATCAATTGTCTTTTTTGTTCTATGACCAGGCTCCATAGATCCACCCTCAGCATTTGTCTCTCACCCAGCCCATCAGGGGACTTGGACTTGTTAATTATGTAGGGATGTGTGGTCATTGGCAAAAGAGCTTCAGAAGATGATGTTTCCAACTGCTCAGCCACTTGATGGTCCAAATTCAGAGCAGATGGTGACGTCTTCTCTAAACCATTCTGACCCAGCCTCCAAGGCTGCCCTTCTTACAGATCAAAAACCAAAATGTTATAAAACTTATCAAATTAAATTCACTCTAGACCTCTAAGAATTGAGATAAAATGGGCTTCAGTGAGAGAACAATAACAAATAAGTTACGTATTTACAAAGCGTTTAAACATAGTAAAGCCTTTCTCTTGCGCATTTGAAATTCTCTTGACCTAGAAATAAAAGTGGGAGAAGAGTTCTCATTAATTCTATACTAGAAAAGAAGAAAATAAAATATACATTAAGTTTTTGACTAATGTCATCTGGTATGTCAGTGCAAGAGGTGAGATATGGACCTCAGGGTTCCTAATTTTTTAGAGTCAGCTTTATTGAAGTGCGACTTGCACACAATAAAAATTAGTCAATTTTAAGTGTACAATTTCTTGAGTTTTGACAAATTTACAGAGTTGCATAACCACCAACACAATCAAGATATAGAGTATTTCCATTACATCCAAATTTCCACTTGTTCTTTGTAGTCAGCCTACTTCCATCCTAACCCTGAGCCCTGGTAACTGCTGGGATGGAGTCTATTACTATAGTTTTGCCTTTTCTAGTATTTTATATGAGTGGAATCATATAGCATGAGGTCTTGTATCTGGCTTTTTTCACTTAGTGTAATGCTTTTGAGATTTGTTCATGTTGTTGTGTGCATCAGCAGTTCAATTTCTTTTATTGCTCAGTAGAATTCCATGGTAACAGTATTCTATTGTGTATTTTATTCTATTCTAACAGGCGTCTATTGTGATCTATGAATACATCACAATTTATCCATATATTTATCTGTTGATTCATCTTTACTTCAGGATCTACTAAAATGCTGGTGTGACTTGCCTCTCTATGATGTTTACCTCTGTCAAAACTCTATGAGGGCAAGGGCAGCATCTGTCTGATTCATGGCTGTTTCCCAGTGCTTAATGAAATGTCTGGCACAGAAGATGCACTTAATAAAAATTTTATGGATGAATTCATAGATGAGCAAATGAATCATCAACACACTATATTGTTTTAGCTAATAACTGAGAATGAAGACTGCCCTGGAAAGAGAACCACATGATTAAGCTAGTTTCTCTACTTTGATATTTTTCAGGTTCTGGGTATTATATATAAAATCTCTGAGCTTAGTCTTTTATAAAATGAGAGCTATGATTTTTACCTTATGAGAATTAAATGAAATAACTTATGTAAAGCATCTTATACAGTGCCTGCAAAATAATAAGTGCCTAATAAGTCATCTGGTTGTTATCATAATAATTGCTATTATTTGAATAAGAAGAAATACCATTCAAGGTAGGGAATTTTGTAGGGGATTATCAAACTGCTCATCCCAGAAATTCAGCTGAAAAACCAAGGTGTGGCTGGTTTTCTTCCCTTCCTATTATGTAGAGTCACTTAGCCCTTCTATTCACATGTCATTAGTGACTCACATTCTTGCTTGCATGTTTATGCAAAACTCATTAGTGTACGATATGTGGCACTGCATTGAAAAGTGGCTGCCACTGTATTCTTCCCATTCCCACCATTAGTAGTTAGAAAATGAACTTATGTTTAAAAATGTGATTTATCATGTGACTGTAAACAGACCTGCTACTAATTCAGAGTGAATTCGTAGCTGGTCTATTTGACCAATTACTCTTAGACTTTCCAATAGTGCCCCCCACACAACCTGTCCTATTACCTTTCCCTTGTGCTCAGAGTTCTGTCGAAGTGTCACATAATGCAACTAATTGGCCCAGAACAAAGCTGCTGGCCACTTGCATAAAAGAATCAGCTGTACCAAAAACAATTTAGTGGTTTTTCAAAAGGCAATGGGATTACAATTCTCATTTGTTTTCTAAGAGGGCTGAGCCTCTTGTTCTCTGGATCAAGTTACATGTGTGACTTACCATCATCTTGCTGCCATTAAATGATTTTAAAACTGAATGACTTCTCCCAGAACAAAGAAAAATTCCCAAACCATGCAACACCCATGCTTTGTCCAACACCACTTCTTTCTGAAGAATTTCATCTGTCCATGCTTGCCTCACCCCCAGACTGTAGCTTTGGCTTTATTCTCTTTGACTAATGCTGTCCCTCTCCTTAAAACACTTTAGGATCCAAGAATCCTCATATGACCAGGAGGGTCTTTATATCTAACAATTAGGTGTCCCTTTTGCAATTTAAGCCTGTTTCCTTTTACCATAACTTCAGGGACAATAGTGTTGAAATAAATTTCTAGGCCTCAGATAGAGCCACTTTTGTGCAAATTGAACTTTTATGATCCCTCAAATGTTCTGCTTGACCAGAAAGTAAATATGTTCAGTATGTAAATACCCAAATGCCAAGCCAACTCTAGGCTCTGTACAGTACTTATTTCCTTGTTCCTTAATCTTTCTAAATAAGATTAAATATGCAACCCCAGCCAGTCATGCCCTGTTCTGTGTTGTTGCTTCTAACTCTATAAAACTCACTCTTACCCAAAGTCCCTTGAGAAGAGTTCTCCACCACTGTGAGGCATGGTACTCCCCAACCCATGGATTGTTTTCCCTTGAATAAAGAACATCACGCTCATTACTCAGTTGTTTTAGTTTTGTCATTTGATTGTAGAAAACAACTAGATCTCTTCTTTAGAATCACCCTTCCTTTTGGAGAAAAGCCCACGCCAGTTGTGTCTCTCATTTATTCAACAATCTCCATGTGTTTGTTTCCAGATGCCATGGCCCAACTGGGCTTCTTGGGCAGTGATGACCCTTGTAATTAACAGAGGTTAGAGACTTTTCCTAAAATCAAGAGGTGATCTTACAGCTCTTGGCTGAGTCAGCTTCAAATTCAAGTACTCTATGAAGGTTCAATAAACAGGAAGAGAATTGGCAAAAAATGAAGTAAGCCTCTTGTCTGATTTTTCCCCACATCGTGAAAGATGGTGACACTGGGGTATATACAGAAAATGAACGTGTACCTTGCCCAGCAGAGTGCATAATCTACCTTTTATCTCCAAAGCCATAAATCTTTCAAACCTAGGATTTAAGGCTCCAGTCTCATTCACTTGATATCCTGTGACATGGAGTGCCTAGGATTGTAGATATAACTGGTAACTAATTAACACCTGCTATCAAGGTCATGAAAGACAATCATCAGGGGCAAGTCGTGTCTGTTGAAGACCTATGCTCCCAGCTCCAGGAGTCCTGCTAAACAAGGAGAGTGCTGAGTGAGCCCTGCGTCCTTACTGTCTGACTTTTGCCAGGAGGTAGTGTGTGTAGGTAGAAAGACCTGTAGTTTATTGAACACTTCCTATGTTTCTGGTACCTGTGGTTGATGTAGGTTATCTCATCGAATCCTTACATTAGCCCCATGAAGTAGGCAACACTACTCATTTTACACATGGAAAGCTAATGCTCAAAATGCCACAGCTAGTGAATAGTGGAGGTGGGATTTAAATACCTGCCATCTGACTCCAAAGCCATCATTATAGTATATTGTTCAGATAAGTTTTAGGAGAAAGGGAAATATAAAAGCACATCTGGAGACAGAGGAAGGTGGAGAGAATTAAACAGCTCTACTACTGCTTATTTGAAATACTAATACCTGAGATTTAGTAGGGAACAGGACCAAAGCAAGCGTGGGGGAGGAAGAAACATTCCTCTACCCTCCTAGGTTCTGTCTGTCAGCTGGTCTAATAATTAAATCGACATGAGACAGATTAACAAGAGAAAATAACCAAATTTAATTACATATGTACACATGGGATTCTCATGTACATCAGTGAGTCAGAGATCCTACATGCATGAGAGGTTCCAAGACAGAAAGGGAAAATGAGATATATATATCCTGACCTAAGGATGAAGAAAACACCTTGGGGCTTCAGAGAGTCATTGCAGGACAGTAAGAAGAGCAGAGGTTCAGTAATTCGTAGTTTGCCCTGCCATATAGATAGCTCAAAAAAGGTTATCTCTGATCGTCTATTATGGGCAAGGCCCCTAATTCAAATTCTTTAAGGAAGAGGTAAAAGTTTCTCATGAGCCTGCAAGGTCCTGCTTGCCTTCAGCTCACAATAATTCATATGCCAAGGTGGTACGTTGGGGGAGGCCTATTCTGAAACCCCACATAAGAATATTGGCCTTTTCTTTAGAAAACAACATAACAGAGCACTAAACCCCTACTTCCTGGCCTCCAGAATAACAAATATTGATTTTTGTTATAATTGTTTCAGAATTTGAGAAAAATTAAACAATACATTTAAGAAATAAGACTCTCCTGTCTCTTCCTCCCTGATACTTAGAGCCAATTATTATTACATTGATGTTTATCAAGTCTCTCCCCACTCATTTTTTAATCATAAAGATTATAGTTACTGACTTAAGCCATTTTAGCTGTTGAGCAAGTTCATATTATTTTGAAAAACCCTTCTGGTTTTCAGTGGTTAGAGAGGCTGGGAGATGACTTTCTACACCCTCTTTTACAACCTCACCAACAGGGACTGTAGGAAAACAGAAGTCAATCATAGACTTCCTGTGCCTGTCAGAAACTGCACCGTCACGCCCCCCCCCTCCCCCGCCCCCTCTCCGCCCAGCTGTCAGGCCTGTTTTACGGCTCTGGAAGCCCTACTCTCTGCCTCCAGAAAGACTTTTCTGACCAGAAATGCTCCTCTGACAGCAGGCCTGGCTCACTTGCCCCAGCGGTAGGTTTGAGGTGAAGATGTGCAGGCTCTACATATTGAGGGTTACTCTAATACCAAAGATTCTTATGCTTCATGCATGCAAAAATAGGAGGGTGTATAAACATATGCGGTACTGTACTGGGGCAGTAGAGCCCATGGTGCACATCTCTTCCCAACCCTGCATTTAGTGACATAGTGTTGGTGGCTTGAAATTGATCATGGTAGGAGTATTTACACCCCAGAAATCAGCAAACGCTACAAATAAAGGCTGTTGTTGTTTTTTTTTCTTTCAGAGAGTGGGTTGTTAAACACTCATCTGCACATGACTGAATATACTCCGTAATTTTTTTTTCTTCTAGTATAAATTCATTTTCCAGTTCTTTACTATTACCAAAAAATACCACGATAAATATATGGTAACTTGTGTACATATGCGTGAATTTCTTTAGGGTATATATCTAGAAGTGGAATTTCTAGCTTATATAATGTCTGCACATTTCAATTTATTAGATAGCATTAAATTGCTTCCTATCAGCAGTGTGTAAAATTTCTTGTTTCCTCATGTTTTTGTTAACACTTGGTATTGTCAGGCTTCTTCATTTATGGCAATCTGAGCTTGAGGTTGTTATTTTAATTGATATTTTTCTGATTATTTATGAAGTTGAAACTTTTTCAATATGTTTATTGGCCATTTGGGTTTTGTTTTATTGTATTTCATATGTATATTTTTTTGCTCATTTTTCTCTTAGATCATCTCTCTCGCTTTTTTCTTACTGATTTGTAGGAATTCCTTTATATACCTGGATAACTTACTCACATTTAATTATATGCAGTATCAATATCCTCTTTCATCTGTGGCTTGTCTTCTAACTATGTTGTGTTTTTTTGTCATAAAAAAGTTTAAATTTTGATAGTCAAACTTAAGATTTCTATGGGGATTTTGTTTGTTTGTTTGTTTAAACAATCTTTTCTGACTTCAAGGTTAAAGGCATTTTTTTTTCACATTTTCTTTTTCAAAGTTTAGATTTCAATATTTATGTCCTTAACTACCTATAATTTGTTTTTGTGAATGGTATGAGGATTTAATTTTTCCCTCATAGGGAAATGGTATTGTTCTAACATCATTATTGAAAAGACCAAATTTTCCCTTTTGACTTTTTGGTTTATCTCATATATGAAATCCCCATATATGCTTGCATCTGTTTTGATATTCTCTATTCCATTCTATCGATCACTTGTTTTTTCTTTTTTGACAATATCACACTCTCTACCATAACTTAATAAAAATTCTTGATATACTGTTAGGACAGTTCTTTTCTCCTTGTTCTTCCTCTTCTGATTTTACTTATCTATTTTTGTTACTCTTTTGTGTGAATTTCGGAAAGTTTGTCAGTTTGTTAAATTCCACAAAGACCCTGTTAAGATTTTTATTGGCATAACATTAAATTTATAGCCTAATATCAAAATAATGACCATCTTTATTATATTGACTTTCTCATCTATGAATGTTTATAGATATAAATATATATGTAAATGTGTGAATAGAGAGCTAGATCAAAATTTTTTATGTCCTTTGATAATTGCTTTATAAGATTTCCTTAAAAATTTAATTCATTTTTTATTAGATTTAAGTACTTTAAAATCATTTTGTAAATTATTTTTATTTCTACTGTGAAACTGATCTTTTACCTCTTACATGAATAGTTATTGCTGAAATATAGGAATGTTATTGATTTTTATATGCTTATCTCATTATTAACTTTTTCTAACATTTTCCTGGTCTCTGAATCTTGAGCTTTTATGTTAAACTTAGTATTTGTCCTCAAAAGGGTCAATGACATTTTCATTGACTACTTTTTTTTTTTAGCTCTATAGTACATATGGAAGGGTCAAAGTTTCTAATATGACAACCAGGGCAAGGTCCAAGAGGTATTTATCACAAGCTGTCTTTGCTAAAATCTGTTCACTTGCAACAATGGCTGGGACTAGGTCCATTTGCATTCTCTCATTCATCCTGTTTTTTGTTCACATAGCAGCTGTATCGGTAAGTAGAGTTCTGCTCTTCTGGGGATTTAGAAATATTAATTCTAGTATATATTATCCATTTTCTGTATTTTTTTTTCAGATTAAGCATCTTTCTAAAGGAGATGGTAAGGATCAATTGATATGCATAGAGAGTGCTTCTGAGCTTTCTCTCTTTTGTTCAGCAAGACTAGTAACGATTTTCCCCCAACTTTTTAACAGTACATGATGCACATTTCGATGAACAGAAGGACATTTCAGAAATCAATTTAGGTGGGTTCAATTTCTGCATTATGAATGCCTTCAAATAATTTTAAATCCTGTAATAGAATTACTGAAAAGCTATTACCTTCATAATATAATATTATGGGAGGGGTAGTATTTATTTGTGCTTCATTAGAATTTGCATTCTCTGACAAATGGAAATGTGGAAAGAGAATAATGGTTAGACCAGATTTTCTAGAACCAGCCTGTGCTTAATGGATCTAGAAATACGTAACAAGATTTTTGTTTATAAGTATTTAATTTTGCCAGTTTCCATTTTGAAAAAAGGAAAAAAAAATGGATGATTATTCTGCTTGCTAAAGAAAAATAAAAAGAATTTGCATATGGTTATATTTAGTGAGGGGGAAAAAACCCCAGTCCCTCTGTCATATTTACTACCAACTGTTTGCTTGGGACTTAGAGAAGAGTGCAAAGGTGTTTCCGTTTCGACATCTTGTCCACAAACACATTTCTTGAAGAAATCCATCGGTCTCATCCGTCACTGAGAGGAGAGAGAAGTCAAGTTATAGCCCCTCTTTTTCTTCTTTTGTCCTGCTTCTAAAATGAGGGAGAAGCCTCTCCATTCTGGGTGTCTTTGGTTAGGATTGGTGGGAAACAGAGGTATTCATGGTCATGAACACCTATAGTCTACAAAAGCTTTTCTATTTAATTGAACATTTATTTGTCAAATCTTATAGTGGAGTAAGTGCTATTTTCATTTTGCAGGAAGGGAGAGGAGGCTTCTTGTGGTTTAGGTGACTCACCCAAGATCACAGTGGGCAGTGATGGGGCTCACCTCCAGGTCTCCTGACTCATAGCTCAGTGCTATTTGAAGACAACAAAACTAAAAAACCCATGCCTAAAGGTTTAATTTCTCCTGCCTTGTCCCATTTTCAGGGAAAGCAGCCTAACTGATATTTAATTGGAAAAGTTTGGGAATGACTGCATGGGCAGAACAAGATAAATGGGTGAACAGTTCACAAAGCTTTAGAGTTAGGCACCAAATGATCTCTCGTTTGAATCAGGCAGTCAAGGTGTAGTAATTAAGAAGATCTGCTGTACTTTAAAACAGTTTGAGATTAGAATTAGAGTTTTTCTAATCTTATCCTTATTTATCTAGTAAAAATAGTTCTTTTACCGTAGAGCCATTTCTTACTCTTCATGTCTACCACTACCTCTGAACTGTGACCCCAATGAAGAAATTTTACCATGCGGGTTTTTTCTCTTTTTCTCTTTTCAACCAAGCTATCAAGATTGATTGGGTTAGCCACATAGCCAGAAATCACTCATTTTGGGGGGAAGAAATCATATAGAAAGAACGGTCACTTTTTTTTCTTCTTTCCATGACTCGTGATGCTGATTTAAACTTTTCTGACCCAGGACCTGCTTCTCTCCATCTTTTTCATTTCAGTAAATGCAATTTCCTCCTTCTAGACCTTCAGGCTCCGACCTCAGAGTTGCCCCAACTCTTATCTTTCTCTCACACCTTACACGCCTTCTTTCAGCAAATGCTGTTGGATCTACCATCAAATTATATCACAAGTTATGACTTTTCAGCACTTTTTTTTTCCTGTCTTCCTCCAAGCCATCTCATCTCTGGCCTGGTCCTCGTGGTAGCCTCATAACTGCTCTTCCTGTTCTGTCTTCACCCTCTGTAGGCTATTCTTCACAGAGTGAGAGCACTTTGTATATCAATCAGGCCATGTCACTTCTCTGATCCAGTCTTCCAATTGTTGGCCAACAAGTGTTGTTGTTGACATCTCGTTCAGCACAAAATAAAGGTTATGGAGCCTGGATTCACAAAGCATGGGCCACAGGCAAATATCACCTGTACCACCTAAAGATTTTTTTAGAAATGCAGCACCCTGGGCCCCACCTGAGACCTACAGAATCAGCAGCTCCATTTTGACAGACCCCAGATGATTCCTATGCACATTAAAGTTTGGTGTGATCTGATCCTGGCCAGCTTCACGACCCCACTTTTTACTACTCTCTCCCTTACTTACTTGAGCTCTCCAGTCATCCTGACTTCATAACTATTCCTCTTCATAAGTGGCTTTCAGTGTGTGGTCTGCCAACCACAAAATCAGCATCACCATGGAACTTGTTAGAAATGAAATTCTCAGGCCCAACCCCAGACTTATTGACTCAGAAGCCCAGGGAATGGGGCTCAGCAATCTGTGTTTAGCAAGCCCTCCAGGAGATTCCGATCATGACATCTGGGAAGCACTGCTCTAAGACACCAAATGCATACTTTTCCTCATGACAAACCTGGACAAGAATGTGAATAGACCAGCACATAGTACCCCCACTGAAAAGGAAGTTCAAAAGTTGGGTCCTACCACTGGCATGACACTGGTATCATTGCTATCTGTTGCTAGTTATGCTGCTATCATATACATAGGTTAGGGTAATGGAGATTAAGAAAATCTAGGAAATGTATGAATGAGGAAAGGGGTGATACGGGACAGCCTTAGTTGCTTGGCTTTAGAGCATATAATTGTTTTTTCATAGGAAAGAGCAAAATTAACCCATTTACCTAGGTCAGGAAGAAGGATGGTATAATAACAGAAAGGGTTCTGGATGGAGCGGTCAGGAGATCTAAGCTCAGGTAGCCACTGACCACCTAGTACATCACTTCCTGTCTCAGGATTCCATATTTCATACCCTGAAGTATGAGAGGTTTAGAGTCAATAATCAAAAAAATCTCTGCTAACTCATCTTTTTTAAAATTCTTGGACAAAGTTTCTTGTTCTAAAAATGGAAATGAAGGATGTGACAATATATATTTATTGGCTATTTACATCCACTCAAGTAGAGGGAATTTTTGCATTGTTTCAAAGAATTTCACTGCATGAAGATTAATAACTAAAGATTTACAATGGAAAAAATAAATTTTATTATGAGAGATGGCTTTTAGTAATGCTCATTCAACCATTTCTCTTTTTTTCTCTTTTCAAAATCCACATCTAGCTGCAGGATTGGACCTCTTTCAAGGGGACATCCTCCTGCGGGTGAGTACCTGTCAGTGACACAGTGATGTTCCTCAAGACTAGCTGAGCCATAGGACTGTGAGCCTCTGCTCTGTGTTGAGCTCTGGGATGGATACTGCGGAGGAAATGAAAGAATCTAATCCCAAATCTGGACCCACAAGTACTCCCACTGTGGTTGATGGTGAAAAAAGCGGATTAAAAATATTAGCAAATGGTACAAAACAGTCTAGAATTATTGAGTTGCATGTCCACCCAATTTTACTAATAAGTAAAGAATGAGAGGAAAAAAAGGGCACCAACATATTGAAAGTGGCTATTTCAATTTCAGGGAATTGTGGGTCTTATTTATTTTATTCTTAATAATTTCTCTGAATTTTTCAAATTGTTGATAATGAACTATCACTTTTATAGTCAGAAGACAAATGCTACTAAATTGTTGAATTATGTGACAGATTATTTGTGGTGTGAGAGTTTAGTGAAGGAGGAGACCAAGGAACCTTTGAGGACTAACCTCCCTAAATATCTTTGCTTTGTTTTCACAGAACTCCAGAAATGGCGTGAGAGACCCAAACGCCAGGTGGACGTTCCCCATCCCTTACATTCTGGCAGACAATCTGGGTAATACAAATTGTTCTTAATTAGGAGCTTTGAATTTCACTCTTCTCCCTCTGCTGCCTCCTGTTCACTGGCTTCAGATGGAAGTAACCACCAACATATAAGAGGGTTTCCAAACCCTGACCTTTCTTTATCTCCTTGAGTCAAAGAAATGACATTACATCAAAACCAGCGCTGCTTCACCAGTCTGAGATACAGAGTATCAAATAATAATTTTAAAAAGGCAGAACATATTAACGTGTTAATAAAACCAGAAGCACCGTAAAGAATAAAAGCCCCGTAAAATATGATTTGGCATCATAGCAACGAAAATCTGCACTTTAACTAATAGTTTGTTTACGTGAATCTAAATATGGTATGAGGATACTATTCTCAGCATATTGATCTTCCTTTTTTGTTATAACACTTATATAGAAAAATTTTAAAAACATATTAAGCAAAAGAAGCCAGATACAAAAGTAGATATACCATGTGATATTATTTATCTGTAAATCAGTTGTAAATACACATTTTTGAGAAATAAAAAGTCTATATTTTACATGGTGGTAGTCCTTGTTCCTCAGTATTAATAAATTCTGTTCTTTTATCTCTCTTAAGATAAAGGACTGTTACATTTTATTCATTGTTGGAAATAATAGTTGGTGGGAATAAATAAATATTAGAAGCCACATGTGGACACTGGCTAACCTCAAGCAGCTGACTGATACGTGTCCTGTGAGGCCCATCTGGGTAGACTGAGGAAGATTAGAGAGGAGAGGGGGAGCGAGGACAAGACCGTTCAATCTGAATGGGCTGCTCGGCTGCCCCCACTCTCGGGAGATGTCAATTTTCCATCACTGTTATTAGTGCTGCCTCCGATCCCTTTTCCAGAAGAGCTATATATAAACAGAAGCTATTGCTGTCAGTTATTTTATGGAAAATTGAGCTGAGTTGTTTTTCTCTAGTGTTTTTCCAGTACATTTGCCAGTTCATGGACCACTCATATTTATTGGGACATGATTTGAGAAACATCAACTTTAAAATGTTTTTTTGTTTATTTGTTTGCCATGACCATTTGTCTTCCTGTTTGTCACACCTTTGCTACTTCCTCCTACCAAGACTTATTGAATCTCTACTATGTTCCAGGCACTGCTGCCTTCACCTGATATTTTATTTACCTTTCACTATGACTCTGTAAGGTGTAAGTTAGTGCTTCTCAGACTTTAATGTGCTAAGGGTCCCCAGAGGAGCTTGTTAAAACTCAGAGTAGGGCAGGGGTGGGGCCTGAGATTTGGCACTCCCCCAGGTGAAAGCTGATGCTGTTGTTCTCCTGGCCACAGCTTGAGTAGCAAGGTCTCTTGAGCAGCAAGGTAGGTGAGAGGTTAATGGAGAGCAAGATTGAAGACAGGTGGCCTGGAATAGGTAGCAGCAGTAAGGATACAGTCATAGTTCTCAAGCAGGTCCACATGGGAATCACCTTCAGAGTTAAAAAAATGTTCAGATACCTGAGCCCACACCATTGCAAAAAGTAACCATACTAATTAGAGTTCAATATTTGTGTACAATTCCTTTATTAAATTTACATAGAGTAAAATATACAAATTAGTGTATAAGTCAGTGGATTTTGATAAACGCCTAAGCTTACGTAACACATACTTCCATCACTCCAGAAAGTTCTATATGCTTGTTTCCAGCCAGCCCCCATCCCCACTCCCTAAGAGACAACTACCATTCTAATTTTTTTCTCTGTGGATTAGTTTACCTGATTTACAACTGATTTATAGATAAATAGTATTACACGATATGTCTACTTTTGTATCTGGCTTCTTTTGCTTAACATGTTTTTAAAATTTTTCCATATTGTTGTAGATCATTCTGTAGTTAATTCTCTTTACTCTTAAGTGATATTCTTTTGTATGAATATGTTGCAACTATTTATCCATATTTCTGTGCCTGGACATTGGGTTGTTTCAAGTTTGGGGCTGTTATAAAGAAGGCTGCTGTGATCATTCTTGTACAAATCTGTGTGAATATGTTTTTAATTGATCTTGGGTAAATTGCTTGATCGCATGGTAAATATATGTTTAACTTCATAAGAAAATCCCATTCTTTATTCTCACTAACAATGTACAGGTGTCCCATATGTTAAATTAAAAGTTAATCTTTTAATTGTAGTCATTCTATGATTGTGAAATGGTATGTCACTGTGATTTTAGTTCAAATTTCCCTAATGACTAATGATATTTAGTACATTTTCATGTGCTATTGGCCATTTGTGTATTTTTTAGAAAGTATTTATTTAACTTCATGATTTTTTATGGTATTACTTGTCTTTTCATTATTTGTAGAATTTTATATATTATAAATTCCTTTGTCAGATATCTATGAATATTTTCTCTCAGTCTGTGACTTGTGTTCTTTTAAAACACTTTATTAATTTTCTTAATTTTTTCTGAGAACCAGCTTTTGACTTGTTAATTTTCTCTTGCTTCTCTGATTTGAATTTTGTTGCTTTCTGCTCTTATCTTTTTTTCTTTCTTTGTACTTGTATCAGGTTAAATTTGTTCTTTTTTTATATTTAAGGTGGAAATTTATATCATTGATTTTAAATCCTCTTTTTTCTAATATAATGCTATAATATGGCATCTAAAACCATACATTTTATTTGAAGTACTGATTTTACTGTTTTCCACATATTTTAATATGTTGCATCTTTATTAAATTTTACTTTAAATATTTTCTAATTTCTGCTGTGATTTTTAAAAAATCCATGGGTCAATTAGAAGTGTGTTTTTAAATTTCCAATATTTGGAGCTCTTCTAGATAGTATACTATTGATTTCAAGTTTTCTTTGAGGTCAGAGAACATATTCTATAAGATTTCAATCTCTTGAAATTTACTGAGACATGTTTTGTCATCTAATTTGTGGTCTATCTTGGTGAACGTTGCATGTAAACTTGAAAATAACTTATATTCTGCAGTATGGGGGCACGTTATTCTATCGGCATTAGATAGGTCAAGGTGATTGTTGGTGTTGGTTATATATTAGATATTGTAAATATTACATTTTAGAGATTCTGCATTCTGTTATTCTCCTCTGAATTGTGTTAATTTGTTAGAGCAGTAAATTACTGACTAATCATCTTAGATTTGTGGAGGTTTTGTTTTGGTTTTGTCCTTAGTTCAAAGCAAATCCTTTTGTGCTGGGATGTAATCATGGCCTCTCTGGAGTTTCAGTGGACTGCCCAAGAGTTTTCCCATCCCCTCTAACTGACGTGACTCAAACTACAAAGTCTCTCTCCACTGTGGTGGGAAGCTGAGATATCTGTTTAATTTAATAGGCCTTTGCCTGCTACTTTCCACTAAGTTTCTTGGAGACCTCTCCCATTCATGCAGAGTTCATGGGTCAGACAGAGTTGGAGAGCTGTTTATACAAAGATTTTGGAACCACCAGTCCTCAATCAATCATGGCGCTTTACTTTCCAAGATTTCCTTCCTTGATTTTCAGCCACTCAGGCAATCCCAAAATCTTCCCTGTAAGATGTCAAGAAAGCACAACTGCAAATTTATGTTTGAATTCTCTCTTCCCCACACTGAAAGAATTGGGGCATGCCCTCATGCAAAAGCTGTATAAATATGAATCTTAATCAATGATATTTCCTCCTTTCAAGAATAAACTTTCCTATAGTTTCTCCATTTTCGTTATTTTACAATGCATTAAAAAACTTTCTTTTCTTATTTTTTTCCCCAAAGTTAATAGTTATTATGTGCAAGAGAGTTAGTCAGATTCAAGCTCCTCCACCATTACCAGATCAAAAATTCTGTCAATGGAGTCTTAAACTGACTATAATTAGCCATCCTATGCTCATCTTCTAATATGTACAATCATCGCTATCTGAAGTAAACTCTTCTCATACTAATTGATCCAGGGTTAAAGAAGACTAGTGACTTTCAAATCTAACATGACTGTTTAAGACAGAACTATGTAAAACTTACTCTGTCATGGCAGAGCGAAGAACTGAGAAGTAGGAATACAATGAGGCAAAAGGTAAGCTCCTTCCTAACAAGGAGCTAACAATGAATGTCCTGAGTGGAGCAGACCACCTGCATAAAGACAATGCACAAAATATCAAGTGTGACTTTCAGAGGAAGCACACTTGGGATTGGCTTCATGGTGAAAAAGGAGGCTTCAAGTAGGCTTCAATTCCTTTTTTTAAGTTCAAATAATGTTGGAATGGTTTTTACAAAATTATTGTATAATTGTTTGATTCCCTTTTTATAACTTATTCAGGTATGAGAAGGTCAAAAATGATGTGATTTTGAAATTAACCATTCTTAGTACTCCCTCTATTTGGCTTGAGGATAACAAAAGCAACGTAACCTTATTGACAGCATGATTTTAGTAAAATCAAATGTTTTTTCCTTACACTTTTGTGAAAACTAAGCTGTCTTGGGTACATACTTTCATATTATAGATGTCACTAAGAAAGAATAGTAAGAGATCATGAAAATCCTCCAATAAGTTTAATTCAAGCTCTTGTTGTTTTCTGTTGTTGTTTTTTTTAACATTAATTAACTAATTATTCCAAAGACTATCTTTTTAATGACTTTGATATGATCTTATGACATCTGAACTGTGGAGTCTCCAACTTGGTAGCTTATTAAATGAAATAAGGGCCAGAATAACATGAAACAAGTAAATAATAAACTGCCAAGAATTACAAATTCTTTAAGAGAATGCACAAAACCAAATGTGCAGGAAATACAACTTAATTTTATATGACTTAGCTTTATTTTGAACTTGGAGACCTACTTCAGTGAGTTGATGGGAGAGAAAAACCACAAAGTAAACACACACAAAGAAACCACAAGGAAAACACACACAAAGTAAAACAGAATCTCCATTCCTCTGGAACATCTTTCTTCCCTGTCCCATCCTTGTCTCATGCAACACCAGGGGGTGAGCATGTTAGGTGAAAATAAAAAGAAAAAAAAAAAGACATTTGATCTTTGGTCATTGGTCCACACAGTTTACCAGTAGGCATCTATTTTTCCTGTCTCTTCACATCCATTAGACTTCTACTCCTTTGTTTTCAAACTTGAGTTACAGCAATTTTTTCTAACGCTGTCTGTAGTGCTGCCTGTCTAGCTCTGCCATCTTCCCAGGGATCTTGCAAAGAAGCAGGGTATATGTACTAATATGTACCAAATGTACTAATGCTTTCAGAATCCACAAATCTCTCTACATTCTGCTCTCTTATTCCAGCAAGAGGGAATGTCTTTTTAGACTGGGATAAGGAACACCGTTTTCATTGCCTCTCTCCAAAGTACTTTATCTATTCATCAGTATGAATGAAAGCCATGTGCCTCTCCTGAGGTAAAGCACCCAGAATCTCTACTTGAATGGATAGAAAGGCAAAAGAGAAAGTGGGGGAGTTATTTTATGATTTTGTTTAGCTGCATACACATACATACATGTATTCTTATTTTGCAGTTATATTTACATTATGTATTTAGAGTATTCAGGTGACATTTATGTCCACAAATAATTTTTCAGTCTTAGTTTCCAAGGAATCTATTTACTGCCAAAAATAAATCTATAATGGACCTTTGTGAATTTCATATGGTGGCATGATTTTATCTAAACTGTGTTATGTACATTATCCAAGATCTAAATAATGCTCATTGATATTTTCACTGATTTCTGCAGAGCTGAATGCCAAAGGAGCTATTCTCTATGCCTTTGAAATGTACCGCCTCAAGTCTTGTGTGGATTTCAAGCCCTATGAAGGAGAGAACTCATATATCATCTTTCAGCAGTTTGATGGGTTAGTATGAAGTTTTATAGAGTGTGAAAATTGTGTATCTTTTGGTTTACAAAAAGTGACATATCTTTTTCAAAGGCTAAAAGAAGAAATTGGAAAGAAACTAAAAGCAAAATCAAATCTTTCATTGCAAATTTTTAAATTATATAACATTTTTAACATATTAGGTAGAGAATTAACTGTTTGGATACTTCTGGGTCCCAGGGAGATTTATCTCAATTCTTTTTCTTGGTTTAGGTCATGTTTTAAATTATAGTACTTATTAAAAGTCAAGTTTATTAAAGTATAAATTACACTCTTTATGTACTGTTTTAAGTTATGGTACTCTGTTGCTGGACCTTTTCGAAAAGTTCTAGACATAAATTTGTGTGTGTGTGTGTGTGTATATATATATATATATATATGTATATATATAATTGCAGAACTGTTATAAGATTGTGCCATATACTCCTACTAAGTATACATGAGCTTGTTATCTATCTGTCTGTCTATCTATCTATCTATCTATTTATCTATCTATTTATTTATTTATTTTTAAAGCCCATTTTCTTTTGTGGTAGTTGTGTCAACCAACCTGGGCAGATGAGGTTGGGAAGCAAAGCTTCCCTCTGCTGTCACTCTGTATGTTTGTTTCTTGAAGCCGAGCCTGGAGGTATTAGCTCACACTGCAATTCCCATCACTACTTCTAAGTGTTGGCTGGATTTGGTTGTCAAGTTCTGATGGTGGAATTTGTTTATTTGTTTGTTTGTTTGTTTGTTTTTAGTTTCAATTATACAGTCCACTGGTTAGATATTTATATAGTTTATGAACAATCCCCCTGATTTCTCTTTCTCTCCTCTGGCTCTACACCACACCATTACATTAATACTAACTGCATTCCTCATGTCCATCCCTATGACCATCTATCAACTACTAATTTGTACTTCTTTAGCCTTTCATCCCTTACTCCCAGCCCAACTCCCCTCCTCTCTAGCCATCACCAGATTGTCCTCTATATTTGTGAGTCTGTTTTTGATTAGCTTGTTCCTTTTGTTCCTTAGATTCCATATATAAGTGAAATCATGTCATATTTATCTTTCTCTGACTTATTTCACTCAGCATAATAACCTCTAGATCCATTCAAGTTGTTGCAAATGGTAGGATTTCATTTTTTTAATGGCTGAGTTCCATTCCATTGTATATACGAACCATAACTTCTTTATCCAATCATTTGTTAGTGGGCATTTAGTTTTCTTGCATTTCTTCGCTATTGTAAATTGTGCTGCCATGAACATAGGGGTGCATAGATCTTTATGAATTATTGTTTTGGTTTTCTTTGGATAAATACCCAGAAGTACAATTGCTGGGTCAAAAGGTATATCCATTTTTAATTTTTTGAGAAACCTCCGGACTGTTTTTCATAGCAGCTGTACTAATTTACAATCCCTTCACCAGTGCATGAGGGTTCCCTTTTCTCCACATTCTTGCCAACACTTGTTCTTTGATTTATTGGTGATAGTCATTCTGACAGGTGTGAGGTGACATCTCACTGTAGTTTTAATTTGCATTTTTCTCATGATTAATGACCTTGAGCATCTTTTCATATGTCTATTGGCCATTTGTATTTCCTCTTTGGAGAAATATCTGTTCAGGTCTTCTGCTTATATTTTTAATTGGATTGTTTGCTTTTTGTTATTGAGTTGTATGAATTCTTTATATATTTTGGATATTGACCTCTTATCAGATGTATCATATGTGAATATCTTCTCCCCTGATGTGGAGTTTTTATTAATCATGGGTGGATAACAGAGATGAAGAAGAAGTTAGCACATGATTCAGCCTCTTAAGAAAAAAATATGCAAAACATAGCAGTGAAAAAGTAAAATTCTGACGATTACTTAGATACAAGTTAAGTACCTTATTTAACCTGCATATTTTCTTAGTTCATTCTTTTATTTAAAATATATATACTATTATGTACCAGGAAGTATGCTAGTTTGTAAGTACAAAGAAGCATGAGATACAGTCATAGACCTCACAAGGTTTACCACTGGCAAGTGGGGGTGTTGGGGAAACAACAGGTGACTAGTTCTAATATGCTATGGCAAGTGCCATGGGCTACGGAACAGAAGCAGAACCTCTAACATAGTGTGAGGTGAAGTGTCAGGAAGAGCCATGCTGAATGTTAGAGAGATGAAGAAAGAAGGACATAGAAGCAGAGGAGGGGGAAGGAGAAATGGAAGTGGGAAGAGAATGAGAGTAAGAGAAAAGAGGGAGGAAGAAGAAAGAGGAGGAGAAGAGAGAAAGAGAAGAAGAAAGAAAAGAGAATAAAAGTGAATGGAAATCTGGCTTACTGGGCAAACTCATTAAGTTCAAAATGTCTGAAGCTTTGCATGTAAGTGGCAGAGTGATGAGTGATGGAGCCAGGAAGACAAACAGGAGCCTGGTAATAAAGAGCTGTGTGTGAGGGAATTGACTCTTATGTAGAAATATGTTAAATTTTCCATTTTAGAAAAATTACTCTAGCAATAAAATTGAAGTGGGCAAAACTGGTGGCAAGAGACCAGGAGAGAAACGGAAGGAACCTACACTAAAAAGAGGCAGTTGAAATAAAGAAGAGGAAATGGATTTCTGAAATATGTAAAGAGATGGACTTATCAGAAACTAGTGATTAGTTGATGTGAAGAATTAGGAAGAGAGAGGGATCAAGGATGATCAACAGTTTTGATTTGGATGACTGGTGGGTGGTAACTTCATTCACTGAGATTGAGGATACTGCCTGGAGAATCAATGTGGGGGATACGATAGTGAATTTGTTTCTGGACATGTAGTTTATTGTTTGAGGTTTTTGTGGGTAATATAAATGGAGATAACCAATATTTATGTGAAGGAAAAACATTTAAAGCATACCTCAGGCCTTGCCAAGACTACAGAGTTGAGAGGTTTTCTGCTTTTGACTTCTTCGTCTTGTCTCTTGGCAACCTCTGCTTAAAGAAAGTAGCAAAGCTTTTAATTATTCATTAAAAAGTTCTGGGAAAAAATCCATTTCCTTAAGACTTTTATTTCCATTCTTTAACTACCATTTGTGTGTGTGCATGTTTGTACTTATGTATGTGTGTATGTGTGTGTGTGTGTGTGTGTATATATATATTTTCTTTTTTTACAAAGAGAAAGAAGTTGTTTCTCTTAAAATAAAATAAAGTGAAAACAATCACTTTCTAAAAGGTCTCCCTTTCTCAGTAAGATTTTCTTGTTTTGTTTTGTTTTGTTTTTGTTTGTTTGTTTTTGTTTTGGTCTTTTTTTTCAGTTTGTAACTCAGTCCCCAGGTATCTGATGAAAGGTAGGTCAGCTTTGAGGGACACTGTAAAACCTGAATCTGGGGGACTCATTGCCTGTGTCCAGGAGTTGTCTCTGTTACATTTAAATTAGAGGAAGGGAATAAGGGAAGAAAAAGTCTGAAGCAGAAACTGGCCCAAAGTGCCCCAAATTCTTCAGGGTCCTGGTTCTTTGAAGCTGGAAGTTAATTGAACTATTTCAGAAAGACAAGGTCAAAAATTCACAGAGTGATAGAGTTATAAAATTTTTGCAACTTATACCTTTCCATTAGGGAAGAGCTGTTTAAAAAAGAGAGAAATAAGTGATAAATGAGTCATCTGGATTGTGGATAATTTTTCAGTGTAAACTCTGATTTTATAACAAAATTCTACTGTCAGAAAGGCAATTTGATCATGGCAATACTTGCACAGTTGGTACATTTACTAAAGATCATTGAATTGTACACTCAAAATTGATGAATTTTATGGTATGTAAATTATGCCTTAATAAAGTTGTTAGAATATAATTAAGATCCATCTTTAAGTAAAGATCAAACCCATAAGCTTTGAAGGTATATGATACTAACACTCTTGGGGAAAACAGGTAAGACAGTGTGACTGTCACCAAGAAACTTGCAATCTGTCAGTAGCATTTAAAACTATTGGCAAATCTTTTATTCTGCTGAGCATTGGTTAGAGTATAGCTTCTTGCTCTACAGCTTAAAGCAGCTAAGGAGACAATTTGTGGAAAGATTCGAGTTTGCTAATAGAGATGAAAAATCACATTTGTATACCATGAGGAATTTAGAGTATCTACCAGCAGTTCCTGAGTCCACTGTTTTTTGAGGGAGGTTATGGGTACTTCCTGCTTGGAGCCTTCTAGAAATTAGTTAGGCAGCCCAGTCTGTGCTGTCAGTAATGAGGCTCTTTTCATTATCATAAAATTTACACCTGCTCGTTATAGGAAATTTGGAAATTTGGGAGAGAGTAAAGGAGAAAATTTAAATCAACCACAGCCACCACTCAGAGACAATATTTTGGTATTAAAAACTATACCATTATTCTTTGGAATGCCATATGGGGTTGTGGAGGTGAGGGGAAAGATGCCAAGTTTTACTTCTTTTTGTCTGATGCATTTTTAGGATTAATTTGTTATTTTTGTAATGGACCATCATTTTTGAAGCCTGCAAAACACCCTCCAGAGAATGTTTCTTATTTAACTAGTCCCTATTGTTGAACCATAAGCATATGAGAATGCTAGTGACAATTTCTTTTTAAGATCAAACCTAACTTCTTTCTAATTTGTGTTCTGAATTGTAGCCACTTAAGAATTCTCTAGGAGAAAATTTCCTTTTCTCCTCTTTAAAGGTGCTGGTCCGAGGTTGGTAACCAACACGTGGGACAGAACCTTTCCATCGGCCAGGGGTGTGACTATAAAGCCATCATTGAACACGAGATTCTGCATGCTTTGGGATTTTACCATGAGCAGTCAAGGACTGACCGGGATGATTATGTGAAAATCTGGTGGGATGAAATTCTTCCAGGTGTGTACAAACCCAAGGTGGATGGGTGGAATCTTCATCATTTGTAGAGACCAATGCCGGGATAACCAGGCCAAATCTGTAAGTGGGCAGGTGCTTCAGCTACTCCAGTGGGGATGCAAAATACAAAGAGGATATGATATGTTGACTTGTCCAGTAGACTGCAGATCTGATTGTACCTGATCCCAGACAAGGGTGTCAGGAAATGGTGTATGTTGGGAGGTAATTGAAAGTTAATCAGAAGGCTTTGCTTTTTGTTGAAAATCTATCTAAAATGCTATGTACTTCCCCATCTTAGTGGGTAAAGTAATTTAGTTCTCCAAGGATGACAAGGTCATTTTTCTGGATGTGAAATCTCATGTAGCAACTAGAGTTTTAAATTGAATTTATGACGACTTGATAACATACTCAAGATTTTTTTGGTGCTTTACCAAATTAATGATAGGTTTTTAAAAACAAAACAACAACAAAAATGAACGCTTTTCTTTGAATTGTACCCGCAATTCTGTTAATTTTGGCTAATGGTCTGAGTTCTGGTTAATCAAACTTTATTGGCCTCTTCTTTCTCCTTTCTAAGCATCACTCTTCTTTGGCCCCCAGTTTATATTATACACATGACGACACAGTTTTATTTCTCATATTATCATACAGTTATGTTATTCTAATAATTTCAGTGTTCTTTAATTTGGTTAGACTTCCTGGGACACTACCTTCCTTAATTGCTTGAAGCAACTAAGTAGAGTGCTTCAGGGTAAACTAAAACATGATTTATCAGTTTCCTGATGTGCTGGGAAAAAAGTCAATGCTGTGTTTCTGAAAACACCCAATTTTTAATTAGGAATTAGTTCAGGGAGTGGAAGAGCATTATTTTTGGCAGGAATAGAATTAATGAAACTAATGTATTAGAAATAACTTATTACCACAGATGGTTTTCATAAAGCAAATAATTGGCTTGTAATTATCTGGGTTGTTTTTTTTTTTTTTTTTTTTTTTCAAATCCCAATTTCATATATGAGTTCTTTTATAAAAG
>NW_006494614.1:38002787-38039384 GCF_000325575.1 Pteropus alecto | reverse complement strand
TTTTTTTTTTTTTTTTCAGATCCCAATTTCATATATGAGTTCATTTATAAAAGTGCCTTTCTAATAATTTTACTTGAAGAGATTTGGAAGAACTGGTCATATTTTAAAATTAAATATGAATCCCCAAAAGACTTCTGCTAGAACTAGTGCATTTTGGAGTAGAGTGAATCAGTGGTTCTCACATGAGGATGACTAATCATATCAAAGTAACCTATAGAGTTTCTCAATCTGTGTCCCTCTCAGTATCTCTTATTCTGATATTCCTATGAATGGAGTGCTGGTGGAAGGAGGTAAATGGTATGGTTTGTAAAAACCTAATATGTTACCAGGATTGGACCCATACACACATTTCTATCCATCCTACCACCCAATCACTGATCTAGAGGCCGAATGACGTTCTCTGCCTCCCAGTACAATCTAGAGAAATATTAGAGGGTATTCACCCAGATACGAAATAACAGATGAAATTTAATATATTTATCTTTCAGGGTAATTGCATTATAGCTGAGTCTATGTAGAGGGGAAAGGACAGTGAGATCATAGGTCAAAGGACTTTGTCTATATTTGCCTAGAGGCCTGAATTTCTTACCTTCCCATATATATACTTGACTCAGCTGAAACTTATGTGAAGAAGCAGAAAACATTCACATTTTTAAGTCTTGAAAAACACAATGCTTAGCATTTTAAGATGGCTTTAGACCAACCGAGTTCCCCTTTGTCAGAGGAAACCAATACATTTGCCAGGATAATTTGCAGACTTGCTCAGCTCTAGGTTGAGCATGGGTTACTCAATACATATTTGCTCCTCTCCAATCTCTATTTTCATCAGGTATAATTCCATATATTGAAATTGCCCACATCACTGAAGAACTGTTCTCAAATGAGACATCAAATCTAGTAAGATCATAAGCAAGACATTATTATTGCACAGGGTAATTTATGAATTTTATTGCCTCTTATCTTCAGTTGATCATAATCTTATTATTTAACCAAAGAAGACACTGTACTGGCAATGAAGTTCTCTCCCTAAATCTCTCTCCATTTCTCAATCCAGTATTATGTTTTCTGGATCTGTTTCCTTCTTCCATTAAGGAAAAAACTTCTGAGGTCTAGCAGGGGTTTGCTAACTACATACAGCCCTTGGGCCATGTCCACTTTCTTTTGTAAATAAAATTTTATGGAGACAGAGCCACTCCCATGTGTTTATGTATTGTCTATGGCTGCTTTTGTGCTGCAATGGCCGAGTTGTGACAGAGACCATATGGCTTGCAAAGCCAAAACTATTTTCTCTCTTGCCCTTTACATAAAAGGTTTACTGACTGACCTCTGTTTTATCAGATCACTCCCTTTTCAAGGCTCACAGTTGTGAGTTTGCTGAAGACAGAACCATCCCTGCCCTATTCACTGCCAGGGGCTACCACCTATCTAGCACAGCTCCCAGTAGATAGTGGGCATGACAAAGTACAGCAAATAAAAAAATTAATTATTCAAAACATTTATTTGGTAAAGTATTCTGATACGAATACTTGAATAATAAAGAATAAAATGATCTATGCTAACCTGATGATTTTATTGAAAGTTAAAGAAAACATACCCAGTGAGTCAAAAGGGCCTTTGTTAAGATGCTGCCAAGAGTCACCAGATCTCAGACCCAATCCCCAGTCCACCTTATTCTCTTCCTAATTCTACTCCCTCAACTAACATCCTGGGACCAAGTGCTCTGGAAGAAGTTACTTTCCCCTTTCCCTGTTTGTGTCATTTATTTCTTGCAGTCCTGTCTCACTTTTGAAAATGCTTTGATCCCTCTCAAATTAAGGCCCCATGAAATCCCCATGAGTTGGGACGATAAAACATCAGTACTCTCATTTTATACTTAAAACAAGGTCTTTATCAAAGGGGTTCATTGATTTTTCCCAAAACATTTGCATCTGCTGGACCACCCACCAGGTTGCACCACACTTCTTCAATCCTGACTGTGGATGCGTTTGACAGACAATTACATTTTCTTCCCTCTAATTGTTAAAAGCAACTGGATGGGAAACAAGAAAAGGAGAACATGAAGATGAGAAGTTATGACTGAGTGAGTTATGAGCACTCTCATTCAGTTTTTCTATCACTTTTTAAGAAGGAAATTAAAAATCTGCAACTGAAACAGTAAATTCCTGATGGCTAGTGGATTAAAGATCATCTGATAGGTTTCTTATTTCAGCATTTCACAGTGTAGTATGTATTATCTTACTTGGGCTAATCTCATAAAAAGGTTTTCCTTTCTTATTTGGAAAGGAAAGTCAATTTTCCTCTTCCTATTTTATTTTTTTTCTATCTATGAGGCTATTTCTGGAACAGAAGGATGTGAGCCTTGATTGACAGGATGCCCGTTTCTGTCCAGCTGCTTACCTTTTTCCTCTGCCCCTCAGATTTTCTTTTACTAACCTGCGGGAGAGCTGGCCAGGTACAGCTCTTGGATGAGATGCTTGGCTATTAACAAGATGTGTTACTTCTGAAAATTTTCCTGAATTCAGAAATTCTGTTTTCTGTTATTTAGAACACCTGTTCCCACTTTGATATTTTTATCTTCTCTTTCATAAAACCGCCCCACACACATTTATTTATTTATTTATAAAAGAATCTTTGATTTAAATATATATCCGATAATTTATATGTGTATATTAATTATAACATGTATTTTAATATTCATTATTATAATTGCATATACCATTATATAATACAGTAATATTGATAGTTAATATTAGTTAATAATATGTATTAATTTTATAAGCATTACACTAATTAAGAAATGTTAAAATATGTGTGCATATATATATATATATATACATATATTATTTCCTTTTTTTTGGTCTCTGCTTGAGAATCTAGTCAAAGAGAGTAGGATGAGGAAATAATATGACTGAAAAGAACCTGTGGATTCTCTTCTTGACAGGTTACGAGCACAACTTTGACACCTATGATGACAACTTCATCACAGATCTCAACACGCCCTATGATTACGAGTCTGTGATGCACTATGCACCTTTCTCATTTAACAAAAATGCAAGTGTCCCTACCATCACGGCCAAGATCCCTGAGTTTAATTCCATCATTGGGCAGCGCCTGGATTTCAGTGCCATCGATTTGGAGAGGCTGAACCGAATGTACAATTGTAGTGAGTACCTCTGGGGCTGAGGGTTAGGTCCACGAGCCTCAACAGAGATTCTCCAGCCCTGTAGGTTTCTTGTACACTTTCCTTCACCCTCCTTTCATCTTCTAGTTAAGGGAAATGGACAAACTACATAACCTTATTTCTTTTTCAATGAGTAACAAAATTATAACACCTATATCACAAGATGGTTATGAAAATCAATTATGTGTTTGTGTTTTGTAAAGTGAAAGTATTGAAGCAATTTAAGGAGCGGTGATTGTCCAATTTCTTTAGCTTCCTTTTGAAGGGTGCGTCATTACGTAAAGCTCAAGATAGGTAATAGCCTTGAAGGTATTTTGTAGCCAGAAAAATTCTTTATCCAGGATAAAGAATTCCTAGAGTAATCTAACGCTCGGAGATGGGACGTTTTCTAAAATGACCCCACTAGTTTTCAGAAATACATTCTTTCATTCTCTTCCATGTGTGTGTACAGAAGATATATTAAGTACAAAGCTCAGTGTTATAGGTACCTTGTTCTTGATCTAAAGGAGTTTGTGGTTAGTGTTAATAGCAAAGCACCATGATAGGATTTTTCATTATTTGACGATGACTCTGTGAAGTGGATAGGGCTGCGTCTATGTTGGCAAGTTCTATAATCTAGTGGATGACAATAAGATTTGCATTTGAGAAAAAGTCAAGAGAAGGAAAGATTCATGATCCTGTTGTATCTAAACAATGAGCTCTTAGTAGCCCAAGACATTAAGTATTTGGAATGAGATGCCTTAAATTTTTAACCAGCAGAAAAATGTCATTTGCAGCCACAACTCACACATTTTTGGACCATTGTGCTTTTGAGAAGGCAAACATTTGTGGAATGATTCAGGGCACCAGAGATGACGCTGACTGGGTCCATGAGGACAGCACTCAGCCTGGACAAGTGGATCACACCTTGGTGGGACAATGCACAGGTCGGTGAAGGTATAAAGTAAATACACTGAGGTGGTTCATCAGGTGCGATTGGCAATGGCAGCCAGCATGTTTTGCTTCAGTTGGGATGTTAGTTATCAAACCCAGAATTCTGAACAAGGACAGAGGACATTTCTCTTATCTTTATTATTAACTTAATAAAAAGGCATCCAGGTTCTGGGCATGCAAAAGGAAGGCGCATTTAAATTATGACAAAACTGATATGATTGTTAAGATATGACTTTGTAAATAACGATAATATATCTAGAGCCAGATATGACTTTGTAAATAAGGGTAATGTCTCTAGAGCCATGCCCTCCAACAGAACCATAATGCAGCCATATGTGTAATGTAAAACTTTCTAATAGTCACATAAAAAAAGAAACAAGGGAAAGTCTCTCTAATAATATATTTTATTTAACCCAGTTTATCTAAAATATTAACATTTCAATGTGTAATCAGTATAAAAATTATTGATAAAATACTTCACACTTTTTTATACTAAGTATTTGAAACCTGCTGTGTATTTTATGCTCACAGCCAGCACATCTCAGTTTGGACTGGTCACAGTTCAAGTGCTCAATAGCCATATGTGTTTGGTAGCCACTATACTGGATAGCACGGCTTCAGATAGTTCCTATGTATGGTTTGTGTGTGAAAAAGCTATAAAGTCAGACAGACCTAGGTGTGAAATCTGGCTTCACGGCTTGCTAATTGTAACCAAAGGAAGTTGTTTTTGTTGCTGTTTTTAAAGTCTTTTTTTCATAAGCCTTTCTGACCATGAAGATGTTGATACTTTACAGTGAGGATAGAACAAGATAATGCATACAGAATCTCTAGCTACAGAAAAACAGCTTCACTTTTTTTCATTTTCCCTCTCTCTCCAAAGGTTCCATATATGAATATATTCTAGCACCTTTTTATTAAATGCCTGTCATTGAAGTCATCTCAACCCTATTTGGAAGCAGGTGGAGTTATAAATTATAATTGCTTTTTAGAGACTGGACTATGGTGAAGTCCCTTAGTTCATGCCCATGTGAAAGTTGGTTTGATTTCCTTCACAAAAGAGTTTCAGCTTGTCACCCAGATGTCAGGCCACCAGGGAGAATGTCAGAGGTTATAAGCCATTGCCACTCTTCCTCTGGCCTTTGCAAAGGGTAGAAGTCTCTATTACACATCAGATTATTAAAGATATAATCTCAAGAATCCAAAAGATGATCTAAGCCCAAAGTTATCATTGGATTTCTATCATAGCCTCTAATCCAATCTTTTCTGTGGGCTTGCTTCTAGGCTAATATACAATTTCCAGCTAAACAGAAAGATGATCGTCATGTGATAGAAACCTGTTGGAAGAGTTTCTAGCACCTTAATAGGAAAAGAAAGGGCCACACCCCAGAAGAAATATCTAGAAAAGCTTTATCAGGTTAATTTGACCAGCCATTATGCTTCTTTCACAAGAGGCATTCAATGGAACCCCTGTCCCTCTGCTGGAGAGCACTGGTACTGTTCAGGTAGATGCATAAACTGGAAAATCTTGAAGGATAGAAGCCATATCCCAGCTGAAACCCAGAGTGATGAATGAACACTGAGTTAGTAGGACAAATTCAGGCCTCCTGACACCCAGGCCTGAGTTATTGTTCTTTCACTTCATAATTCCAAGTACACCTAGGCAGAATTCCTAAGCAAGGACCACCCGGAGACCTTCTTAGCCCTGTGAGCTCATTTTCCTTAGTGCAAGCACTCAATAATTCATAAGGCAGAGATCTCAGACTAGTAAGTTGAAGTATTGAAAAGAACATACAAGAAAATATAAATTTTCTTGATGTACTATTAAATCCATTATAATATTTTTAAGCTTTGTGGAAAGCTTATTTAAACATCTGTACTTGTGGCTAATATGAAAGGCACACGCCCCTTGTGAGAGGCAGGATGAGGCAGGGAAAACTATTGCCCCAGTACCTGGAACAGTTATAGATGCTCATTTCATTTTCACTATGTTGGATGTTTTGAGTGAAGCATTTAGTAAGAAATTGAATTCTGGAGTGCAGTTAAACGACTTTTTTATATGTAAGAATTGTTTATTGCGCCTGACTTTGAAAAGCATATTGGTTTTCCAAGTTACCTTTGTTTAACAGCCTGCTTGTTTGGGGGGTGGGGAGAGTTTTGAGATAGCTGAGTTGGGCAAAATGTAGACACTTTCCTCCCTCCTTTTCAGTGTTCTTTGAAGGTTTTCTTTACATTTAGGAGAAATCTCATTAGTCCCTAACATGCCTTGACTGCCCTTTCTTATGACATAGTAAAGATTAATCTTTACCACTGATAATACACCCAGGTATTAGGCTAGACACAGGTGAAATTGAGCCCTGAACATTGTGAATGTTTAAAATTCAGTTCCTAAACCTCTGAATCCCAGTTTCTTACACAACTAGGAGGACAGTTCTTTTCTTTGGAATGGATCTCTGTTCTAAACAATAAAGTAAATTAAAAAAAATAGAATTCATCTTATTGCAGAAAAATCAGACTGGCGAGAGACCAAGCACCACTCAGAGAGCTGGAGAACTCAGGTTTATCATGCCGGAGGTCCCAGAAGAGCTAGTATTCTGAAGATCCGGGCCCCGTGCTCAGGGGTAACCTTACTTTTACAGGGCTTAACAAGCAAAGGCAATACATCTGTTATCTGGACAGAACAAGCAAAGGGGGATACATCTGTTATCTAGACAGGATGAGCAAAATGGGTGGGTGAGTCTTCAGTTGATCTCAAGGTCACCCTGCCCTTCAGCCTACGCGAATTACAAGGTTAGCCATTTGAGTGGGAAATTCTTCTTCCATCTCACAGACACTAAATTCCATCAAACTTTGCTTAAAGCCTATATTTCCTTAAGTCAGAGGTATACATTTCACAAACTCGGGAACAAAGTCAATCAAAAGTAGCAGTGGAGAACTGCAGCTTTAGCCCGTGAGTCTGTTCATGGGGCCAAACAGGACGTTTACTGACAAACAACTTTCTTTTTATTTTCCCCAGAAAAAATCTAGCTTTTGTTATCTGAGTAATGGCAATTTTCACTATTTCACTTCACCCTGGGAAGAGGGTGTCCTGGAATTTGGGTAGCCACAGATGGGATGTTGGGTGCTCTCTCCACAGATGCTGGCTACTTCATGTACTTCAACACCAGCTCGGGGGTGGCAGAAGAGGCAGCCCTGCTGGAGTCTCGGATTCTTTACCCAAAGAGGAAGCAGCAGTGCCTGCAGTTTTTCTACAAAATGACAGGGAGCCCTTCGGATAGACTTGTCATCTGGGTCAAAAGGGATGACAGTACTGGCAACGTTCGCGAGCTAGTCAAGGTGGAGACCTTTCAAGGTACCTAAAAGCATTGATGCAAGGACTGATACGGCTTACAATTTGGAATAATGATCCTTCTCTTCCTTTCCCTTCCCCTCGCCTTTCACCCTTCTTTGCCTTTGTTCCTGTCCTCTTCATCCCACTCTTTCTCTTCTTTCTCCTCTTCCTCCCTTTTTTCCACCTCCTTTACTCCTCTTCTAAATGCTTAGCATAATGTCTGGTGTGTTTTAACCACTCAGATATTAGAAGCAGCACCGAAGGTTCAGGTGAGGCTGAAATACACTTCAGTTAAGAGGCCAATCAGAATATATAAATCCAATTTTCACTAGAACTGTGGAATAAGCCAGGACAGAGAAAATAGGTGATTCAGAGGTGGAGACTGGAAGATAAAAGGGAAGCAAGAATTGATGCTGCTGGAGAGAGAGTGGTTAAATAGTTGACCAAGTGTTTTTGCACCTGTTGCAGAAAACAATGATACCATTATATAATATGCTGAAGTAAACTCGAAACCTACTTGTGAAGTTGATGAGAAATAAGCTACTTTTATGTATTAACTTCATTATAATCATTTACATATTACACCCTACTTGGTGTAATTTCAGATAGCCTGAAGAAGAGAAAAAAATTGGATTCTAGGGAGTGAGTCCACTTTGCGTAGGGGAGATCCAGCTTGTCCTGTAAATTATCATCTACTCCAGAGCCTTCCATATATCTCTCTGGCATCACGTCACAGGTTGGACCATATTAAATTGCCATTATTTGAATTTTGGATTACAAAATGACTCTTTTAAAAGGTTCAGCCTAACACTTGGGTATTCAATGCAATATTAGGGGGATGGGGGTGTATTTATACCATTAAATTTAGGAGAAAACCCAGAACTTGTAAAATTGAATGATAATGAAAAAGAATTTCACGATTAAGATTTAAATATAAATTTTAAAATCAATCATAGTGCATCTTTTTATAGCTACTTTTCCTTACTAGATATGTGACTTTAGGGAAATTCCTTAACCAGTTTATAACAGTACCCATCTCATAGGGGTTTTGCGAGTTTCAAATAAGATAATTCATGTAAAGTAGTTGGCACAGTAGCAGGCTCATAGTCAGTGCTCAATAAATGTTGGCCACAATTGTCACCAATCTTGTTCTCTGTCCTCAGGAGAGTCTGACGAAAATTGGAAAATTGCCCATGTGACACTGAGAGAAGAGAAGAAATTTCGCTACCTTTTCCAGGGCACAAAAGGTGACCCCCAGAACTCAAATGGGGGAATTTACCTAGATGACATCACTCTTACAGAAACCCCATGCCCCACGGCAGTTTGGACAGTACAGAATTTCTCCCAGGTCCTTCAGACCACGGTTAAAGGGGACGCGATCCTGAGCCCTCGATTCTACAATTCAGAGGGATATGGTTTGGGGTTGACCTTATACCCTCATGGTCGGATAAGCTCCAGTAGCTCTGGCTACTTAGGACTTGCTTTTCACCTGTGCAGTGGGGAGAATGACGCTATCCTGGAGTGGCCAGTGGAAAACAGACAGGTGATAATGACAATACTTGACCAGGAGCCTGATGTCAGGAAAAGGATGTCCGCAAGCATGGTGTTCACTACCTCTAAGTCACATACATCTTCAGGTAAGTGGTTCTAAGAGCTGCCCCTACAACCTGGAAGGCCAACAGATGTGATTTTCATCTGTGTAAGAGAGATTAACATTCCTCTCACATTTCCCCCTTGGGCATATCAATAACATAGTCATGTTGGAGTATTAAGTTAAAATTTTCAGTGTCATCTTATCTTCCTTCTCTTTTCTGAATTCCCTGATCAAGCATCAATTAAAGGCTCGCAATGCACCAAACTCTGTGGTAGGTACTTAGAATACAAGCAAAGTGGGCAGTTCCTGCTTCATGGAACTCAGTCTAAATGAGGAGACAGATACTGCTAATCATTTATCAGATACTCAGAATTTGCTAGTCTCTGTCTAGAACTAATGCACTGACTCCTAAAATGTTACTGATCATTAGTATATTCATGAAACCAACTTGCACCAGTAAGTAAATGGACAAACTATTTTTTCAAATGAAGAGCTTTAGGCCTGAAAAGGAAGAAGCTGTAGCTATTCCTCCTCCCTTTTCACTGAGGAAGTTATTCAGTAGTGGACAATTGACCATTCAGAGCTGTGGTTCTCTGCCCCTCCCCTCTTTCAATTTTGAGTTTTCATTCTCCTGGAAAGAATAAATAACCTGATTTTCAACATTTTTTTTTTCTGATTAACAAAGCTCTACATGCTCATGAAAGACAAATTGGAAAGTAAAGTATAAAGAAGTAATGTGATTTTGTGTTACCTACAACTTTACAGCAATAAATGACTCTGTCGTCTGGGACAGACCATCCATTGTGGGATCTTATGATCAAGGCTGTGGTTGTTATAGAAGTATCAGCTGGGGCTGGAGTAGTTTCATCTCTCACCAAATGCTGAAAAGGAGGAATTTCCTTAAAAACAATGACCTTATCATTTTTGTGGACTTCAAAGGTACTTTTACTGATCTTCCTAAAAAAATAATTCTATCCTCTGGGTGTTCTGCTGATTTTCTACTGATTTTTAAGTATCTCGTGAAAAGTGGGGTTTGTCTGTTTGTTTTTTGAGCACTAAGTAAAAAAAAAAAGTTGTTTCTGAGGGAACCATAGTTTACTCTATTGCAAAAGGACTCTCATTTTTTAATTTAACTGTCTTTGGGAGAAACTAAAATTTTAGTGTCATCTTTTTTGATAATTTATCAAATATGACAGTTCGCTGACTTTAACTTAGTTTCAATCAGTCTATCCATGCTAATTTCATATTTCTTTTTTTCAAGTTAAATAAAAATATGATTGAGCTACTTCGAAAATAAAAATAACTCACTTTGTGAAAGTCAGCTGGGTTCAAAGCCACTCTTCCATGTCTCTAAAGGTGACATCCATGAGGGATAGAGGCCACCCAGAACTTTTTCCAGGAGTGGAAGAGAATTGTAATCAGATAGTAACTGTAGATCTTCCTCACCACCTTTTGTCTATTTCCTCAAGATATTACCTACCTTAATCAGACTGAAGTTCCCACTAAAGACACAAGGCTGACTCCTCAAGGCCTCGTTCTCCAAGGCCAAGGGCAGCAGACCTCAGTGGAAGGTTCGGGAAAGGCCTCGTTAGAGAAAGCCTTACCTGGCAGCCTGGGCCAGGCGCAGCCCAGCCGACGGAGGCGGTCAGTGGAGAACACAGGCCCCTTGGAGGACCACAACTGGCCACAGTACTTCAGAGACCCCTGTGACCCGAATCCTTGCCAAAATGAAGGCATCTGCGTGAATGTGAAGGGGATGGCGAGCTGCAGGTAAGCCCTGTGGCTAGAGAGGCAGGTGGTGAATCAGCAGAGGTGAGCACAGTATTTGCTTAACCTGGTTAAAAGCACTGTTCTTAGATTAGGGCAATGAATCCATCAGATAGTCACCTACACTTGACTGTCCTTGACTCCACAAAGCTGTGCCCTGAATCGGTGGGGCTTATGCTGCCAGGGCAGAGCAAAGGTCTTGCCAGGTCAGAGGAGTCCCAAATCTCCTGTCTCTCGACTTTTATTGCTTTCCAGCCTCTGCATCATCGTCAACAACATCTTGAATGTTGGGTTTTTGAACTTCACCACAGCCTCACAAATGATCCAGAGCTTTTAGCCCAGGGGCTCACTGTCACAGTGAGACTCAGGACCAAGCTTACATCTTCCTCGACTGCCAATGTTATTTGTTATTATTATTATTTCTATTGTTTATTGTTTCTTTTGTACTATGATTATAGTTATGTTTTTAATAGTACTAATAAGAATACCTGATATTTTTGTACTGCTTGCTGTGTCACAAGCTCTCCTGAGCGGTATACATGTACGATCTAAATTATTCCTCACAGCCACGCTGTGAGATAATGACCCATGTTATCTCCATTTAGTGCATAAGGAAGTTGAACCTTAGAGAGGTTAAGTAATCTGTCTAAAATTACCCAGATGGTGAATACTGGATCTGGGACTTGCAACCAGTTCTGTCTGTCTGCACAGTTTGCTATAAATTTACTAGTTCTTTTGGAATGTCTTTTTGCATAAAATATGTTATAATAGGATATATGCAATGACAAAAGCATCAGTTTCATTTGACAGAATAGTAGCAGATGTAGCAACAATTCTGCTTGGCTCAAAATATCTACATTTCTTCTAAGTTCTTTTCAATCTCCGCTTTGTTTCTTCTTTTTCTGACTTTTATCTTGAAATAATTTTAGATTTACAAATATATTACAAAAATATTACAGAGTTCCCCATAACCTAATGTTAGCATCTTACATAACCATAGTACAATTAGGAAAGCCAAGACATAAATGAACATTAATGAAACTCAATACTATTAACAACAGTATTAACTAAGCTGTGGCCTTATTCCGATTTCCCAGTTTTTCCACCAATGTCCTTTTTCTGTTCCAGGATCCAATTCAGGATCCCTAATATTACTTTAGCTTTCATGTCTCCTTAGCCTCATTTAACCTGGGACAACTCCTCAGTCTTTCTTTGTCTTTCATTATCTTGACACTTTTGAGGAGTAGTGGTCAGTTATTTTGTAAATTGTTCTTCAATTTGGGTTTATCTGATGCTTTCTCATGATTATATTGAGGTCGTACATTTTGGGCAAGCATAGCAAAGATGAGATAAGCTCTTCTCAGTGTGTCATGTGAGGGGTATTTGATGTTAATATGTGTTACTACTGGTGATGCTATCTTGATCACCTGGCCAAAGGGGTGTCCGCCAGGCTTCTCAACTAAAAACTCATCATCTCTCACTCTATAATTAACATATATCTTGAGAGAGATACTCAGAGACCATGCAGACTTCTCCTCAAATCCTTACCCATCATCACTGGTGGATCCTCCTGGAACAATCACCACTAGAATATTTTAACGGTGATTTTCTATTTCCCCACTCTCTCTACATTCGTTAAGAGAAATTCTTTTAGAAAGAATAACTGCCCCATTCTCCCCATTCTCCCCATTCATTTATCTAGGCAATTATTTATTTATATCCCTAAGAATTCTCATTTTAGTGAATGTGAATTCCTTACAGCCACGCTGTGAGATAATGACCCATGTTATCTCCATTTAGTGCATAAGGAGGTTGAAGCTTAGAGAGGTTAAGTAATTTTAGTAATGCCAGTATTTATATTGTTCCAGCTTTAGCCTTTGGGAGCTCTTTCAGATTGGCTTCTGTACCCTTTCAACTCGCCCTAGCCTTGGAATCATTCACTTTTCCAAAGACCCTGGTTCCTTTTACTGGAGGAATGCTTACCTTGTTTCTTCAGGGCCCCATGGCCATGGGTCTGCAGCTCTTTGCTGATAGGTCCTTGGATACCAGATTTCAGTATATGCCCTGAATGGCTTCATCCTTCTCAAGGTAAAGAAGGCCAGGGATTCCCACTTGTGTGTCAGCCTCCAAACAGCCAAATGATCCCTCTCTCACAAACCTGCAGCTTTGAGTTTGTGGAATAAGCTCCCCTAAGGTAACGCTAGAGAATATAATTAACCTGTGTTAGGAGGGGACTGGATCGGAGAAAAATTGCACAAACTTGCTATTACTCAGTGATTTTTAAAAGACCAATTTTTGGGCTAGAGATGAAGCATTTAAAGGTAAAATAGTTCCAGGATAAAGAAAAGGAGGCCTTGACTTCTGAGCATCTCATTCCACTCTGTGAGTAGACCTTGTGACAAGAATGTTATTTGACACAAAGGCTAGAATTTGTACGATGGGAGAGATGAAACGCTACCCTTAACTCCTTGGTTCTGAGATTAGTTGATCTTTATACCAAATAATATTTTTTGAAAAAACTCCAGGGCATAGCCATTATGTGCCTACTGTGTGCCAAACATCTCACCTTAGAGTAACACTTTAATGGGTATTGTCTAGAAGTTTTTGGGCTCCAACTAATGCACTGAGCCAGACTCTCTCTGAAGAATTTCCCCTGTGTGTTATCATCTGAGCTAGTGTCAGGCAACATATTCTTTCAGTATCCCAAACCTTCGTCCTGAAATTTGCACATGCAGGCCAAAAGTACCAAGTCCGGTTCTAGACCTCCAGGAATAGACTTCATGTGTCAAACACTAACCTCGTGACCTTGAGCAAGTTATTTAACCTTTCTATAGGGTGAGGATGGCCTTCATGTGTCAAACACTAACCTCGTGACCTTGAGCAAATTATTTAACCTTTCTATAGGGTGAGGATGGTGAGGATGGCCTGATGATACTACCACCTCCAAGGGTTATTACAGGATTAAATGCATTGACTCATATCAAGCTCTCGGGATTGGGCCAGGCACATGGAACTGCCATTATTGATGTGTTGGTGCTTGTCGCTGGAAAGTGCTGGAGGCTTGGATGGCTCACACACACACCCACTCCTGTGTCCTGTTCCCTCAGGTGTGTCTCCAGTCATGCCTTCTTCTACACGGGAGAGCGATGCCAGGCCATGCAGGTGCATGGCAGCGTCCTGGGCCTGATGATCGGTGGCACGGCCACTGTGGTCTTCTTGACCTTCACCATCATCTCCATCTTTTTCCAAAAGCCAGGGCAGTGACCCTCCAGTTGGCATCGGCTAGACCAAAGAAATTCCTTCTCCACTCAAACCCTCCATTCCTGTGCTGAACGCAGTTTGACGTGGTTTTTAGCAGCCTTGTTTTAAAGAGGCCTCCAAGGACCAAGGCCTCTAGCCTCTTGTGTGACCCTTATGGTTTTTCTGCCCTCAACGCTCATATGGTTCTGTTACCCTGCTATGTGCCCCGAATGTATCTAGTGTGTCCTGTGACAGAGCTCAGTACACTTCACTGTAAATCACTTGTTTAATCGACCATCTTTCCTGTAGACTGTAAGCCCCACACGGGTAGACCACCATTTATTGTACCAGCTCCAGTGCCTGGAAATATTGTGGGCATTCAATAAAAGTGAATGAATGAACCAATAATTGAATGAATTACTAAGATATAGAAACTCTTTCATTTCTACTGCACGTAAGATATATACAATAAAACTCATATGTCATTTGTATTAGAATCAGATACTCAAATACGTGTTTTTCATCAGGCACAGTAGTGTTATTACTCTTTGAATGTCTTGTGTGTTAAAGGATTTCAAATAAAGATTCCTCCTAGTAGCAGAGCTTCACAGCATTTGCTTTTCACCTCTGATTCTGAGGAAAACTTTTTAACAAATTTAATAATATATTTAGTCGGTAACTTCTACGTGTCCAGCATTATATGGAAGTTCGTGTGTGTGTGGAGGGGCAAGGGGAGAGTTGTGAGAAAGCTCTTTCTCAGATCCTTTAAGTTTTCGAGTATATTTTATATGCTTATCAAGTCTAAAAGTATTATATTAACAAACTGAAAGTATCGAGTAGAAGAGAATTTTGAAGAAGTATTTTTAGATATATTCCATTTCCACAGTTCCTAAGAAGATAAAAGCTAGCCGGGGCAAGAAAGTTCCAAGATCTACCAAGTCAAAAAGAAAAAAAAAAAAGCTGAGTTTCCCATTCCCACTCAGTACGAGCCCCATGGTGAGCTGGCTCTGGAAGTTTACTCAAAGAAAATGTTTCAAGGGTGAGCAGTCCAGGCTTCAGAGTGCCAGGTTTCCTAAGTATACACTTTATCGCTATCTGGAAACAAACATGAGGGGTTTAATGCAGAGGTGTGAGAAGAGTTTGTATCAGGTGCAAACAGCACAACTCAGGCACCGACCCTCCAGGCTGAGGTGTGTTGGTGTCCCCTGGAAAGCCGGTTAGAGCACAGATGGAGAGCCCCACCCCCAGAGGGTCTGATTCAGTAGGTCTGGGGGGGTGGGGGTGGGGTCTAAGAATTTGCATTTCCAACGAGCTCCCAGGTGATGCTGATGCTGCTAGTCTGGTAGCCACACTCAGAATCACTTTGCTACTGGGTGGAAAATGGGTCTGGAAGTCAGGCACCCTGGCTGAAGGCTTCGACTGACCATCTAACTAGCTGTGCGATTTTAGTATAATCACTTAAGTCCTTGGTCTTCAGTTACTAATCTGTCAAATGAAAGTAATAGATGACTACCTCCTCCCACCTATCTTAACACCTATAGGATGATGGGTAAGAACATATTTTAGAGTTAAAAATGCATAAATTGTGCGATTAAATCTTCAAACTGGATGAGAAGCTCTTCGGCCATCCTATCTCCAAAGACCAAACTGGAAATCAACTCTAGCTTTGCTTCTCCATGTGCTTCACAGCCTGCAAAATCACACCTGGCGGCACAGCTGGGCCTGGAGAAGGTCATTCTCTCCACGTTCTGTCAGTGTCCTACCTAAAAAGGGAGTTCCAGACATTATTGTCACTGCTGTTGTTTTTCTTTTATTTTATTAGAAGGACAGGTGCTCTGGGCCACACCTGGTTTGGATCTGCCAGGTTCAGAGAAAGAGGTCCCACCCCAAATCAAGGACATTTCTTTATACTAGTTCTCTCTGGAGGAAGCAGAAGCCCAAATTTCAAGGATAACCTAGTATTTTGATCTAGCACTATAAATTAAAACTGCCAGGTCAAGATAATGATTAGGAGGTAACAGACTGAAGGTCATACATTTTGATATTTCTCTGTAGGTTCTCAGCTCCAGCACTATGCCTACTACATAGGCCATCTCTCTTGATGGATTAAGAACCTGGATCATCATAGATCAGACATTATAATCACTTTGTCTCTGAGCCTGAAGCCCTGAATCATTCCAAGATGGTTAACAGATATTTCGTTCTTTTCAGGTGTAGGGGTGATGATGGAGGAGTGGGCATGGGTAATGGAGAGAGGGTAGAGAAATAAGCATTTTATTATCTCTAGGCAGTGTGGGATTTGGGATTTAGAAGAGCAACTTGAGAAAAGTGGGAATTCCTTGGTCTTACATAATGGGAAGGAGACAGAGGAGGTCAAAAGTCTGAAAATGTTTCATGCCTTCCCTCACCTGATACCTTGCCCGTATCCCTCTGGCTCAATTTCTTCTGTGAACTGACCTGAGCCAACTTTTCCATTTGCAAATGTCAAATGATTTAGGTAATGTCTGGAGCCTCTGATAATTAGAAGTGGGTAGAAACTATAACCTGCCTTCTTCACAATGTTAAAATGAATCAAGATTCTAAAATTCTGCCACACATTCACATATTATTAGCTATCAAGCCCCCCAAAGTAATCCAACCTGTTTTTGAAAATGTACTGAAGCCTCTGTTCTGTGTTTTTAGGCTCCCCAGAAAACATCTGAGGTTAAGGGTGTATTCTAGGCATATGCAACCAAATAATCTGAAGGCCAGGTTCAGTTAACTCTCTGCTACAGGATCTCCCAACCTTCACACTATTGATACTTTGAACAAGATATTCTTTGTTGTGGGAGCTGTTCTACACACAGTAGGATGTTAGCAGCATCCTGGCTTCTGCTCACTAAATGCAGTAGCACCACCTTTCCCGTTATGACATCTCAAAATGTCTCCGGATGTTGCCAAATGTCCCTGGGGGCAAAGTCATCCCTGGTTGAAAACCACTCATCTGATGGAATAGCCAATGGAATATTCCATTAAGTGTGAGAGGCCAGGACCAAACAGAGTTTTAGTCTAACATTCTACACTAAAAGTTAGTCCACTGGGTCCGTCAGAGTTTTGCACCTCTAGCTGGTTGATCACTCCACTTTTCTAATGCAAAGATGATTTCTAACATCCTTTATACTAATAACAGCCCCTCTAGTGTGGCTCGAGATAACAATATATAAAAGTTTTTTCTATAGATATTTCTTCAGTACAGACTTTTGATTAAGATCCTTCAGTGCCAATCACCATTGCGTTCCAGTGTACTTGGACTACTATCTAACTTCCTCTAGGTGTGGAATACAGTCAACCTGCCCACTGTATTCAGTATCATATTGATATTGATGTATTTACAGGAAAACTGCAGACAATCTAACACCTCTCCTTCCCAAGCTTCTCCTTCCTGATGAATTATGTTATCTGCTTAATGGCTTGAAGGAAACTTAGGGATCCTAAAGTTCAACTTTTGTATTTGAGTAAACCGAGGCGATTCTAGAGAGAACAGGGGCCAGAAGCAGGTCAAAAGCCACTTAATAGCAAAATCTATTATCTTCTTTTGATTGCCAGGGAAGTTTAATAAAATCGGTAGGTTTTTTTTTTTTTTTTTTTTTTTTGAGAGGGGAGGTGTGAGGGTAGCTATGAAGTGTAGGCTAATCTATACCTAACAATTTTGGATGCCATTTTGTCTAATGTGAGTAACCTACTCACATTTTCATGTGTTTATGAATACGGCTAAAACAGCACTCCTATGTTAGTTAATATAAACACACAATATACTTTTCCAAAATCACCAAAAAAATTAATTTTCAAAAAGACTACTGTGTATATCCCGTAGCTATGAGTACTGTTTAGGAAACCATTGCAAACTCTAGTGGTGGGGGTTGGGGGTCGGATAGTAGGGTGGGATGGTGGTAACCTGTAATAGGTACTGATGTGGAAAAAATGTGCAAAAAGATTTGACGTGGGTTGGGTAGCCCAACAGAGTATGCGTACTGATGTGGAAAAAATGTGCAAAAAGATTTGACATGGGTTGGGTAGCCCAACAGGTTATGCGTGTGTGTGTGTGTGTGTGTGTGCGCGCACGTGTGTGTACACACGTGAATGTGTATAAGAGATGGGACAAGATAATGAAGACAAGACCTATCTCTCTCCACCTTTCACATTTACCAAGGGCTGGTCCTAGAATTCCAGCAAAGATTGAGACGTGGCTTTATCTGGGTCATAGCTTCCCTCAGGGACTAGACAAATTTAGGACAGTTCGACCCATGTGTGACTCAATGGAATCATCAGTAATGTTTAAAGATTTAAAGATTTCTATCTGGTCAAGAGAATAAAAGGAGAGTAGATAACTAGAATCATGAGAAAGGCATGAAGAGAAGTGGGAGGCAGGGGAGACATTCAAATTATCAGCCCCAGGCAAAAATGATCACCAATATCCATTCTCTCTCTATCCATTTTTTGGTAATAATATATCCAATTCCTAGCTGGTCAAATGGCTACCCAGAATATAGTTTGCATTCTTCTCTTCTCTTCCAATTAGATGGGACTATGTGATCAAGTTATGGCTCATGGAATGGAGCAGAAATGACAGCTTCTGGGAACTTTCTTTAAGAAGCCTCGGTGTACAAACCTTTAGTTACTTCTTCTGTCCTAATGACTGATAAGGGCATATCATGGCCAGAGTGGGAATTGCCATGTGGGGCTATGCAGTGACCCTGGGAAGAGCAGAACAAAAAGATAGACATTACTACATCCCTGAGGACTACATAGAACAAAGTCTACCATACCAGTCTTGGTCTGCTTATCAACACATTTATGTGCTAGAAATATAAACTTGTAGTTTAAGTCCCTGTTATTTTGAATCTTTGTTGCTCACAGAAAACAGTCTTCACTGATACGATGGTTTCTGCAGACTCAGCACATGACTTGGACTCAGTCAATCACAATACCTTGCCCGTATGGATGCACATACGGATGGGAAAGAGAAGACTTGCTCTTCCTTTTAGATCTCAATCTATGGTTCACAGGTCTTGTAGATTTCTTTCCTCAAAGATCTGTCTTGGAATGAAATAAACACACAGAGAGAGGCAGAGCCACAAAAGAGAAAGGGAGAACTTGAGAACAACTGTTTGAGCTTCTAAATCCAGCTGTACCTGAAGGTGTGCCAATCTGGTAACTTTCCCAGTTATGTGAGCTAATGTCCATCCTTGCTTAAATTAGTTTGAGCTGTGGTTCTATTTCCTGTAACAGAGAGAGCCTTAACTGACTCTACTGCTACAGCAGCACATAATTGGCTCATCTGTAGAGGGGAAGTAATGAGATTCATTTCAGGACTAAATACAATTTTGTATTACATAAGATTAACAAAGCTGAATTGAGATGCAGACACTGGAAAGTTAACCAGGCTCACTCATTTGTTAAAGTGACTTATTTTCCCCTTCTGGCTTCATAATGCGCATGAGTTAAACCTTGGTAATATATTTAGAATATCATGTGTCTTCAGGGTTCTTTTCAAAGACTCCTAACCATGAATTAAATGTGAAAATGTGGAGTATGCATATATATTTATTCTGAGTAGAGACTGTGTCTAAATCTGTGTTCTGCAGTACAAAATAATAATGGATAACATCATTCAACAATTACCATGTGCCTGATACTGTTCTGTGGGCTTTGTAAGGATAACTCTTCACAACAACCATGAAAACTGTTATTATTTTTATCCCTTTTTATGTTGTGGAAATTGAGTCACAAGAGAGTTATTTTGTCCAAGGTCACAAAACCAAGTGGTGGACCAACAATTAGAAAGCACAAGATCTGACTCCAAAACCCACACTCTTAACCCGCTCCGTCTACTTGCTAAACCAGCTGACAATCGTGCTAAAGACAGCTGAATGTGTCCACTCGTGCAAAGTGAAGCAGAGATTTCAAATAATTCAAGCAGCCAATCAGCTGCTGCTTCGGTCCACATATCTCAAGGGAATCCATGACATAAACAAGTTTGTTAGGACAAATGTCTCGAGTTTTCACTGTGTTTAAACACAGCCTTAGAAATACTTCATTTCTGGGAAGTCATATTTTCCCTCTTTGTGTCTAAATGACATCCAACAGTCTGAGAATGCTTGATAGATCTTTGGCAAGAACAAAAATACCACCGCCAGTGATTGGAACCTCATGAAAGCTCATTTGGATGAAGACAAAAGATGAAAATGGCACATACAGTCACACTGCTCCATTCGGGGAATCAACTAGGTGGCTAATATGAGGTCTGCTTTCTATAAAGCAACACAGCAAGAGTTCTTTCACGCTCCGTCAGAGACTGAAAAAGGAAGTGGGCCTATTCTACAGTTTGCCAAGAACACTGGTCATTATGTTCTGGGCTGCTCCTAGGAGAAACGATTAAGTGAGATTAAGGTTGGAGATGCGCTGACTTCACCCTTTCTGTCACCATTGCTCTGCCTCTCTCATTTTGTGCACTCGGAAATCTCCCCACGAGGGGAGTTTACATGCATCGAGTTGCATGGAGCAGCAATAGAGTGAGGGGGTGACGTGCACAAGTTCTAGGTGAGACTCTGCATTCGACATCTGGCTCTACTATTCTTGAGTTATGTGACCCTGGGCAAGTTGTTAATCTCTCTGTGCTTAGTTAATTCATCAGTAAAATAAAGAGAAAAATGATATTTACTCAACCTGGGTTTGCTTTAAGACTTAAACGAGATCATATACATAAAGAGCTTAGGGCAGCTCCAAACACATGGTAAGAACTCATTAAATGGTAGTTAACATGGTTACACAATTACCAGCCATTTCCGTTGGAGGGTCAACTTCATTTCATTTGCTGCGTGCCTATCCCAGAAGTTGTTGCATGTTAAGCCTCATCTCTCCTTGAGATGTTGTTTTGTGTTAGAGGAATGTTCAGTGTAAGAGAAAAAGGTATGAGAGATATTTTGAGGGGTTATGAGCAATATCCTAAGGCATATATGACTTTCTCCCACAGTCAGAGAAGTTGTCTGCTTCATTATTCAAGGCCAGGTCAGCTTGTCCGTCTGCCCCAAGGGCCAGCCTTCTCAGCAGTTGGTACTGTTTGCTTCTCCTGGGTCTTCTGAGATCACACTTTGGCTGGAACAGCCAGCAGCCTCCTCTTCCATGTGTGTCCCAAGGTTAGACTTACCAACCGGCCTCGGCTGCGGCTGGTGTATCACACAGCCCTGGGACAGCTGTGGCTTCAACATGGATTGAAAAAGAAAACCCAGCCCAGCAGTAGTTTTCTATGATTTAATTAGAAAAGGAATAGGACTATCCCAGTTCCTCTTTTTGTAGGTACATTGATCGAAATGTACTGAAGTTTCGGAAACACCGAATGTACCCATTTTGCTTCCTCAAACTATCTTTCTGACTCCTGTTTGGAGAATGGAATCAGGTGATTTCTGGGACCGCTTTTAGCTTCCCCATTGGTTCCATAAATAAGTCAGTGAGGGAGGAAAGAAATATAAGGAGGGAGCTATCCCAGCTGGTTTAATCTCGGAAATGAACATGTGCCTGCAGATACATCTTGTTCACTGAAACTATATGACTGAAACGCTCGATCTCCCCATTTCTTGGTTTCTGTCAGCTAGCAGGCCTTGACTTCACCTTTATTCTATTCATATACCCCAAATTACTTCTCTGCACTCTGCACCCTGAGCCTTGGAGGTTCTAACCAGGGGACCCAGAGGAGGCGCCTCCTCTAATGACCACCAGGTGGCGATCAAGCCTCAGGAGAAGCCAGCGATCTGTTGAGTGGGTGCCCTGGAGGCCAGCTGTCACTCATTAGTCCAGCTGGAGATTTCTGTCAGGATCGCTCTGACTAGGACAGCTGTGGGAGAGCTCTTGGGGCATAAGAAATGCTCGCAGTTCCAGAGAAGCAGTAAATGGATGTACGATTTTCCTCGGTTAATCAAAATCAAACACCTCTTTCCACCACTACTTGGGGTGGGGGCCGTTTGGCAAGGTGGAGAACAGAGGATGGTTCTAATCAAAACTGGTTTCAAAAAAGGCCCAAAGTCATTCTTAGAGTGTGTCGTTGAACATCGGAAGTGGGCTGTAACAGCACTTTTCCCATGACTTACCCAATCAGTTCCTGTTGCTTTTCATGCTAAGAAAAAGCCTTTTTTTTTTTTTTTTTTTTTTCTGGATTCCTGGGTTTGTTTGGTGTTTAACAGCCACTAGCATACTTTGTTTGGGACTTGGCTCTGAATTAAAGAATAAAAACTCTGGGTTGTGAACGGCCTCACGTATTCCCTACCCACCGCCCCGTTTGTGCAGGGAGAATAATTGTGACTTTTCAGCTCTCCATCTCAAAGTTTATAGATGGGAGGAAAAGAACGGGTGTCTAGAAAATCATTTAAAAAATACACAAGAGGACTGTATCTAAATCGTAGGAGACCTCACACAGGAAAATGGCATTTGGAAATAAATAACAGGGCTCTAACACAGGGTGGGTGCAAGTAATTACGCCCAATTTTCCTTCTTTTTCCCTCTGTCTGTCTGGAAGACTTATGGAAATTATTTCCTCTCTAGAATGTGCTAGAAGGTAAACTTAAATATCCATCTATACAAGACATAAAGAGAGGCGGTGTGAAACCCTAGTCTTCTGAGGTTGGTGAATAGGAAGTAATCGGGTGCCTCATCACTGCCCCACTTTTTCATTCCCACTGATGGGAACAGGGAGAAGCAGGTACGTCACCAGCCTGGACAGGGGGCCAATTCCATTCCCTTGCTTTGGCTCACTGCTTTTTGCAGAGATGAGGGATAATTTGATGCAAGCTTCCAGAGGGGCAGGGTGGTATTTGAATGATTCTGCTGCTGCCTGTCCCTGGATGTCTGCCATTTGGACCTATTTGACACCTGGGAAGCATCACTCAGAGCAGGCCTCCCCTGGGAAGCCAATAATCACAACTGTGAGGCTTGCCCACTTTCCCAAACTTACTTCCTCCGCAGTCATCTGGTCTCCAGGCCTGAGCTTGAAGGCGCCTTCAAGTAGTTGCAGAAGGGACTCCAGGGACTCCCCACTCTCAGAGGGGTTCTGAAAGCACTTGGGGTTGTGGCATTGTCCTGGGCCTCTGATAGGCCTCCTTGCTCAGTTGGGCAACAGGGGTCCAATAGGCACCCACTGGGCTGCATGTGTTAGAGGCTGAGTCATGCCTCGTGACTCAGTATTCTGAGGCAAGGAAGAGGGCCTCGACTCCTCCAGGAAGCACAAAGAGTCAAGGTGAAGGCATGTTGTTGGGCAACATGGTTAAAACTCTGCCAATGTCCATATGTGTTTTGGAGCCTTGTAAAAAAATCACCTTGTAACACATATTAGCTTGAAGGAAATCTTCAAAGTCAATAATTTTTTAGCACGCCCTAACTCTCTCATAAGTACCTGACAAACTGTGTCCTTCCTTCCCTGATCCTGTGCCCTCCTGATGACCTCAAGATGCCCAGGGCTTAGAATGCCCCTGGAATCTCATTAGGGTCCCCATAACTCCCCCGCGTCCACCTCTCTCTGCCTCTCACAGAGATATCGGAAATAACATTTTATTTGCATAAGATGGTTTACAAAACGTGTTCATATGAACTATTCTTTCCGAGCCTGACAACAGCCTTGAGGGGTAATTAGAATGATCTCCATTTTTCAGATGAGCAAACCAAGCACCAGAGAGGTTTAGTGAAGGGCCCGGGGAAGTAGGAAAGGCGTGTTCCAGGAGCTGTATTTGTTGTGCTACACGGCACTAATGACACAGCCAGCTCATTCTCCGAGAACGAAGGCTGATGAGGATCCCCAGGCACGTCATCCTTCCTGGGAAAGATGCGAAGCTGTGATTTTCTGGGGCCAATGCCCTGTGTTTGTCAGCAACCTCTAACAGTGTGGTTTTCAGGCCAGCTTGGAGGGGCAGGAGTTCTATGGAAGAGAGGGATTTGGGGTCTGATGGATTTCTCTACCTTTCTCAGCTCCGCCCGCCCCCCCGCCACCCCGCCCCAACCCATGGGCAGAGCCTCTGCATACACCAGCCGGGATGGGATGATATGGTACAGGTCTTGTTTTAATTTTATTTTCCTACCTTGTTGTCTATGTGTAGAAGGCAGAAATAAGTAGCAGAAAGCATTCGTCTCTGGTTTATACTCTAAAGTTGTGTTGTCCAACACAGCAGCCTCTAGATACCTAAGACTTTTGGGCAATAGAAATGAGGCTGCTGTAAGTGTAAAGTACACACTGGATTTTGGACATTACAAAAAGAAAAAAAATGTAAAATATCTCATTAATAAGCGTATGTTAATTACATCTTGAACTGATCATTTTGGGGTATATCGGGTTAAATAAAATGCATTTTTGAAATTAATTTTACCTATCAGTTTCTTAAATGTGGCCATGAAAAAATGTTAAATACACATGGCTGTCATAGTTCTACAAGGCATTGCAGCTCTTAAAGGCCTTATCGAACGGTCCAAGAAAGCTCCGTTCACTTTTACGTAAAGTATTCTTAGGAAGCGTGCTTTTCCCCCTGTTTATATAAATAAAATATAAACTTCATAAAGCTAAGCGGGAAAAAGTGTCTTCAAAATATAAAAATAAACATCTTCCTCCTAAATGATGTATACATTATTTTAAGAAGAAAAAAAAAATCATCCCAAATAAGCAGAAAACTCCAGACAAGCTACTGTGACTCATGAAAGCACATGGGTCTAGACCCCACTAGCGATTATGGTCTACTGAGGTATGAAAATTTCCCCAGTTCCAGGCATAAAATGCAGGCTGCAGGTGGCATTATTTCATGGGAAGGTCTGAAGGATAAGTGCCCAGGATGAGAGGAACATTTTGACTTTATTTTTAAGGACTGGGAGGTCAGATGTACCAAAGCTCAGAGGCCTGGCTGGCATCTCTGATCTGTTGGCCTAAATGTCAAGGGCACATTACCTCCTGGGCTCACTCTACCTGGCGCACCAGATACACACGAGGCCGGGAAGGGTTGTTGGCTCCTGAGTTGGTGTGCCTCTTTTCACCTGGATAAATGGAGCTTTTCCAAATAGTACCCTTTCTCTGAATTTCCACACAACTGGATGCCATCGCCTTGGGAAAGGTGACTTCTTTCATATTTGCATATTCAGCAGACAAAATATTTACAGCATGAGAGCTTTATTACTGATACTACTGGAGAGACCCTTCTAAGTGTGGTTACATGGATAAAGAAATGTTTACGGGTCACATATCCACAGCTAATGCCTCACACAGATTCTACAGAGCAGTATTGGGTCCTTAACTTCTCTGACAAAATATCCTGTATAATCCTCTCCCCTTGACCATGGGCAGGGCCTGTGAATATGATGAGATATCACTCCTCTGAGAAGATTACATTATATGACAAGGTGAAGAGATTTCGCAGATGTAATTAAGGTCCCTAATCACCTGACTTTGAGTTAATTACAGGACAGGTGACCCTGAATGGACTTGATCTAATCAGGTGAGTCCTATAAAAGAGAGTCTAAAGGTCAGACACCAAAGCTGTCAGAGATACTCAAATTAGTACAGAAGCTCCTCTACTGACTTTAAAGAAGCAAACATGTCATGTCATGGAGGGAACACGTGGTGGGAGATAGCAGGACACCTGGAGTTGGTGAGGGCCTCTGTCTTACAATCACAAGGTTGTGGTTGTAATTCTGTCAAAAAGCAAGGAGATTGGAGGCGGTGCCCGAGGTAAGACCCTCCGTAGAGGACCCAGTTAAGCCGTGCTCAGACTTCTGACCTACAGAAAATATATGATAACAAATGAGGGTTGTTTTAAGCCTATAAGTTTGTGGTAATATACTACACAGCAAATAAAAAACAGATACAGGAGATATAGGGCCATGTTGCAGAAACATCTATTGCTAACAGAACTAGGAATCTGTTTTCAGCTGTCCATGAAAATCCCAACGGAGACACACAAAAATGTCAGAACATGCTGAGTGGGAGTGTGGATGGTGTGAGGGAAGACATCGGTCCTGTCGGACAACTGAGCTCAGCTGTGAGCTTCTGGCATCGGCCCCACCCCACCCCATCCCTGGAAAATGGAAGGGATCATTCACTGTTTGGAGAACGGAGTTAAGTTATGGTTGACACAGGGAAGCCTGAAACAGCAACAGTAGCATATTGCATAAGAGCAGACAATTTAAAGAAAGCTTCACCAGATCTTGTGAGATATTTTATTGTTATAAGCATGGAGAGGAAACATAGCTGTATACTGGCATACTAAGACATGATTTTGAATCCCAAGTAACAGTTTTAGAAACCTAAATCATCTCATTTCAAAGTTAACATTTTGAAATGATGAGACACTATTTTCATTGATTTTTTTTTTTTTTTTAATCCATAAGGAAGATATACCCGCTGTAAGACCCTCCTTTATTTTGGACACTCAAGGAATCTGGCTTCTGTTGGCCTGGACCACTGACTTTCTCTTTGGGAAGCAGAAGCCCCGTTTGACACTATCCTCACATGCCACAAATAAAACGCATTCCACCTACATGGCATTTCTATGACCACCCATTTCCTCTTATCTTCTCAAATGGTCGTGCCTTTCTGTTCCAGTCACCTCAGAATAACTTCTCCCCCACTTCTGCACTTACTAGTTGCTGTAATCTTTCTCATTTCCATGTAACTTTATTTTTTTTGAATCTTCCAACACAGACCCCTCCAAAGTTCTCTACACAAACCACAAAAGACTATGACTTTCTGCAGTGTTTCTCAATTTCTGGCCTTAGCAACTTATATCTTGAAAAATTTGTGAATCTTTATCTTTTTCAATAAGAAATAAGAAATAGGGGAAAGAAAGGTAGATACGTGACTCATTCAAGAGATGACATGTTCCACCGGACTTATAATCTTCCTAGAGGACATTTCTATATTTTATTTCAACAGCTCCTTTGTGAATGCTCCTATCTCATGACATCTGAAGCCTTAGCACAGATCCCTTTGCAAGAAACTGACTTAACGGATGGTCCCTTCGTGCAAGAAAGTTTTGGTCAATGAAACTGACTTTGTGCACTGAGAGATGCAGGAGTGTGGAGAAACACGGGGCACTTTACAGGCAAAGGAGACCACACATCTCACTTTGCATGATTATCAGAGTCAACATTTCTCTTTCCTCAGAAATCAGCCACTAAAGCCTTGTAACCATTGCTGATTGAGAACTGGTGACCTCAAGGCCAACAGAGGCTCCTGCTTCCATAAAATTTACAGATTCATGGATGCTCTCTTTTACACTTTTGAATTTGAATCCTACTGTTCATTTTATCATACTCTTGGCAAACAGGGGTTGAACTATGCATCTTGTGGGTGGCTACAAAACCAGCAAGTATTTCTCCAAGTTTTTGTTTTCATAGTTTTCATGAACATAATTTATATTCAGTGCTGTGGCTGGAAAGGTGGGAGGTATATGCATTCCTATGTATGTGTGTTGTGTGTGTGTCTGTGTGTGTCTGTGTGTCTGTGTCTGTGTCTATGTGTTGGGAGTAAGGGAATGTGCCTCAGTTAACAAACGTGGGCAGAGAGCCAGATCCACACCCTGTGGAACTTTGCTACAGGTTCCTGCCATTACAGAGGTTCCTTTTACAATGTCAAACACAGTGATTCCCCAAGGAACCCTACAGAAGTGGGTGGGAGTTCAGTTTTTCTTGTCTCATTGTGTTTTCGAGCATGAGAACCACAGCCTCCTCCCAAGTGCTGTGCTTTTCTTCGCTGATCATGCCAAGATGGCCACACTAACTGTGTGCTGGAACCCTGCTTCGATTCTCCCAGATAAAACCCCGAGAACCAGATCAGATAAAGCCAATCTTTCTCCAATGCTAATTCTACTTCCATGGCTCCTCCAACCTGACTTCTGACTGTCTTCACAGTACTGAGTTTATGCCCAGGAGAATGTCATAGCCTGACATCATTTCCTTTAAGGACTTTAAGTAATGAACTCTTTAGTTGGAATAGTGACGTGACAATTTTCAGGCAAACATACGAATCAATGTGTATGTCTTCTGTGAATAAGTAGAAATAAAGAGTTTATTTACTTTAAATGTTATTCATATTTCTGTTCTACCTCCCTCTCTCCATGAAGAAAAGAAAGCTAGAGTAGAATTTAAAATTAAAAGTAAAAGGAAGAGATTTTAAAGAGTTAAAATACTAAAAGAAAACTCTTTCAAACCTCAATAAATAAATGACTGTCAAATCTCAGCCTCTTTTGTCCTATCTTCCCGAAGGTTGGGCCCATTTAGGTTCCAGTCTTTATGAAGACTACACAGCTCACATTTCCCAAGTAGCCCCACAGTTTTATTCTGCCTCATTATCTCCCAGGGATCGAACTTTGATTTGGAATGTAAAGTTGCTATAGCTGCGGCACATGGTTAACTTTCAAGATGGATGCAATTTTAATAAATATTTATATTTGTACAAAAGGCACACACACACAAAAATCACAATCAAATTCTTCGGAAAACCTCCATCATCTGTTTGTCAAGGTAAAGTGTCATTAAGAGCATAGATTAGCCAGCTATAAAACTTTCTGAAAAATTTCTAAGTGGTTGGAATAAACACAAGTTAGATCATACAAGATTCTTAACGTATATTGGTCTGGGAACTTAAGGACTGAAAGAGCTAATACATAGAAAGCTATATGACACACCAAGGCCCACTAAATCCACAGTAACAACAACAATGATAATATACAGTGCTGCAAGATTACTAAAATCTATTCTATAATGCACAGAGAAGTACCTGGTTAAAGCTGTTAAATATAATATATGACAGCTGGGGTCTGTTTTCAGTGCAATATATCACATTTGGCAATTAATGGATATAAAAATATGTATTTTTTTGCTTTCAAAACATGGAATAAACCAAAACCATATTAGAATATGGCATTTCTAATAAACTATAGAAATGCAATCCGCAGTTGTATCTACTTGGATCTGATAAAGGATGGTTATCACACTTTCTTTGCATATTCATTCTGCTTAGCTCAAACCTTAAGTGCAAAAATATATACGTATGTGTTCAACATCAATAGAATCATGGCTCTTTCCATTCATTTCTTATATATCTTATTATCTACTCAAAAGCATCCTGATAATACAATTTTCTCTGTTTTTTGTTTGTTTGTTTGTTTTCCACTGCCTCCCCTCTCCCCCTGCTAAGAAAATACCAGGAAGATATTGAACTTGCCCCATGGCTTACTTTCAGTTTCCATTTTTGAGCCATTTTTTAATTCTCGGTGTTGCAGTATCTGAGTAATTGCATTAGATCATTAACGCAGAAATCTTAAAATGTGGTCCTTAATGTTGTTTTTCTCAATTTTTCCCCTTCCTTCTTTCTTCCCTCTCTCCTACCCTCCCTTCCTTGAATTCACCAGAGTATTTCCTAGATATTAGCCTTTTACTTATTATTTTAATCAAAGCTTATCTTGGTGTATAATGTGTGAAAAGTGAAAATGTCTCTTTGAAATTCTATTTTACAACATAGACAGACAAGCTGGACCTTGGGGGACTTGAGTTTCACTTAAATACTATACACATTTGGTAACACACAAAGGGTGGGGGGAGAGAAGCAAAATAAATTGAATTATTTTTAGTCTGTCTTTACAAGAGAAAGCCTCTTCCCTAATGAAACAGTTTCTTCAGCATTTGCTCCCAGAAGCCTGTGGAGAAAATATTTTACCCAGGGCTTTGAAAAGATCTCTTTTTCAGAGTACATCCACTGTTCCCCGAGAGGTCACATGAGTTGGATTTGCCTGTTCTTAGTTGAGCAACGAATAAGCACTGGATGTGTTTTCCAGGGATGAACTGGTTGTTTCCGGGGTAGAAACGTTGTACGTTCCTGAAAAACAGAGCAGCAACTCAGCCTAAAAGGCAGATCTGCACGATCACGGGAGTGCGAACCTACGGACCTAAGGGGAAATCCTAGTCCAGGAGCTGGGTAATCTCGCCATGCCCGGGAACAAACCCATGCCTGCCCTCCTCCCAAGACCCAGAAATGCTGGAGAACAAACAAAGCCGTCCTTCTCAAACATGCGTGGCAGGCGACAAGACAAGCACTAATTACTTCCCATCATACCAGCAGCCAGATTTCTACGAAGGACAGGGAAATCTCAGCATGGGTAGCCCTCCACATGCCACCACATGCATGGGCCTGTGGACATCCATATGGGGGACCCTCCCTGGTTCCCTTGGGTTGGGGTGACTCGAGGAAGCTCTTAGGAAGGGCCCGGAGGCTGAGCTGGAAGGCAAGGTGGGAAAGGGGGAAAAGGCAAGAGAAGAGAAATTTACAGAAGAGGAAACGGCAGGACTGAAAAAGCAGAAGTCAGGGGATGCCAATAAAAGTGCTGAGAGCTAGTGCAGCAGCGAGGGCAGCCGCAGAGCTACCACACAGGCTTGCGTCAGCAGGGAGGCAGGGACTGAGCACAGGGCAAGTAGGAGGTGTGTCGGGCAAGGGAAAGGACACAGCGCCCACCCTACCATCAGAATGGTGAACTGCCACTGCTAACAAGGTTTCCATCATTGTCTGGGGGGCCCTTTGGGGCCGCTGACAACATAAACCAAAGTTACAGTGATTACGGAACTCTCAAATAAGACAATCTGGAGCTTCATTAATGACCCCGAGAGGCCATCAGTGGCAATGACTGGGACTCTCAGGCCCTGGGACTTCCGGAACAGAGCCCGATTCCAACTTTTATCTGACTGATTCAGATACAAGGAACACCTTTAATTGGCCTTATATATTGCATAATTCTGATTCTGTAGAATCATTTCATAGAGTTTTCACGATTTTCGCTTTAATGCAGATGGTAACCGGGTCCCAGTGACGATGCTGGTCAAGTGCAATAGTTCTAATACCCGCTGAAGATCTTGTCATTTCACAACAGGTCTGTCTAATCAGTGACTTTCAAAATCAAAAGTAAAAGTCCTCCTGTTTCATGAGTAATGCCTCAAACTGAAGCCTAAAACACCAAGTCCTCTGCAGTTTTAACAGTGAACAGATATTCTCAAATTTTGATTTTACACGAAAAGCTTTGGTCAGGAATGTTGACGCATTTCTAGATTCTGCATTTGTGAGATCTGTTAGGTTTCAAGAAGCTGAAAGGAATTGCGGTGCTTATTTTCCTGGAGGAGATAGTGGCACAGAACAGCAGTTTCAACTTGCCAGAATAGCTGAGACTTATTGCCCAAAGCCATTGATATTATTTTATACCTCCATACCTGGATATTTTAACTGTGCATAGGTGATTCCTCATATATGTATTTATAGTTTTATAAACGTCAATGTGTAAAACATGCACACTCCAAAAAGAAGGAAAATAAGAAAAAAAGAAAAAGGAAAGAAAAAAAGGGAAAATAAATCCATAGTCTGAGTTCCTATAGGTAGGATTCTCTAAACATTCTTTGCTGCATCATAACCCAGAAACATGGCCCACCTATTCCTACTTCGCATGAATAAAAAAGAACTCTGTGTTTGACAAGGCCAACAGTTTACGGTTTCCATTTTTATGGTTGATATAGTTTTGACAGATAGCTCTCCACAGGCTTGCCTAGATTTTCCAAATCTCATTCTTTATAAATTATGATTAGTTGCTTACTGAAGGTAGTTGTCCTCTGTACCAGCCTCCTGGTGGTTTGGGAAAATATAAGCAAGTTATTTTCCTATATTTAACTTCTGTCCCCAATGAGTCCATTGAAGAAAATGCCATGGAGTGGGAGTGGGAAAAAGCAGGGGAGCGAGACTCCCTAGCCGGTCAAGTTCGTTTGGGTCAACCTGGGGAGTAGTTGGAGGTCACTACATACCTGTTTTACCAAACAAATTGTTAAATCTTCTTGATATTGGAGAACTCATAGAAAATACAGGCGTAGAAGAACCGAGGGATGTTGACTAGAAAAGAGAAAAAAAGACATTACAAAGGAAATGTGTTAGACCAAGGCCCTGTTTTATCTCTAGGCTATTTCATTTGTTGCCCCCTAGTGGTCACTACCTGCATAGCTCATTCCAATTTAAGGTGAGAGCCTGGATGAGCATGAATTTCTACTTCAAACAAATCAAGCAGCAGAGGATCTTGAAACATAGAAATCTCATCATCGGTATTAAAAAAAATAACTTTCAAAGAAATGCTTTACTGTTTTATAGAGTTTAGTATCTTCTGACAAATGAAAACAGTCAAATATATGTGAGTGAAATTGTTATTTTCCAAAATGAACTACAGAAAATTGTGTTCATCATTATTCCTCAAATTGTATTCTCTATTGCCTTGAGTTTCCCTAGAAACTCATCATTTGTTTCTCACTGAAATTTGATCTTAACCTCCAATTGATATTATCTGTGCTGTTTGACCCCTGTTTAAAAATGCGGGGACAGCATCTTAATTACGGTTCCAAGGCTGTGTTCAATAGGCAGAATCAGGTGAGAAGCAAAAACAACAGAACAATCTATGCTAACACTGGTTGTGGAGAGAAAGAGTTTGTCGAGTCTCTATAAAGAAAAGAGTTACCTTTGAGTGCTGTGAAGACCATCTCGACAGTGAAAACTTTTTCAGCAATGCTTCCTGTACCTGCATTGTTTTTAAAAAGCCATCATAAATTCAACATGCCACAAGCACTTTAGACTTTTCTATGAGCATAAAACCATCATGTTCTTACCTTCTGATCCCAGAGGCATCCAAAGAGTAAAATGAATAATCCCTGAAAAATGAATTGAAAAGAAGTGTATTTTAATCATATTCCATTGTCCAGCAAAATAGGAAGTACTGTTAATCTGGCATTGAATTTGTACTACCTCTTTCCACATCTGTGTTTATGAAATGCATCTAGTAGATGATCATGTTAAAAGAGATGCAGTAGGTCTACTCAAAGGACCTTAAATGTTATGTTATAAGGATATTTTCTATTTCCCCTTAATTATGAACTGGAGCCCCTGCTGGTTATGCTATAAATATCTCACACAGTTGTGATGAGGACCTGAGGCATGGGGTCAAATAATCAGTCCCTTCTAGTCATGGTGTGTTATAAACATCACTAGACATGGGCCCTATAGTTTGGAGCTATCGGCCCAGTAGCAGAAGTTAGGATTTACGTGGTCTTGGCGTGAGCATTCAGGACTTGACTCCACCACCAGACTCCTTTGCTTTCTCACCAGCTCTTGGGGTCTGCGCTTACCACTCAGTCCACTGATTAAATCAGAATTAAGTATATTCCTTCTTTGTGCTCCAAAGGCTTGTTGTCTGTACCTCTGCTAAAGCTTTTCTAACAAATTGGCTTAAATTATACTGTTATGTGCTGCAGAAGAACAAAGAGGGTACCTTTTTCACTTTAGTATAATAGAGTAGAATGTCTCTCTTACATAGGACATTCATTCTTTCATTCTTCAGCAAATGTTTCCAGAGGACATACTATGTGGTGCGTAACATTCATTTCATTCACCAAATAGATATTGAGCACTTACTCTGTGCCAAGGTCTTTTTTAGGCACTAGGGATGTAGTGATAAAAAAGACAGATCCTGTCCCTGACCTTACAAAGACAGGCTCATTTAGTGCTTGTGGAAATGAACTGGAGAGATTACTTTGTTTAATAGTGGTATTTTCATTTAGGAGATAATAAACTGCATCAAGATCATGCTGGGTAAATAGCAAAATCCCATGTAGGGAAGGGACTTTCCTCCCACTTATGTTATCGGGGCATTTAGAAGGGAGTCGCATATGCAACTAAATCATAATACAGGTGATAAGAGGTATTAGTTTCCACTGGAGCAGAGGAATGTGTCCTTCTAGCTCATTGAATTCTTGTGATTACTGCTCTCTACAGCTAGATCCTCCTCTGAACTGAAATCCTTCCCCATTCTCACTTCTGTTTGTGTTTCTATCATTAATTCGTTCTACCAGCATAGATACTTCCTGAGAGCCTGGCACTGCAAAACTCACCTGGAAGGCATTGAGGAGGGTGAATGCAATATGGAACACAGCATTGCTTCCTTGGAACACAGTGGCAAGACCAAAACCCCAGGTAAGCCCCAAGAGTGGCGTGAGGACCCCAATGCTCTTGGTGATCTGAAACAGGCTGCTCTTCTCCTGCTTGTTAGGCTTGTCGCCAATGGAAGGTCTTAGGATCTTGGTGATGACCACAACCGTGATGGTCACATTCACCACCACGATGATCAGTGCTGGGATGACAAAGGCCAGCAGGGCCTTGGTATCATCCCAGTTGAGCCAACAGGCGTTCTTCCTTATGTAGACTTCCTGGGGCTGGGTGGCCCCCACCGTGATGACCGAGATGACAAGAGGACAGCCATAGCCAAGAGAAAATGCAATAGCCTTCTGAATGGACTTGCTTACATCATGCAGGATGAAAACCAGGCGGTAAAAGAGCATGAGTCCCAGAGTCAGCATCCAGAAAAAGACGCTGAGGTAGAAGAAGTGTATGAAGAAGGTGGCTGCCACACAGGCAGTCTCGTTGAGTAGGTAGTAATGGTCGCGGATGGTGGAGGCCACAATGAACCAGATGTCAGCAATCAGAAGGGAGGCAGCAATGTTCACTATGCAGATGTGACGCATGTAGGAAGTCCGATTCTTGGTCACTGACTTCCAAACCACAGCTTCCACAACTAGACAGGCCGCTAAGCTCAAAATGGAAAAGCACAACCCAATGTAGGAAATGATATCCAGTAGTATTTTCAGGAGAGAATCAGGGTCTGGAGAGTCAGGGGACATGAGGACGGAGAATGATGTTAAGTGGTCACAGCTGCAGAAGACACTGTCCCCATCGACTTTCACATAGCACCCACTGCTATCCCACCCCCCTGTGTGGTTGGCGAGGGTGAAGTTCCAGAAGACACATTGTGGTTTCCAACCTAAGGAGTTGTTATTCTTAAAAGTCATTGAAATTCTAAATGGCGTGGTTATTTGGGGCCTGACAGTGGTTGTCATCACTAAGCTGTCTGCGAAATTATTTCTCTGAAAATCCGGAGCAAGAATGGTTTTGAGAGTTGGGAAAGCCACGGTGACAATAGACGAATTCGGCTGCAGGTTTTCCATCTGGCACTTGTCAATGGCCACATTGCCCCAGAGGTCAGAGTCTGAGAAAACAAAGACCTGTTTGTAAGGTTTTGGGGGGCCAGATTTTATTATCATGCTCCTCATCTGCACATTAGTTTGGGAGATGGACAAAATAGTGCTATCTTCTGACCATAATGCTTGGGAAAATCTTTCCACTGAATCCAGTAGCTGTGAGCTGTAATTGGTCTGTTGCTGTAGTAACATCTTCCAGGTACTCAAGATGGGCTTGTCGAGGATGACATTAACTATAGACAGGATGTGCTGCAATTGACATGACATGGGATGAAGCCAACCAGATTCTTTCAATCATAAAAGATAAAAAATAATAATAATAACACCTTCCTGGAAACTGGTTGAGAGGGTATAGGTAAGAGGAACAGAGAAGAGAAATATGAGACATCACAGGCTGTGGGGATCTGAGACCTACCTTCTTATGGCAGGGAGTTAGCAGAGGATGTGTCAGTCCCCAAGAGAGTGAGATGTTGTTAAACATTTAGCAATAGTGACAGTGAGAACCACCCCCCACCACCAACTGAGGCTCATTCAGCAGTCTGGCAGGGATCTTCATTAATTGTTTAATTTTCTTCTAAATCCCAAGCTTGTAAAGGCTCTTTGGTGGGTGGTATTATATCAGCAAGGTAGTCACAAAAGACTCTCTCAAGTGCTGAAAACTAAATGAGCAATGCCATCGTCATCAAAAGTATCTTTCCTTTTGGCTAAATATTTTGATTCTCTCTTTTATAAACCTGGGCTTGTCATGTCCCATTTGTGCCTTCTCTCAATATAGTTTCTCTACCCTTTTTTGCCTTGTTCTGTTATCTCAAACTATGGTCTCTGTAGTTAGTTGAATGGTGGCCCCTAAAATGACCTGTCCTGAGTTAAGGATCTTGAGAGGAAATCCTCCTGGATTACCTAGGTGGACCCTAAATTCTATGACAAGTATCTTTATAAAAGAAAGCCATGTGAAGACAAAGCCAGAGATTGGAATGAGGCAGCCACAAGCCAAAGAAAGCCTGGTGTGACTAGAAGCTGGAAGAGGCAGAGAAAGATTCTCTCCTGGAGCCTTTCAAAGGGAACATGGCCCTGCAGATGCCTTGAGTTTGGACTTCTAGCCTTGAGAACTGTGAGAGAATAATTTTCTGTTATTTTTAGTCACTTAGTTTGTGGCAGTTTGTTATAGCAGCCCCAAGAAATCCATATAACCTCTTTAGACTCTCTTTACCCAAGCTGCTTGGCAATTGGCCTCTGTTTGGGTTCGGCCGATGGGAAGCATTGGCAGGAGATGGGATGGTGGGAGAAGAAAAAAGCTGGAAAAAATCTTTCTATTACCCATTGCACCCTTCCCCCAACCACACGTTCCCCAGCACACCTTTGACCGTAGCTATGTCCTTCTAAGACTATAGAGCTCCTGCTAAGTGACTCCCAGCTCCAAGCCTTCAGCTTTCACTCAGGAGGTGCACT
>NW_006494614.1:37969726-38002727 GCF_000325575.1 Pteropus alecto | reverse complement strand
CTCCTTTTTCCTTTAGTCCCAGGAATAGTAATGACTCCTAAATGTTTCTGACCTTTGAATGCCACACCACCTTTTTATTTTTTGAAATCCTGGCTTTACTTCTACAAAGTCTCTTCATCTGAATTCTTGTGGGTGAATTCTCTTTCTTCCCAGAACACTGATTACTTCAAAGTTCATGTTTAGTGCTAGACCATTGAGAATCTCACATTTTACTTATTCTAAAAACCCTGAATTCCTAGTTTTCCTAGAAAGAAAAATTAATTCTATCTAAAACAGAGATTTACTAAGTAAATCTTCTTAAGGTCCCAAAATGAATATTGGCAACACTCCTTGATATCCTAAAAGCCATAGCTGGAAAAACATGTTATGTGACTCTTATATCCAGTGCATTGCTCTGGAAAAGACAGAGAAGAAGCTGCAAAGGGGAGACGTTGTTTCTTGACTATAAATCCTGAGGGGTGAAAAGATGAGACCCCAAACTTCTGCAAGGCATAAACAAACTCACCGTCATCATTTCTGAATTCACTCGGATTGGAACTGTTGAGAGCAAATCAAGGATGTTAATAATGGCTCCCAGGCTGCCAGGAGATGAGCCGACTTCATGTGCCACCTTGTCTTTGCTAATAGAAAGACCTCTTAGGTATGAAGGCAGCTTCCTGTCCTGAGAGGGGCTCTTGATCAAAGCCTAGGAAAATAAAAGCCAACACAAACAGACACAAAAATCTTGCCAGTTAGTCCAGTCATCAGATCCTCCTGATTCTTCCATAACAAAATGTCTCATGTCTGTAGTTTCTTTTCTCTCCATTTCAATAAACATATCTCATAAAATAACTTACTTTTATCTTAAACTGTACATTTCAGAATGAACCATTACATAAGACCTCACAAATAGAAAAGGAACAGAAAAACATATGTCAACCTGATGACTAATTGAAAAAAAAAAAGGAAGTAGATTGCTAGAGGGTTAGATTAGAGTTGAGTAAAACTGACACTTGGATGGTTTGTATGGAAGCACATTTGCTACTCTTCGCTTTTTCTTATCGCTTACTTCGCTGATCATTAGGGTGACTTTGTCCCAATTTTCCTGGGACAGTTCTGGCTTATATCTGCTGTCCCGGTATAATTATTAACTGTGCCCTCTTTTATTTTCAAAAAGTGTCCTGATTTGGATGGTAAATGATAGGATCACCCTATGAATAATGATTATTCTTGTGTTTTCTAACTATCTAACTCCTAATTATAATTAAAAAATCTAATTCTATCTTCTCCATGAAGAACTTTGATGAGTGTTCCAACAGGGCAATATCTTCCTCTAAATGCATAAGTATTTGTTTTCTTTAATATATTTCACATTTGTATCTCTACCAATGTCATCTTGTGTTCTAATTTCAGTGTCTCCACTTAAATGAAAAGCTCCTTAACAATGTAAAGTGTGTGTTATATTTATTTATATCCTTCTCATATCCCATAATGCCTAACATAGTACAAGTTATTTAACTTGGCACATAGTAGGAGTGCAATAATATATATGTTAAATAGATAAATCAAATGGAGCATGATAGGCCTGTTTTTTCCTTTCCCATGAAAATGTATCTGGGTATCTAGAATTGGGACCAGCACCCAATGTTGAGTTCTCAGGATAATTTATATCCCCAATGCTTCATTCATCAAAGACCAACTCAGATGCCAAGTTTCTCAAGCAGAACTTCCTGATTATCCCAGCCAAAATTAATGTGTATTTAACATCTATATTTTCCATCAAATCAGAGGTCAAGTTCTAATTTGGCCTCTTTACCCTAATAGCATTTATAATAATGCTTTGCACATAGTAGGCATTTTCATGAATTTGGTGTAAGACAAGAAGAGAGGCAGAAGACAGATAAAGCACAAATCAATATCACCTCTTTTCCTCAATTCTCCAAGGGTAAAAAGATTTGGAACCAGTTGTCTAAAGACATCACTATTAACTATAACCCTTCTAGTTGCCTAATCGGTATTTATTTAGTGTAATTCATGGAATTTTAGAAGATTCTTATTCTAAATGACTTAAGTATGAGATGACATTTATTTATTTTGATGGAAAGTACAGAATTTTCCCCTACCACATAGCAGTAACCTCTATTGTAGGTAAGAGAGGTAAGCTAGTCCCTTCTGTAACTATAAATTACCTCTAAGGATTGAGGAGATCTCAGACTTGTACAAGCATAAAGCCCAACTATTTTTTTTTTCACTGATCAACCTTATTTTTTTATATTGCTCCTCTTTCTGTGAAGATTAGAGCTATTTGCTTGGTATCAAAATTATTCAAAGGAGAGAAGTTAGAGAGGATACTACTACCTGCCCCTTGCAGGTAACAGAGAGAAGGTATTGAAAAGGCAAGGTAAAGGTATACGGCCAGTTTTAGAGTAGCACACATATTTTGTTACCTCCACATTTGCATTTAAACAAAATTTTTAAGCATTTTTAAGGTTACATCTTCTTTGGAAATAAACAAGTAAAAGTAGCTTTGAGAGCAACACAAATCAGCACAAGGCCCATTTTCCTAAGTGCTGAGAAATACGATAAGCTAGACAGCTCTCCCCACCAAGAGGTCTGAATCAAAGGTTTAAAGATCACCTTGGCCAGCTGGAGCAGACTATTTATTGGGGCAGAGATGCAGTCATTTCTCTTCACCTTCCATTGAGACCCTACACATTTGTAAGTAATGATTCCACCAACGGGCCCTCCAGGGCTGCTGGGAAGGTTTGAAAACTGGCATAACTTCTGGATGACTCTCCCAGGCTCCCCAACACCTATTATGGGGTCTTGGCATGTGATGTTCTCTCCTGCATTGGAAACATGGAAATAAAAAGAACAACTGAAAAGAAGAGAAAAGATAGCGGAAATGGGGTCCAGCCTAGGTAGAATTTGATGTTTGAATTCAACTTTCCCTTTACTTTCAGTGATCTCTTTGACGTTAGCCAATTCCTTTATTTTGCACCTGATTTCCAAAAGCCTCTTAGTGCTTTCCACATACGTCTGACTTTAATCTGCACTTGTTCCTCCTAACAGAATCGATTTCTTCTGTGGCTTCTTCCCACCTTCAATCTCCAGGAATCTTCTCTCTACTGCCTATAATATCTAAGCCATGGAAAATAATGAGAGCTTAATGTGCACTCATCCAAATAAGAGCTATTCAGGTTTCCAAGAGCCTTGGGGACATAATGCCTTAATTCAAGGGATTCTCAACTCTGGCACATTAGAGTCCCCTGGAGAGCTTAGAAAATACTAATGTCCAGGCTCACTCCAGCCCAAGTAAATCAGAACCTCTCCAGCTGGGATTGAGGCATTAACAGTTTTTTAACTTTCTCCAGTGTTTCCAATGTACAGCCAAGGTTAAGAAGTACAGCCTTAATCCAAAGTTACAGTTAGCAGTAGGAATTCCAGGCGCCATGGCCTGAATGTCTAGGCAATATTTCTAAGAATTTCTTCCTTCTGGTTTCCCTTGAGGGCAACTCTATTTCACCTCTACTCAAGACTTGAATGGAAAAATGACATTTGTTGCACAATCTCTAATCTCCTGATTCTCTGATGAGCAGATTTCTCTCTTCACCAATTTTTAAATTTAACATTAATTGAGTTCTCAGCCATCGTATAGAATTTTGAAATACATAAGTAATGTTCTATGAGGAAAAGAAAGCAAAATCAGACTTGGTATGAAGGAGAAAATAAAAACAAAGACAAGTGAATAAAACATGTTGGCACTGGGCTAAGATAGGGGAACAATAAAGTGATCTTGGCTGCCCCCCAGAAGAGGTATGCTTGGCAGGGTAAGGAACAGTGACTCCAAGAGATAGGAGACTCTCAATTACTTCCTACTTTGGTGCCAGGCTCAGTTACCAACTGATGTAAGAAAAGCCACAAATCATTCAGTGAACTCAAATAGGCTTGATGATAGGGCTATGGATCCTTCTGATATCAGGAGTCCTATTGCAGAGAAGATTTCTGGAGGCAGGGATTACCTATGGTGGAAACCCAGGACCATCATGTATTCACTTGTTCTCCTATGCTACTGAGGAGAGCTCTTCAGTATGAGATATTATGAAATGATTCCACAAATCTGGCCTTCTACATTGAAAATATTATGTGGGGGGATATTGTCTCAGTGATTACAAATGATGGGAAAGATAGTTGCTTATTCTTCAGACTGATTCTTTTCATGTAGCCTTGTCTCAGGGTAACAGTGCTAGTGGGGACAGTTTTCCTTTGTTGAAACCTCAAGGGGTCTTAGCCCCACACAGACACTGCCCACTCTTATCTGCCCAGACTCAGCTGAAACATGACTTCATCTGCAAGGCTTTCTTGATCACTTTCTTCCCACCCACCACTCACAAAGTTAAACCAGGCAGCCTCTTCTGGCTGCCCACAATGTCTCTAGTTTAGCACTTGCCACATTATACGCGATACACATTTTTAATCATTACATCTCTCTCGACTAGCTTGGGGTCAAGAAACATGGCTATGGCTTATTTCTTTTCAACCTCCCCACCCCCATGCTCACGTAGCCCAAGGCGTGCCACATGAGGGTGCTTAACATACATTTGTTAAATGGGTGAATGAGGGAGTGAATGAATAAATGAATTGCTGCTCATGATTATAACATTTTTTAAAAATTTAAAATGCTCTCACCAGGAACCAGATTAAGCTTCATAGGTAGACTCCGGACTGAATTATTAGCAGCATTGGTAAAGTGACAAAACACATCAACATTTTTTGGACACCAGGAAACTGAGTTTGCCGTGAAATTCAATACGTAGCACACTTGCTTTCCATTAACTTCTTTTTCTAAGACAGAATTATTGAAAGAATTAAGTCACAATCTTAGTATCCCAAGCACAGATTTCGTTAAAATGACCCACTCTGGATACCTGTGCAAACTTTTCCCAGGAATGTGCCACATTCATTTTTAATGTGGTTTTTAAAATAACTCCAGCCTAGAGGTATGTAAGCCCACATTTGCATGCATCCTAGCCAAAACTTCACCATTTATGACTCCAAATCTATGCCCACAGTTTTAGAATCAGAATGCTTTTCAGAATGCCCTCTATCTACCTAAATCCCATCATGTCCCATGCATTTATCCTATCTACATTAGTTTAGAGTCCTCTCCTACACTAGACCATAAGGTCTTGGAGAGAAGGTATCTGGTCTTGCTTATCTTTCCATCTCCTAGCGTCTAGCTCAGTATTTGGCACATTGAGATAGCACTGAATACATCTATGCTGAACACAGAATGTTAAAAATGTTTGAATGTTTCAATATCCATATTTATTCCATATCTCTCTACCATGCAACTTTCTCTAAACTATCCAAATTTGTTGGGTCCCTACTTTTCTGAATTTGCAGTGTTCTTTTGACCTATATTGCTCATTTTGGATATTTAATGTTATATGCATCGCCTATATAATATGAGCCCTTCTACACATTAATATATGTGTCCCACTTCTTATCTCTCCTTTTCATTACCTACTATTTTGTTCTGCATTGAGTAAGTCCCCAAGAATTGTTGAAAGAATGAATGAGCTTGTGCATCACTCATGATGGTGTCTACGTTTTGAGATTTGAGGTGTGAGCTCATATTTGGTTGACCTTAATCTTTAAGAATCCTGAGAGATCTGGATTGAGGGTACATTCTACCAGAGAGGGTTTAATTTTTTTTAACCACATGTCATAGGGTGCTACCAATGGACCCTTTTACCCTTCAGTTTGGAGTTCCTGGACCACGTGGATAGCAAATATTCAAACTCCAAACATGAGTGAGGACAAGACAATTATAATTCTCAGGAAAAATTTTTGCCCACTCAGAGATGATGCCAAGCTCTTAACTCTGGCAGATGAATTTTGTTTTTCTGGTTTATTCTTTGACTGAGCATGTCACTCTTTGAGGGTCCTGACATTGTGCCGGTGTGGTAGAGGTACCCTAGCTACTGCACAGGGAGCAAGTCCTTTTTTCCATGACCTTCAGAGCCTTAAAACTCAAGGTTCTAGGTTTCTTAGATTGGCAGATGGCCTCAGGGAAGCCCCAGCATTAGCTAAAGCATTATCTTTTTTTTTCTTTTCCACTGTGTTTGGCCCTTGGTTATTTCTCTTACTTTCTTGCATGCTTAACTGTGCATTCAAAAAGGATTTTTGTGGTACTTTTATAGTATGTTGATTCATAGCATAGAAGGAGGGACTATCAAAATAACGGGTCTACAATAGTGAAGAAGTGGAAGGCCTATGAAGACATCTTAATACTGTCTTCAACAACTCCCGCTAAAAACAGTGGGCTCCATCCTCACAAACTCTTAAGATTTTGCCACAAACCGGTGAGCCAGCAGTTACAGAGCAAACTAGAATGTAAAAATGGCTCATGAGATTCTCTCTCTCTGATATACCCGGTCTCTGATGCAATCCCTGTATCTCTTTATTCTTAAGAGTAAATTTTCAGACTCCACATATAGTGAATACTACACACTAACGATTCAGCAGTTGGTGTCTTACCAGGAGGAAAGAAAACGGAATCGGCTTGGAAAGTTACTTTGTAGTGTTCATCCTCCTCGATGCAGCATTTGAAGTAATGGGAATCTTTGCATGAAATTGCAGCTTCCAAAGGGTCAACCATGATGTCCAGCTCTAGAGGCAGTGGGTGAACAGTGATATCTTTGGTCGCGACACTGTATGCATTTTTATATCTAAATATGCAGTAATAGGTTCCTGGGTAGAAGGAAGCAAAAATTAGATGGAATGAAATCATTGTTCCAAAAAGACATTTGCTGGGAAGGTTAAGAAGAAGCTTATTTGTCCCTGTTAAGCTTGGGTAAGGACACACCACACGTTCCTGGATACTGAGTAAGAAAAAGCTTGATCGACTTCCTTCCTGGATGCTCTATGTGGTTGAAGGACTGACCAAGAGCCACCTAAATAGTCACTTACTCTTACATAAAATTAAGCAGCTTATCCAAAGTCACACAGCTTGTTAGGGGTGGAATTGGGTTTCAGAACAGGTTTCCAATACCTACTCCAAGGTTCTTTTATTAACTATGGAATAAATGGAAATTTTCGTGTATGCTGGGATGGGAAGTTCTTTGAAAAACTTTGAAAGTCATCAGCCAGATGGAGTACTGTGATCCTGTGACACTCCTTCTTTCCATCTCTAAGTGAGTAGACTTTTCAGTTTCTAGGACCCATCATGGCACCACCAGGACTGTGTGGAGAGAGATAGAGATAGAAATGCGAGAGAGAGAGGGAGAAACAGACAGACAGACAGAGAGAGAGATGGAGAGAGAGATGGAGACAGAGACAGAGAGACAGATAGAGAATGGATTCTTGGAAGAGCCTGAGCTGTGGATCCTGGAATTAGATGTCTGATGTCTCACTGTTATTGAGAAAAGTCTAAAGATAAGAGGTTGGCTGACTTTGCTGGAGTAAAAGGGAAGGCGGCACCAGGAGTAGCTTGCATGCCCAGTGCTTGGTGAGACAGAGTGGACTGTGGAAAGTATTTGAGTTGAGCTTTTCAAAAGAACCTTTTCTCAGTGGACTTTGTGCCGGGGCCCATCAAAAGATGAGCTGCCATTCGAGCAGCCGCCATGAGGACAGTACTAGAAAGATTATAACAGTACCTATAGTTTAGTAAGACACTTTGTTTTTTTCCTACATTCTTTCTCTTTGCTCCAACTCTGAAGAAGCCAGAACAGCAACTAACCAGAAGATGAACAGGTAGAACAAAAACAGAGAAGAAACTCCTTTTAATTCTGTCAAGAGGGAAGGAAATTTTAAATTCAGTATAAAATGAAAGTGTAGCTGCTTTAGATGAGATAGATTTTTTTAGTACTTGAGTTTGAGACTGGTTAATAGTTTAATGTGACTGGAAGAGTTATGGCTGCTCATAAGTTATTGCCCAGTAGAAGAGATGAGCAATTTGGACAGGTAGGTGTAAGCTCGGCATGAGAAAAAAATATTCTCATTTTCCGATTTTATATAACCAAGTACAGCCAAATAATATCAAGTTACTTGTACACTGTTGCCTGGCCTCTATTTGTAAAAATGAAGAAGAACTGAGACTCACAGGATCTGGGCTGATTAATTGTACCGTAAATGAAAGACTTCAGAGTGAAGTGGTTAAGGGTTGGCCAAAAGAGCCAGGCAATTTCAGTTTCGTCCCAGTTCTGTCATTTATGACATGTATAACCTCAGATAATTTATTTAGCTTCCCTGAGCCTCAGTTTCCTCATCTGTAAGATGAGGATAATAATAGCATTATCTTCTTGGTTTATTGTTTTAAATGAATTAATACACTTAAATACTTAGCACAGTGCCTATTACATAGTAAGAGCTCAATGAAAGTCAGTTATTTGTGTAGCAGTTCTATTAAAGCCTCTTTCCCCCTCCCAAAGATGTGCATATTTTCCTAACATGAATAATGTGTAGCGATACATAAGAAATAAAATTGTTTCTATCTTTGGAACCAAGAATATAAATCCTTTACCTAGATTTTTTGATACCACAATTGGGTAAAACATTCCTAAGAGTCTGGTGAAAGTACTTTTAAAAGCAATCCTCTTAACATGCTGGCAAGAGCACAGGCTCTAGAATGAGAGGGACCAGTTCCAGTTCTGGCTCTACAACTTACTTAAGGTGTAGAAGCTTAGGTGTACTTACTATCCTCTCTGACTCTCGGTTTCCACATCTGTAAAATGGGAATAATGACCTCTTCCCCCAAAAGATTGTTGCATGGAATATGATGACATATTTAATGTAAAGTGGCTGGCACAGGCATATCTCAGGACAAGCCCTCCATGGATGGCAGCTATTACAGAGTGTATCCAGGGATGCAGGCGGCAGAGTAGAGTACTGGCCTTTCACTCACCATTCCATTCCCTCGTCGAGGTCGTCACCGTCAGCACTGACTCCGCTCCATCAGGATACTTCCTCGTGGTAAAAAACCTTTGGTATATTTTAATTCCCGCAGAAGTGTTCCAATACACCTCATCATAGTTACTCATATCACTGGTGCACTTTATAGAAAAGTTTTGTCCCTCAGAAACAGAAATTGGGTCCGGGGTTATTGTTATGTTGGCTGAAAGAATTCAAACAAAACAGACAAAAGAAAACCGACAAGTATGATGTTTAGTCTTTCTGGTGCCATGGACACATGAGTGAAATTTAAGATAGAGACAGAAAGTGCGGACCGTCCTGATTCTACTTGTGTCAACACGAGATTGGTACCTTGCTGCTCCTGGGCTTTACTTGTTTCTAGGCTGTTCCCGGTGGTGCTCTGAACTGTACTCATTTCCATCACATGCCTTAGGAACTCGTGCACTTCCCCCTTGTGGCTGGAATTATCTCCTGATGATCAGCAGGGCAAAAGGTTGCAAACTTAGGGGTGTTGTCTTAAACCCAGCTCCCTTCCAACCTCTTCCACGACAACTTAACGAATACTAAATGGCTCAGTTCTTGGAACAACTTCATTCTCTAGTCTTTTTAAATATTTTAAAAATTAATACCCCATTGTATTTTCATTTCTGTCTTTCTATATTTCTTCTCCATAAAAATGTGAGCCCCTCAATAGCAGGACTCTCTCTTCTGTGTCTGCACCCCCAACATTGAGCACTGGGTTCCCAGTCAGCACTTACTTAGAACTACATTTTAAGTAAGGGAATCATAGGGTTAATCGCCCAAATAATTATATAGCCTCAGGCGAACCAGGCTGCATAGGCACCCTAACTATCAGTCTCTCTCTATTTATCTCTCTTTCAGGGAATTATTCGTGAGGCTTTACTCACCAAAAATGGTAACAAGACCTTTACAAATATAAAAACTCGTATGAAAGTGCCACTATTTTTGCCTCGTGCTCTATCTTTCCATTCCTCTTAAAACATGTCTTTTACACAGTTGACATTTCAAAATGCCATTCACTTCTGTCTTCCATAGGCAAACAACTTCATGCCTCAAGTCCACCGATGCTGGCCTACTTTTCCAATCAGTATAAAATCTTACATTTAGCATAATCGAAAGAAATCAGGGCTTTCCATAACACATTTTACAAAGTGGGATTCGAATGTTCAGATAGAGCTTCAAAGTCATACAAGCATAGATTACTATGTTCCTCACATTGGATCTTGAGATGGCTTTCTAAGGTTTAGCAAATCTTGAGAGAGAGAGAGGAGAAAAAGGCTCATGGAACCATGAATACGGTTCCCTTGATTCTCAGGTGAGGTCCAAACCACCAGACCAGTGGTTTTCAATGAAATCTAAACCTGTCCCCTAAGGTAGCCAAAAGCCGACCGAAGGACACAACTCTGAGTTAAAACGTGCAGTGCACAAATTACTCTCACTACAGACAACTGCAAACGGCTCGAAAAGACCCATGAACTCTTCTATGGCAATCATGTTTTCAAGTAAACCTAATCTTGCTCTTTTTAAAAATTCCAAGTCACGGTAATAAAAAATATGAAAGAGAGTAACAAGTATATTTATATTATTCCTTTCTCAAAATTGTTCAGAGGTGGGGTCTGATGATTTCTCTAAATAGTTTATTTTTGTAATCTGGGTAGAAAAACAAGTTAGCCCTATTTTGCCAATAGAGCTAAAGTTATAATGCTTTATGATATGAGGAGAATAAATGCTATTTTTAAGGAGCCTGAGTAAGCTGAATTAATTGAAATACTGAAACACACTGTTACAACTGTACAATAACTATGAACTATCAGATTGTTAAAGCTTTGTGCAGCCTTCTTCCTAGGACAGGTGAAGTGGGAGAGGAAGAAGGACAGACAGAGGTGAAGGGTGGTGCAGAATGAGTCAAGCTATGTTGTTGTAATCCCAGAGAGGGAGAATGAAATTATGGAAGGAAAAAGAAAGTTAGACGTATTTTCTTCCTTATAAATTCTATGATCAAATGGGACTAATCTGAGTGTGAAACTCTGCTTCTCAGTTCACTTTCTGTTTTACCAGCACAATGAAGGCTCTCCCTTCCCTTCGGCCACTGTTTCCTGCCCCTCCCCTTCCAGATTTGAAAGACTTCATCTGATTTAAATGACAGAGAGGGAAATCTTCTGTTTCCCATTTTGTGATTTACCCCAACAGCACTCCCACTACCAGGGAAGCCCCTGCTTTATCGCTCATGGATGTTCCCCGTTGACTGGCAGCCCTTGGTTTGAGGTGCAAGGCTAAAAATTCTAGTAAGAGTCCTTACCCACAGACGTAAATGTCACTTCTATGTTCTTAGTTCCTCGGGCTCCATGGGCACTGATGAACTCACAAGTATAGATGACTGTTGTTCCACTTAGACACTGAGTTCCGTCGGCCTTGAGAATGTAATTACTGCAGCTGGAATCTAAGTCTGTTTCAGAGTTTCCTGCAATGACATAAATAGTTCTTTGGCTGTCACAGCTGGTTGACTCTCTGATTTAGTAACAGAGGCCAAATCAGTGAAAAATAATGATTTAAATTAGATATTTTTTCTTTGAATGGAGAGTTGGCAGGACAGTGCAATGGTTAAGTCTGCAGACTCTGGAGCTAGGTTGTCTGGCTGCAGATCCCAGATCTTACCACTTACTGGCAGGGCATTGTTGAGAAAGTCACTAAACTACTCCATGCCTCAGTTTCTCCAGATGTAAAATGGAGAGAAATAATAATAGCTATGGACCAGGACTGTAATCAGATAAAATTAGTTAATATATGTAATTACCTAGAACAGCGCCTGGCTGAGGCCTGCCCCGTTAGTGATGATCATCAGTGTGAAAATTTTTTTTTTAATTTTTAAATTAAAAAAAAAAGAAACAAGATCTTTGGTTATGATTCAACTAAAAAGAAAAAATGTCAGATTAGTTAAATTATTATTACTATTATCATTATTATTATTATTATTATTGAAAGGAGGAAGACATAAGACTGAAACATCTTATATTCATCTCATTTGAAAAATTTGTTTCCTCTTATTAGTCTATATGTTTTAGTGGAAGCTTAAGTTCTCACTTTTATAGGTTACCAGCCATTTCCTCTAAAAAATAGCTCCTCTTCCATATAAATATCTTGCTTTTCATTCCCCAGATGACATGTCCTCTAAGCCACCTTTACTTCCTGCCTATGGCTCTATAATATCCCCCTGGCGGATGCCTTCTACTGCCGTCCCTCTCTCCTCCAATCTTGCCATGTATTCTTTATTTTTTTATTTTTTTATTTTTTTAGGTGAGGCATCCCTTGGTTCACCTCACAGATTGCAAGGATCTTGTCAGTTTATAATCCCTTATTTTTTATTTTTATTTTTTATTTTTATGCCTACAGCACCTGGTCTTCCTAGGTGGTCTCCCATCCGAGTACTAACCAGGCCCGACCCTGCTTAGCTTCTGAGATCAGACGGGATGGGGCTTGTTCAAGGTGGCATGGCCATAGACTTGCCATGTGTTCTTAAGGCATCCTTCAAACACTGTCAATCTTCCAAAATTTAAGGAAAAAGAATAAACCTTCATAATAAACCAATGTAAATGCATTTTTTTCAGTCTCAGTTGGATAATCAGTGGTATTTGAAATAATTTGATTGATGTATAGCCAGCTTTTCTCTTCAGTCTCCAAAATGGTTGTTCAAAAACACAAAATTGATTTTCATCTTCACCCACCTTAACTAAATTACCTCCTAGTTCATAGGCACAAGTGTTTCTACTTATCTCTATGGCTCACTCCTCCACTTATTTTCTGCAAACTCACTTCTTCGATTTCCTCCAGGCCTTATTCTATCCTTTATCATTCCTCTCCCTTGTGTTTTTAATCTTTCCTGGAGATTTTCATGCCAACCACCAAATATATTCAAGTCTTCCCCTCCTAAAATAATCTGTCTCCCAAATCTGAAAGCTCTTCTAGCCACCACAGCATTTTCTTTCTCTCTTTGCACTGCAAAGCTCTGCATTTGTCACCTTTAGTCTTCCACTCCCACTTTTCTTCAGACCATTGTAATTTACTTTCTTTCTCCTATACTCTACCTAAAGTGTTCTTTAAGGTCAACTGTGATTTCCTCTTTTTCGCATCCAGTGGCTTCTTCTCATGCTACCTGGAGCATCCTGTTCTGTTGATCACCTTCTCTGTGACTTGGCTCACTCAGTTCCACAAGTCTTTCTTGCTTCTCTTCTCTCTTTATCCCTATTTCTGGGTCTACTTCCTAGGCTACTTCATAAATATTGCTGTCTCCCAGGATAGTGACTTTGCCCCAAGCATTCTGATATTGACCTTTTCCTTATCTGTTTCTCTTCTCTCTCATTGGGCAATCTCATCTACACCCATGGCTTCTATTATATCCTGTATTTGGATAACCAGCCCCTCTATCTCTAAGAGAAACACTCTTGTTGGAAACCCAGAAGCAGGTTCTCAGGTATCACTTTGAATTTGAAGTACCTCCAACTCAACATGTCCCACTAAGAACTTGTCTTTCTTCTCCATAGACAAAACCCATCCATGTTCTAATGTTTCTTCTCTTTGCTATTGGCAGTTCACAGAATTAAAAATCTTGAGGTCGCTTTTAATTATATTTCCTCACATTCCAGTTCCAATCAGTTGTAACATTTTTCAGGTTATACTTCTAAAACATCTCATAACTGTCTTATCCACTCCAACTCATGGTCACTCGCCTGGGCCCCAATTGCATGCTGTTGTAACTGAGTCTTTATTTTGGTTATTTGCCCCATTCAATCTATTGGCTACACTAGCTTAAAATTTGTTTTTATTTTTATTCTTATTTTCTAAATTCGCTTTTCTAAAGTTCAGCCCATTCATCCCTGATCAGCCATTCTCTCCTTTTATCTTTAAAATCTCATCATTGTCTACAAAATAAACTAAAATCTCCTTAGTGTGGTATATGTATTTATTCACAGTATAATTCCAATCTGCCTTTGTACTCTTTATCTCATCTATATTACTCTTTTAAAAACCAGGTCAACTCTTGGAACTTCAGCATGCCCTGTAGCTTCGTACTTTATACCTGTGTTCAAACCTGGAATATTCTCCATCCCTCCTCCTATTGACTTTTACTCATCCTTCAAGCTCAGCTTTTCTCACTAAACTAATGTGCAAGACAATGAGCTATGTAAGATAGAGCATAAAAGAGATGTACAGAAATAATTATAATACACACTAGATAAATTTCATAAGAGTGAAATGAATATATTATGAAGATTAAAGGAGGGAAGTTTTAGCTGGGAGACTAGGCAAGATTTCAGAGAAGAGGGACGATTTGCTCTAGGACTTGAAAGACACAGATAGAAATGATGGCTGTGATGTTCTGATATGCAGTTCTATGCGGGTTATGTGTGTGTGAATCAGCCCTCTTTGGAGAACTTGGGTATTCCACAAACCTGCTTCAGGAGCTGGGGCTGGGTTCGGGGGTGGGAGGGTAATAAGCCATGTGGGCTCTATAGCTTTTCTATAACTCAAGTAGCCCCACTCTGGTCTGCTTTACATATCAGATGTGTAATCCTCAACCAGTGGCAATTTTGCCTCTTTGGGGGACATTTGGCAATATCCGGGGACATTTTTGTCTATCATAACTGAGGGTACTACTGGCATCTAGTGAGTAGAGGCCGAGGATGCTGATAAACATTTGGCAATGCACAGGACAGGGCCTCTCAACAGAGAATGATCTAAAATGTTGCTATGCTGAGGTTGGGAAACCCCACATTAAACAACCACACAAGATTTTGATTAAAAAAAGGATTCTACAGTTAAATCAGAAACCACTGATATAAGCCAATGTACAGAAGCAGCAGCATGCTTGTCTTGTTTGGGAAAACTAGTATTTCTGTGAGGCTAAAACCTGTAGGGAGAGTGGAGATAAGGTTCCAAAGAGATCGTAAACTCGGAAAACAAAAGTGGGACCTCTGAATTGGCGGCATTCACACTGTATTTCATACAATATCCTTGGAGCTGTGCACCTCGGGGTCTTGCCCAGAAAGTATTGAATGCAGCTAAGCAAGTGTCCCTTTCTGAAGAAGGGATGGTATGCAATTACGAGTATGCTGCTCAAGGTCGGATAATATCCAAGGAAGATTTCCCACCACCGCAAAGGAAAGCGAGGGCATGGTTTTTAACTCATTTCTTGTTTAGAGAAAAAAAAAAAAACATGCAGCTTGCTGCCAGTGTTAATTTAATTTTACATAAATATGCTCTTTGACTGGTTTTCGATGTGAAAATAAAATATAAAAACTGTTCTTGGAGCTATTTCTAACTAGAACTTGTCTCTAATCCTAATGTAACAGAAATACATATGATGATCAGAATTTAATAATTTTTTGTGTGTGTGGTAAATTTCAAAGCACAGAACAACACAAAGCAGGACATCACGTTCCACACAAAAATAGCACATTTCTCTCCGAATCCTCTTGCCATCATTCGTTTACAGCATTTGTTCCCAAAGATTATCGATATAGTAGAGTGATGCGAAAATAATAATAAAAGCGAGGTATTTCGTGGCAAACTTTGAGGGTTAGGTTAGGACTGTAATTTGTGAGTTATCTCGGGGTAAATACTGCAGGCACAAGAGCCTCCAGCAAGTATTCTCGGGACAAATGGGAAAGGGGTTAAAGCTATCATCATCAGAAAATAGTTACTGTGGCAGATTCACGTGGCAGATTCACGGTATTCAGGTCTGTTTTAAATGTTTACATTTATCATCTCAGTTATTCACCCCTCAGAAGTCTTGTGAAGTAGGAACCATTATCATTATTTAGTAAACTAAAGTCAATGACATGACCCAGCTCCTGCACCAGGAAGAGGGCACATTCCCGGCCTGGAATCACAGCTTTTCAGGACCCTAGACTATCTTACTGGAAAGCATGAGTTGTAAGGTTGATTTTTCCAGAAGACATGGCTAAAGTTCTTTCTTTTCCCTTTTCCTTTTTTTAAATCCAATTTTGTGGAATCGATATTTAAAATCAGATTCATCTATGGCATCACTTAGGAACACAGAGAGGGACACGGTGGAGAAGGAGAGAAAGCGGTGGGGAAGGAGATGGCACACTTTGCCACTGTCAGGGAGACCCCGAACACCTCAATTTTCTAGTGTGTAAATGAAAGATTGGACTAAATCCATGGTTCCCATGCCCCTTTGCCCAGTAAAATCTCCTGTGAAATTTAAGAAAATATGCCACTGCCTGGAGCCCAGTCCCAGAGATTCTGATTTAGTTGCTCCAGAGGGGAGCTCTGACACCTGGTCTTTTTAAAAAGCAAAAAAGCTGAGCCTCATGTGCAGCCACAATGAGAATGCTGCCTCTAACCAGCTACTTGCTAATTCTAGTTGCTTCTCTACTTAGGTCTCACCTTAGTCCCTGAGGCAGGCCTGCTTCTAGTGGCACTTTATAAAGTGACTTGAAAGCCACAAGACTGATTTCCATTCAATAAGGGAAAAAAGGCATTCTTACTTTTTTATCTCTTACTTATGCTCTGTTTGGCTGCAAAAAGAACATTTAGACAGCACACGATCACACACTATAACACAAACTAAAAAGCTTAAGTGGGGTAATTGGGGAGAAAGACACAAAAAGGGAGGTCATGGAGTTTGAGCCTGTTTCCCCTCACAGGTCACTCAGTATGCTGCTTCACGTTGTCATATGCCTTGACAGTCAGCCAGGAGGGAGCTGACACCCTCTTGTAAAGATTCAATTGTTTTATAAATATTCTGCATGATGATGGGCCAAGGGAATGTGGATGCGCCACGAAGAGGTTTATGAACTCATTTGGGAAGTGTCCTAACGTGTGGGCAAAGTGGGAATTAAGGCTTCATTGTTTTTTATCATCATACCACATAAGAATAGCTATGGTGAGTCTGTGAACTCTGTTGCCCCTAAATTCCCTCAGCTTGTCAGTACATTCCTATACAAGCAGAGTTAGTATTGGATACAGAAAAACTACAACCTGCACTAATAATACCAACAATTATTACCTGTGCTATTACTACTACTACTATTACTACTACTATTAATACTAGAGTAGTCCCCCTTTATCTGAAGTTTCGCTTTCTGCCATTTCAGCTGCCCATAGTCAACTATGGTCTGAAAATATTACAAGGAAAATTCCGGAAATAAACAATTCATAAGTTTTGAATTGCACGTCATTCTCAGTAGTGTGATGACATCTTGTGCTATCCAGCTCCGTTCCACCCAGGATGTGAATCATCTTTTTGTCTAGCAAATCCATGCCGTACGTACAGCATAGTAAGATATTTTGAGAGAGACCACATTCACATAACTTTTATTATAACGCATCGTTATAATTGTTTTTCTTTACTATTAGTTATTTTTAATCTCTTACTGTGCCTAATTTATAAATCAAAATTTATCATAGGTATGTATGCATAGGAAAAAAGTACTTACTATCTGTGGCTTCAGGCATCCAATTACTATTAGTTATTTTTAATCTCTTACTGTGCCTATTTTATAAATCAAACTTTAGCATAGGTATGTATGCATAGGAAAAAAACAGTATATCAAGGGTGTAGTACTTACTATCTGTGGCTTCAGGCATCCACTGGGTGTCTTGGAATGTATCTCCCATGGATAAGGGGCCACTACCGTATTACTTCTGCTACCACTATCATTAATATCATAGTTGGCACCCACTGACTTGAAAAACCACAAAAATCCCTCCCTGTTCAAGAAACCCCCTCTCTTAAAGCTAGAAATTCGACCATTGCCGATTACTCCTTTCTGTCTTACCTCCTTCCAGAGTGTTTTGAAAATGAACACATCTGTTTTGGGAAGAGGTAACACATTCAAATGTTTGGGGTGAATTATTTATCTAGATTGCTTCCTACTGACCAGAAAAAAAATGGCTGCTAAAGCACTTGGGAAATTTGGAAAAAGATTGCTGTAGAGAGGGGGCAGCACGGGACAGGGGAGAAGGGCAGGGTGCAGAGAGCAGAAGCTAAATTCATCAGAGACCTGATTTCTGTAGGTCCCAGGCGGCCAGCCCTGTGACAGGAAATCCATTGTTCTGCAGTCGGTTCAGCCAACACTGGGCACTAGGAATGTCTGAAGAAGTGGTGGCTACAGAGAGGTCCCTGAGCATCTGCACTGCAGACTTCCTGGTTCCTCTACCAGAGAGCAAGGCTTTTCATCTCTGAGTTGAAAGCTTCTAAGTCAATACCACGGGAGTTTGCAAGGTCTTTCTCCCATCTGGCAGTTCCTTCAGGATGCTCACACCTCCTCTTCCTTAAAAATCAAGGAAGTGACTAAATGTACCATGTGTCAACATTTTCAATAGTTATAAGATGCCTTTCCCATTCTTATGAGTGCTTTAAAGTTGAATACAAATGCTGCAGCTGAAATATGCTTTGCAAAACAGCTGTGCTCAGGAAAAGTTGCATGTAAATTGATCATTATTTTATTTTTATAATTTAATATAGTCTGTTAGCAAAGTCTTTGTAATATAAAGTCTCTGCCAACACTAATGTAGTTCATGGGTAAAGCCACATTTTACTTTAATTATTATTATTATTTTTTTTAATGCAAAGATGAATACTTAGTACTGTCATTTCTTAAGGGAAGGACTGGATCTTATTACATGAGGGTTCTAGGTAGAAAACAATCTTCTGCTTCAGTACAAACTCTTCCAAAAAGTCAGCTCACTCCAGTGCTGGCTCACCAGACATGATAATATAGTTTGGCCAAGATAAACACTGGTCTTATGAAACAAGGCTTGATGTGAATTCCAATTCTTTTTCTTTCCCTCTTGTGACAACCTTGAATAAGTCATTTAATTTGGACCTCAATTTTCTTATTTGAAAATTGGAGGCAACAAATGCCAGCTTCAAACTTGTGGTCAAGTTTAAATGTGATTAAAAGTAATATGGGTTTCTTTTAATTGGTTAATTATAAACTGTTACATAAAACAGAGTCAGCATTTCTATTTGAATTTATTATTATTATTATCATTCATCAGTATAAACCTGAAGGGGTGGTAGGGAATTCAAGTATGACCTCAGATCTAAAATAAAAGCAAACAGGATCAGAAATTGACAGGAAACAATTGAAAGGCAAACAGGTCTACACAGAGAGAGGAAAAAAAAACAAAAAACCAAAAACCCAGAGACCCAAACTTAGATAATATAGAAGAAAGTGTGGATATAAAGGCAGAAGAATGAGAAGGACAGACAGCAAGAGAAGAGACACAGAAATGAGAAGTTCCAAGGCAGACTCCTGAAGCAAAGCCAATGACTCACCCTTAGCTCTATGCTGAGGAGGGAAAGGAAAGGAAGGGGGGGACAAGATTTTCTGTAGGCTGGAGATGTTATGAAGCTAAGTTATCAGGTCACTCCCTCTTGGGTCTTCTCTGCCAGCATCTTGTCTACAATCCATGACATTTGTATGTACATATTTTTGGAATTTTGTTCTAGAATGGCTAAGCTGGAGCTGGCATCAAACCTAGTACTTTTTCACAGTCTGTAGTCTGGAAAAAAAAACAGCCATCTGACATTTCTTCTTTTACTCACGGCATCTCCCAATTTTTCTTGGCCAAAAGGCAAAAACCTATTTGCAAAAGGGTATCTAACGTTCTTACCTGGAATGTTTATCTTCCCCTCCTGCTTCCATTCTATTTTACTCCAGTTAACGCTAATCTCACTGCAGCAGTTCAAAGATACAGGATTGTTATCACACGTCACCTTCATTTCTTCATTTGCCAAAATTCGGATGGGTGTAACATTAATTCTTTTTCTTGACTCATATTCAAAAATATCTAATGTCAGTTTGCAACTATATTCACCTGCAAAGAATACACAAAAGCATTTACTATTACTACATACATGTATCACCTTAGAAGAAGAATAGCCTCATCTCATGTGTCATGTCAGTGCTTCAAAAAACACCATTTTCAAAAGCATCTGAGACTTGGTCTAAACAACCCTAGAGGAACATGTAGGAAATGCAAGTCAGTGCAGATATTTCTGATGTTACAAGGTAAAAAGTAGAGGGATCTTCTAAGGAAAAAGCAGAAATCTCAGAGGCTTTGCTGGTAAGAGAAAAATGTGGGGATAGACGAAATAGAAAGGAAAAATTGGAAAGCCTTGGAGAATTAGAAGATTGTGGATAATTTGGGTAAAATCCGAATTGACAAAGATATGATAGGACCCATGTGTCCACAACCCAATTTCTCATTCAGAGAAACTTCTCATTCTGGATTACGATGGGGTTATTAAATTCTAGAATGTCAGGTTTAAGACTTGCTTCTACAGTGGCTGGGAGGGACAGACAAGTGGGGGCAAATGGAAGGGATTATAATGGAGTATAAAAAAATGGGTGGTAGGATAGATGTGCTCACTATTCCAATTATGATGATAGTTTCACAGGTGTATATATATGTCAAAAATTATTAAATCGTATACTTTAAATGTGTACAGCTTATTGTCGGTACCACCTCAACAAAGCTGTCTTAAAATTAAAAAAAAAAATTAAAAAACAAAAGTCTGGTTTTAGTCTCAGTTTCCAACTCATAAGCCTCAGTAAATGTGGAAAACTGTATTTGTCTCCCAAAGCTAAATTTGCTTGGCTGATATGCTATGAGATTATTTTCAGTTTTGAGAAATGGAGCCTGGTGACTTCTTTTCCAAGAGGAAAATGTCATACACACTTCCTACGGTTTGCTTCTTTATGGGCTCTTCATTCCTTCCCTGCCACCAGTCATTGAATAGAAACCCACCTGCGTCCTCTTGAGTGATGTTATAAATAATGAGGTGTGATACCGAGGTCACATTGTTGAACACAGAGCTGTAAATCGAGAATCTGCTGCTGTTCTGGATGTCAGAGTGCCTTGGGACATGGTGCCAGGACATGTTGGGGGACAAAACTTCACTTTCACACATCAGAGTTACTGTATCCCCTTCAAAGATGATTTCTGGTATGATAGAGAACTTAGTTTCATCTGGAAACACAAAGAAAAGGATTATGAGGATTCCAAAGCAAATAAATGTAATTGGTGCTACTCACCAGATGCCATCCCCACAAATGTTCTCAGGAGGTTGGCACTGCTTCTGTGGTGCTGACAAAGATAAGGCAATGCGCCCTTCTCATTCCATCCCCAGACAGCTGGTATCTGAGGCCCAACGAGGGGCAGCCTGCCAGATACCAGGGACATGGCTTCCTTTTGGGAGTCTGTACACATTTAAGAGTCCTAAGTGGTAGAAATGGGGGTCCTAAAGCTATTTTCAGTATTTCGAATAGTCTGGTAGAAAACTGCTCATTTGCTTATGAAAAAGACACACTAGAAACAAATATCAAGTTTCTTTGTTCCTGTCTTGAATATCAGCTGCTTTTTATCAATAACTGGTATCTCATGATAGCTGAAAGCTCTATTCTATGTTTTTCATGTATTAGAAATAGGGGAAAAAATTTTAAATAATTAAGTCTTCCTGGGAAACAATTTTTTAAGACCCAATGCCCATGGGCCTTTAAGTGTGGGAACTTTATAGACACACATATAGGTCTGGATTTGAATCCTTGTTCTGTGCTACATTCAGCTGTGTGGCCCTGGGCAACTTGCTTAGCCTCTCTGAGCCTTATCTCCCTTGTCTGGAAAGCAGTGCAAGCTACCTTGGGAGGTGATTTTGGGGAATAGTCTCTATTATTATTTCACAGTAAAATTCTAGAGAACCACTGCATTAAGTCATCTCACAGAAATAAAAACACGATATTTGTTATTTTTATGTGTCTTTCAAAGTTGTCCTTGCTTATACAACAGGCAGTTTTTTCCCCTCCAAGCTGTTTCTTGTGCCCTGAGTTCCATGTGTTGAGGAAATCAGAGGAGCTGGGTAAGGAGGCTCCATGAGGCCTCATACGCACAGGGCCTCATGCTCAGGTCAGATGCTCTCCATATTGTAAACATGGGGCTGAAACACCATAAAATTAATTTGTGGTGGTATGATGTTCTGGTTAAATTATCAAGGTATCTAAATATTTCTTATCACTTTTGGGGGGGTGGCCTCCACAGTAAAATAAGATTTTTAAAAATCACGTTCAACTATTAGGAATCAAGGCCATCTGCAAATATTTAATATAGTGAACTGGCTTTGAAGTCACACAAACTTGAGTTACTATGTGTCCTTGAGCAAATTATTTACCCTCTCTGGGCCTCCCTTTCTTCACCTGTAAAATGAAGATAATAATATCTGTCTCACGGAATATATGAAGATAAAATACGTGCAACACAATGGGCTTAACATAGAAAAGATACAGTAATAATGTCTCTCTTTTCATTACTATTGTTGCTAATTACTATGATTAGTAAAATTGCTGGTATCATTTGGTTGTATGGAACTGATCAGAAATGAATTGGGAGTGATTAAAGAAAGGAGCGTCTAGTTAAGGGACCCTGCTGATTAATCAAATATCACCAGAGGTTAATAGATGACAAAATCAATGGAACTATTGTGAAGATTGTCATGTGCCCTTCATGTTTCATAAAGATGAATTTAAAAATAAGTTTCCGATCCCAACTCATTCATTCAACATTTTTTCATTCTTGTTCTCTTCCTCTCTCCTGCCTGACAAATGTAATTACAATTTTTAAAAAGTACTTAGTCATTTGACTTTTTTTGGATATTTATATTCTGGGTAAACACCAGCAGTGCTATGGAGAGCAGAATGGTGTCCGAGTTCCCCACTAGTATTGCACATGACATACATTCATGTTTATTGGTGTAAGGCTGTGTATATCACAGAATCACATTCTGGTCTTCAAAGGAGGACATAGATAGATATAAATCGAGCACCATCCACCATTTCATTGCTCTTTGGAAGAATAAACCATGGATATTAAAGCACTTTTGTGAACTGTACTGTCAGCGCCATTATTTCTGAACTGACAGCCACCTTTCAGTAAAACTCCTGGATACTTATTTATTTAAATGGCTGACTTTCATCAGCACAACTGAAATTTGGGGGGAAGAATAATCATAATTGAAGCTTACTTGTGGTAGAAACTGCTGCTCTCTTCTATCCTCAGAACCATAAATAAAAAGAATTTTCCAGGACAAAGCATCTGTCAGCTGGTGAGATGGTATTAGGGGTCAGGAAGTGGTGGCATCGCTAAAATTGTTTCTGTGTGAGTGCACACTTTTAGGCCTCTTATTATCTTTCCTTTAATTTTCTGGTTTTCATCTCTGTTGTCGCTGCCTTATTCATTCTGAATTTTTATTTTGCTATTTTATCTTGCTTGTGTGTTACCACTTTCTTATCATGTGTATATCTCTTTCAAGATTTTATTTTCAAAAGTAATCTGATGTCTAAAAATATCGGCAGGTAATGTAAAGAGGAGGAATATACACCTGCTTTGAGGATAGCCTACCTGCTGAAAAGGACACCCTTTCTCTCAGTTGTGCAGCGGTTCTTGAGGCGCCCTCTCCCGCAGCGGACCGCATTGCTCCAAAGGAGAGCCACCTTCGCTGGGGGACCATGGGCCTGAGTTACCCAAAACATCTGCCAGCCAATTCCTGCCCATCAAATCTCTGCCCAGCCAACTCCCCTTGCTACCTCCCAAGCAACAATAGGCCCATCCACCTACTCACAGCAGAGCCCAACTGTGAACCCCATTTATAAAATGGAGGAGACCATCTAAAATCCTAGGATTCTTACCACTGTTATATGTGATCCAAAGCAGCGGTTCTCAAACTTTCCTGTGTACCAGAATCATCTAAAGGGCTTACTGAAATACAGACTGGTCCTAGTTGATCTAGGGTGGCCCCAAGAATTTGCAATTCTCACAAGTTCCCAGATGATGCTGGGGCCACATTTTGAGAACCATTGCTCTAAAACAACAATGGCCTCCTATTTAATATCATTGCATTTCATTTCATATCCCAACTCCCACCACAATGTTGGTTTTACTTTTTTTGGATGTTTTGGGCCTTTTGTGAGTATTTAAAAATCTATAAACCAAGATGGCTCTTTGGCTTCCTTATAAAATCTCTCTCCCTGCAAACCTTTCACCACTAGTGACATTAGTCCTGTTGGGAGGCTCTGTGCCAGCCTAAGACAAGGAGATGACCCATAACCTTCTATTTCAGGAACTGGAGACTCTCTCCACAGAGGACATCTTAATGTAATTTCCTAGGTTAAACATCATGATAAACACCATTGCTATATCTAAATAGAATCTATGCATAGGAAAAATGTAGCAATGTTCTACTTACTACTAGGAATTACTTGAAAGGAATTGTAGTCCATTCTGTAGGTCTGATTAAGGTTATGCATCACTTGCTCATTCGCCTTGCGCATTAATTCAGGTGATGGTGTTGTAGTCTTGATTTCATATCTCACAAACACACTTCCGGGCCTGGATGGAGACCACTCGGTTCAGTAAAGCAGTAAGTGACCTGGAAGAGTCTAGATCTTTATGATTTATTGCATGGGAAAACAAAACGGCAGAAACAGCCTGGGTACTTTTTTCATCAAAGGTTCACTGAAATCAACGTGTTTTAAATCTCTAATTGGAAGCCCAAGGCAGAGCTTGCACTTTCATATGTCTGCAGACAGATAATGCAAATGAAAGAAATAGCCAGACGGGCATGAGTGAACTGAATCACATAAGCTGGTCATAAGGTAGCAGCCACAATGCAGAGATTGTTGTCACACAGCCATGCGGGCCTGGCCCAGGGTTATAGATATGCTGAATGTCAAGTGAAGCCAAAATCCTAAATGTTTCTGTAAACACTCTTAATTTTTAAGATTGGCAACTAATTTTTTGAAATACTGTGCAAACCTTCTCAGGTCTGCCAGGGTGCCCAACTCCAGGGTGGTGCAATTTACATTACAGCATGCATCTGTGGTCATGGCTGTCTGGCCAACTTTTCTTCAATAAAGGCATCATTGCAAGAGATTATTTCACTTTTATATTTCTGAACTCTCTAAACTATAAACTTATCTCATATCTTTGTAAAATGCTTGTGTGCATAGAATAAACATGAGTCTTTTTTTTACCTTCCTGCTAAGTAGTGAGTTACGGTTCTCAATATTTAAGTCTCTTTAAGCCCCAGCAATCTGGTCTTGTCTTCACCTCTACCAAACCAGTCCTGTTTAGCCCCCCAGATGATGCCCTTCTAATAGGCTTTCTTCTTTCACTAATGAGTTGGCTTCTGCCATTGGATAGAAATGACGAAATTACAGCTTTCTTACCTGAACCCTGTCACAGTCACAGATTCGAAGCCCGGTAAAATACTGTAACCTTTCCGGAACTGGAAAATAAAGCAAGACAAGTGTCATGTATCAAGGTCTAGTGAGAGAGATGTCAAAGATTTAAAACAGAGTAAAAAGTGCATATTCCTATAACCCTAAGCAAAATATTCTCTTGTATATTTTATTTACGAGCACTGGCATTGGCAGGTCTTTGACGAAGTAATTCCTATCTACCTATGTCAGTCTGGGTTCTCCAAGAAGCAAACACCAGATTAAACATGCAAGAAATTTACTCAGGAAAATGCCTCGGAAAGAGCGTGAGGGAGGCAGTGGGAAGGCAGAGAGAAACATCAGACCCCGAGTGAAAGAGAGTAGGAAAAACAGTTAAATGGATTCATCCCAGACTCAGCCTGAGACAGTTCAGTAAAGCTTTCAGAGGAGTCTATGTCTGCCAGACATAGACCTGCCATGCTCATTCATCAACAGAGAGCAGCAAGCACTGTCATGGCTTTCAGAGGCAGTAGCTGGGGCCCTTGGTCAATTACATTCCTTATAGTTAGAGATGTATAAGGGGTGTTCTTATGGCCACCACACTGCCTGATCCCTCACTTAATATATTGCAGCACTGGTTGAGCCAATATGGTTTTCAATGATATTTTTACTCTACTTCATTTCTCTGAATATCAACCCTACAGGAGATTCAGTTTGATTAGAAATTACATTTATAGGGCAGGTGTGATGTTCAAAGCACTGGATGAGTGAGATCCAAAGATTAATATGTAACTCTTTCTTCTCTCAAAGTATACAATTTAGTGTGGAGTGTGTGTATGCATGTGTGTGTGTGTGTGTGTGTGTGTGTGTGTGTGTGTGAGGAGGGTTCTCATGAACTATTACATGCCAAATATGCAAATCAGATGTCTAAGAATACTATTGTATCAGCATTTCATCATGGCACCCATGGAAATTTATAATATTTGTATGACACATTGGGATAAGTCCCTGGCTTCCTCCTGGCCTGAGGCAAGGGCTCAGTTGCCCAGAGTTAAGGCAAGTCATTATTTTAGCCCACCTGTAATAATTTGTGCCACACCAGCTGGAAAGCTCTATTCCAAATGAGTTAACTCAAGCAAAACATTTAGGTTTGGGTGAATTAATCAAATGTAAAGCATTTAGAACAGTGTTTGGCACACAGTTAACAATAGAGACATTTTCTATTTTTACGTGACTAAAATTAAAATCTTAAATGTGAATGCCTAGGGACCTCTAGTGTAGAGTGATTTGGAACTCTCTGTGCCAGTTTTAAGCTGGTCTGCCCAAAAGATGTTAGGGGTTTCATCCATGTGGTGTGTGGAGACAAATAGAAATGCACCATCTGGTGCTTCTAGACCAGATTCTTGGGCCTCTGAATAGGTTTCAGTGAGTTGATGCCACCAAATCTTATCTGAATTAATTCTACCCTGGGAAGAATTTCACCTATAGGTCAAGATGACCTATAGGTCAAATCATCTCCTGAATAGTCTTATTTGAGCACCTCTTAGTTCATCATCCTAGATGTATAGGAATAGCTTGGACATCCACATTCGTAAATTCTGGCAGATCCAAGCAAACCATCTACTGTCAATGCAATAGACTCAGTTCAGCCTGAACCGTTAGTTGCTTAGGAGGCTCCTGGGACCAAAACCTACTGCTCTTTCCAAGTCAGTCTTGTAGGACCTGTAGAGGGCAGAGGAAGTGTTCCTGAGATCTTCTTGAAAGCCCACATTGAGTCTGACCAACATTCTCAGGGTAACAGCTGAAAAACACAGGGCAATATTTCAAAATCGCACATTAGCATTTAAGTGGACACAGGACAGAGAACCATTTGCTTGAGCTGATATTAAATAGCCACTCAACAATTGAACATTTAATGAGCAGTTACTTACCTCCCTGGAGCTGGCAAAAAGGTCCTTTGGGAGGCAGTCCTTTAAGGCAACTGCAGTGATTCCCTGCAGGGGAGTTGTCATGCTCTTGACAAGTGAGATTGTGGAGGCACTGTTCCTGAGGCCACCTATAGCCTGTCTCACAGGAGCACCAGATTTCATTTCCAGTAGGTCTGCAGACTATCATTAATGAGACCAGTGAAGAGAGAGAAGGTGGTCACCCCTTTTGCATTTATAGACTACAAGTATTTATAGACTAACTTCCCTCCCTAATGCCCTTCTGGGAAGTTCAGTACTACTACATGCGATTCCCATGATTCCCATATGCGTTACCATGCTATTAGGCAAGACCGTCTAAAAGATGACTACTTCCACTAATCCAGGGGATTCCTACAATGACAATGTGATAAACAGATTCCTGGACATACAGTGTATAATAGCCAGCCTTCCCTGATCATCCCTGCCCCAGGATATTCATTCACACCCTTTTATAGTTTCCTCTCATATTGTACTAGGGTTGGTCTGTGTAACCAACAGAATATAGCAGACATGCTGGTATATTACTGAGATTAGGTTATGAAAGACAGTGTGGCTTTTCCATCTTGGTGGCTCTCTCCCATTCTCTCCTGGACCACTTGCTCTGGGGGAAGCCAGCTGTCATCACATGAGGACATGTCATGGTGAGGCCCACAGAGTAAGGAACAGAGGTCTCCAGCCAATAACTAGTGAGGAACGAGGCCTGCCAACAACCACATGAGTGTGCTTGGCAGTGGATTTTCTACCCACCGATGAGCCTCAGATGACCGCTCCTCTGGGTGACAGCTTGACTATAACCTCATGAGAGATTCTGAGCTAGAGCCACAGCTTAACTCCTCCCAGATTTCTGGCCTTCAGAAACTGTGTGACATAATACATTTTTGTTGTTTGAATGTTAAGTTTGGGATAATTTGTTATGCAGCAATAGATAACAAATATAGAGTAGAAGTAAAATTGCGCCTTTTACATTTCAAGTCAAATGTGAGCAGCCCAAACAGACCCTGATGCTACGGGGGTATTGAAAAATGCTCTGGAAACAGAGGGCTTTGAATTTATTTCTAAAACTGGACCAAAGTCATATCACTGAGCTGTTTGTTCTGCAAATGGGCATCTAGATAAAGGCTCAGCAGAGTGACTATCTGAAGGAAAGCCAGAGAATAATTGTTTCTGAAATAGGAGGAACAAGAGAGTTCCAGTGAGTTCTTGCAATCCTGTGCTCCAGAAGTAGGTGGGAATTGAGCAGAAACATAAGGAACAGAGGAAATCAAGGCAGCTAGCGAGGGTGCTGCGCATCAGCAGGGAGGATTGGAAGGGAGCCAACAAGGCCCCCTCTGGCAAACTCTTTCCTACTGATGTGAAATTCTACTGAGAAAACACTTTTTATTTCATTTTTGTTTGTTCATTTTTGAGAAGGATGTAGGGGTAGTATTTGAAGAACTTCTGACTCTCATGTAAAAGACAAATTTGTTTTAAGAGGATGACAAAAGCTATCAACTCCAGACCACCTACTGCATTCCAGGTATTTTTTGGTGCTTTACACATACTGTCTGGTTTTAAAATGCCTCAGTTTTGTTTGCTATTATTAAAAATGTCTTTCTAAAAAGGATCAGAAGGTCAGCCATTGGAAGAATGGGCAGGCGGAAGCCTGAGAAGAGGGGAATGGAGAAGATTTGGGGACACTTAGACATTTGCATCATAGCCAGTAAATCTAATGTTCGTTACCCATCCACCTCACTGGCTTCTCTCTAAGTCTACTCTACCCAGCCTTCCCAGCTGGCCCTGAGGTCCATGAGCCTCAAGATCTCTCAGCCATCAGAAGGGATTCACCCTTTCAACGGTGAATGACCAGTCCTGTTGGCAAGATAATTAAACCCTCCCAGGCATTTGCATCTTAAAAGAGAAACTTATTTATCCAAGTCATAAACTTGTTAACCCAACTTGTAAACTTGGATTCACAATGCTTCTAAAATGACCTAAATAGTAGAATCCCTTGAAGTCAAGCCTCCTCCAATAGAACAAAATAAACCAGGGAGAGTTTGTTAATATGTCTATATCGAATGTATGTAATATAAGCTCACAACGAAAGCTCAAATGTTCATAATCACAAGCTGCTCAATGAAAACAAATGACTTATTTATTGATATTTACTGGTCTGTTTTGTTTACTAGATTTGCTTTCTGGTACCCAAATAGATACCAAAGGTTTCCTTAAAAAATGGGAAGCAAAACAAAATTGACTACACATATATTAAATTATTAACTTTTTCACATAAGTGGGGGAAATAATTTCAGAGGCAGAAGGCCTGTGTTATGGGAACATAGAAGGATGTTTCCTATAATGTGCCAACGTAACTAGTTTTGTGAAATGGTCTACGGAAGAGTCCTGTGTGCAAATGCACTTGAGGAACACGGAATAGGCTTTTGGCTACGGGATGACTCAGTGCACATTGGCATCTGATTACAGAGCCGGTAATTCAAGGAAATTAATGCTAATGTAGAATTTGCTGAGAAATGAAATCCAAAGGGAGCTATAAGACAGGTATTTCAGGCTCAAACAGCATATGCTAAGAACTAAAAATTAAGATGCATAGACTGACATTGTGATAGACTATTTTAAATATAAAAATTTGAAAAGATTTTTGAAAAACAAGAATTTTATTCTTGCCTCCATTTTAGAATAATAAAGCCTAACATCTGTAGTGCTTTGCCATTTACAAAGCAGTAACCTTTTATAGGACAAAGGGTTATACCATGTCACAGCTTCTACTGCATACATGTGATGTCCTCTGAGACATAGGAGAGCTGATATGACCTTGAAAGGGAGTCAGTGACCAGAAAGTTAATGCCTTGCTTCTCATCCAGGCATGTACCCATTTTCTATTTCCTGACCTATGATGTCCCCAACAAGGGAACTTGCTACTTATTAATATCCCGAACCAGTCCTTGCTATACCTCCTGATTACCCAGGGTGAGAGGACCCAGTAGTTTGTCATGACCATATCTTGGGACCACTTTGTGACAACCAATAAACAAACCACAAAGTAAACATTTGCTAACCATTTAAAATAAAGAAACCGGTTGCAGAGTTTACCAATAAGGACTTCATCTAAAAAGCTACAAAATCATAGGATCACATATCAGGCCTGTTGGATCATTTCCCTTGCCTACAAAGTATAATTTGCTCTCATTCTAAGGATCTCAGACATCTTTTTTCCTGATATGCCCAATCCGCCATTCCAAAGCAATGGGTCTTTTACTCACCTGTTGTCACCTCCATGCTCAAAATGTTAGTAGCTTGGTCACTGTCATTGACTCGAATTGGAAAAGTGAGGCTATTCAAGTAAGTTTTGACAGGCTCCAGGAAGGAGGCATTTTCAAAACTGATCTCAATATCAACAGTGTATTCTTTAGCTGCAGGACTACTCGTGACAACTGAAATGAAAGCATATGAAGGCTGTGAGAAATTACCATGGTGGCAGAGAGAGAACATGATAGACATTTTAACACTTAAAAGTAGTGACAGAAACATGTGGATGTTAGACACATCAGCCTTTACAAATTTCTAATAAAACTTTGTAGAGGAAAAGTAAAGTTTGTTTAAGGAACACTGTAAGTTCCCCTTACGTGATGCTTTTCCCCCACAATTTTGCTATTTAAAGGAGGAAGGCAGCTAGTCTGTCTGGTCTCAGTGTAGTGGTCTCTGGCCATTTGAAACATTCACAGGCTAAGCCCAGGACTTTTGCTTCCTCACCATTCTCTTGGTGTCCAAGGCCAGGGACCGCCGTGTGGAGAATAGACTATAATGAAGAAAGAATAGAAGCAGTGACACCTAGTAGGAAGGCTATGTCAACAGTCTAGACAATAAGTGCCATAGTCTTGATTTACCAGGATGAATCAGTATGTTTCAAACACCATTCAGTTGATATGCATATATTTTGAGAGCTAAACTATGCATAACTTGAAGAGATCTGGGAAAAGTCAACTAGTTAATTTCCTTTACTTTTAGCCTATGTACACAATATGGTTCTTCATTCTTTCTCTGTATCTCTATTGTCCAGAACATGATAGGTACTCAACGAAAAGTGAAACTGGCAAATTGGAAAGTAAAATAAAAGAGATCTTCAGCTCTTCACTATTCAGTTGATATGCATATATTTTGAGAGCTAAACTGTGCATAACTTGAAGAGATCTGGGAAAAGTCAGCTAGTTAATTTCCTTTGCTTTTAGCCTATGCACACAATATGGTTCTTTGTTCTTTCTCTGTATCTCTGGTGTCCAGAACATGATAGGTACTCAACGAAAAAAGTGAAATTGGCAAATTGGAAAGTAAAATAAAAGAGATCTTTAGCTCTTCATTGCTTTTTCAAATTGTCTCTAGGATGGTTGACTGGCTGGCATTTCAGCTGCATCTGCTCGCCAACACATGCCCACTGCAGACAGGGCAGACTATATATATATATATTTTTTCAGTTTCCTATTTGCATCATGTCCGGTTCACAGTTGTAAGCTTCTCAAGGGCAGGGACCTTTTCTTTCACTTCTCATGGCCCTACTCACTCCACCTGGCGTGGAGCTCACCACATAATGAGTGGGTGCCCAATCAGTTTTTGTTAAACCTGGGACTCTCCGAGTTGAGTCACAGATTCACCTTTCCATCACTGCCAGAATCTTTGGCTTATTCTTGGCTGAAGCATATAACTGGAGCAGAAGCCATGGACTCAATTTGTAGCTAATGAAGAACCTTCAAAGAACAGGAATTTTTTTTTTTTACGTAAATGCATTGAGAAGGCAAGTTGTGGCCTATTTTATTTTGTCAGTCCATTAAGGAAAAGCTTAGTGAATACCTGAAAAACTATTACCTTAAAATTTAAGTAAATCTGGACCTATGATGCATACTTTACCATAAAATGAAAATTTTATGAGTATTTTCTAAAAAGTTAAAGAAAGTCTCCCATAATATTGCAAAATTTTGTTTTAAATGTTCCAAGGATTATTTATGTAAAATACGAAAACTAGATTCGTATTAGGAGATTGGTTTTACTCACCAACCTTGTTGACAATTATTTCATTTTGGCATCATTCAACTTGATGTAATTAACTCAAACTGCAAAAAGACCTGTGCATATTTTCTTAAAATTCAGAGTGCACCCTAAGGTGTATTTTCTCCTCATAAAAATGCATTTACTGTAAAACAAAGTGACTTTTAAAACTCAATATGGAATCTTAGTCTGTCATGATACTATGGCATCGCCTCAAATTTCCTCTTTTTTTTAATTTTTTATTTTTCTGATTCTCAAATGGTTTTGCGATGAAAACCAGCTTTCTGGAAAAACCTGCTTATCTTATTTGTGTGATCTGAAATCTGGACACAGTGTGCTGGCCACTGAGAATGTCTGCAAGGAGGGCAGCTGCATGGTATTCACGAGGTCTGCCTTAGCGCACATTCTTTTTCCTGAAAAGTAGTGCAGCAGTGTTTACACTCTCCAGAGGATTCCTAGCTCTAAGATCCTCTTTGCTGTGGTCAGCAGACTCCACCCCCATGAGTGTAAACAGGATTTCCTGGCCGGGAGCTGCTTTCGAGATGAGTGAGGTCAAGAACAATCCCATATTACCCACTTCATCATCCGCATTGTTGCATCTCAGGGTCTGATCCCAGCATAATATCAATGCCTGCCTGAGCCCACCTCTCCCTATTCTTTACAGACATAATTGTAGTATGAGCATGTGCTTAAAAAGCATATGGTGATTCATGAATGTCATCATTTCCTGCTAAAACCAAGGCAGTTAGTTCTTCACTGAAGTCTTCCAAGGAGCTGAGCCAAAAGCTTAAAATACTACAAGGAAAGTTCTGTGACTTTTAGCGAGTTCCAGTATAGGAATGG
>NW_006494614.1:37920861-37969693 GCF_000325575.1 Pteropus alecto | reverse complement strand
CTTTCCCTCATCTACTTTCTATGTTCTTCAGTAACTTCTAAAGGAGTTTCAGCACAACCCTCAGCCTAAGTGTCACTTCTGCCCAGAGACTGATAAGATGGCAAACCCCTAATAGAGAAGAAAACTATTCTTGAAAGTGGGCAACTCTTCCAAGCAGGCTCAAAATATATAGTAACTCAGAAGGCTACAGGCTTGCCCTTGGGAATCACCTATTCCAGTGGTACCTACACTTGACTGATGATTACACATTTGTAGAGAATTCTACACACACAGATATTTTGGAGCATCAACCCGCATGAGCCAAAGTAGAATCTCTATGGATTAAGCCCAGAAATCTGTATTTTTTTTTCAATTCCCACTAGTGCTTTTGGCGATCAAGCAGGTTGGCATTTACCATTCTAATCCAAATGAGGAAGCTGAGAAGGTAATTATGGGGAGCCAATATTAGCAAATAACCTTATTTTTGGCTTTAGCTTTGTTTTTTCTTTTCTAACACTGCTTGCTGTTGCTCCTATGGGGCAAATAGTCAGGTAGTCTCCGAGTGTATTTGCTTACTCTTATTTTTCCTCTTTTATTTTGATGGAGCTGATACTGTTCACCTCTTTCTTCAGTGATACCAGATGAATCCATGGTGATTGTAATAGGAGTAACAATAATAATAGGAGCTGTCATTTATCCATTGCCTGGTAGGTTCCAGGACCATGAGGACAGTATACATACCCCTATTTTGCAGATGACAAAACTGAAATCTAAAGGTCGAAGCCACATGGATGGCAAATGTTAGAGTTGGGATTTGAAGCCACATTTTCTGACTCTAAAGTCTATTTTCTTTTAACCGTCCTCTGCCACAACTCAAATGAAAGAAGATAATAACACTGACCAGTTTGGAAACGCTAAAATTTTGTAAAAATATCAGGTATTAGTGTTAAATGTGTCTTTATAACTCAGTGTGCAATTCCCTAAGTAAGTTTAAAATAAAATTAAATTTGAAGGAGAAATTATTTATAATAAATGGAAGAATTATCTAAAACTTTGTTCAATTTGATTTAACCTAATAAATGTCTTAGAAATCCACAGTGAAGAAAAATACATTGTGACCCATTGCCATTGACACTCCTGGGTGTTGACACTAAAACCTGCTAAGTTTGTTCTTTGATTTACTGATTTGTAAGTAACTTCACTATTTATTGAGTACCTACTTCTCAGGCACTGTACTAGGCACTGGGAACAGAGGGGACATTCTGCTCACAGTCCTCAAATGGGCCTATAGTTTGAGATAGAAATGCCTAACCCTTTCCCCCTGCTCCTTCCACCAAACCTGAGGACTTCAGAGCTTGGGAAAGTGATGCTCCTTATCCTCTTCCAGGCTATAAGGGACCGAAGAGGAACGAGGATGGCTCCCCACCTCTCTGTGACTGTGTATTTTAGAGGCCTTTCCACGTTTCTCTGCTGCCGCTGGACCATCTGATCCCAGACAGTTTAATGTGTTTTCTTTTTCTAGGGTTCCTTTGTCCTGGTGTTGTTTGTCTGAATTTTTCTGACTCACCGATGCCCCGAGTGAAAGGTAGCACATTCCAGGTGTCATCAGTGTCACAGACGGAGGCCTATCAGCAGACCCAGGAGGCACAAACCAACCAGGATTTCCCCTCTCCTTTCCCATAAATCACTGCCCCGCCACACAACACTTATCTTAAAGAGACATTTCTGGAAAGTTGGCCACAGACTGCAACAAGCAGTTCTGTCTTAATCACAGCTGTTTAAGCAAACAGTACTATTTTTGCCTGGAAGCTCTAATGGGAATTTTGACTTCTTAAATGTCAGAGCCTATGTAGATACATACATTGATTCCCCCATCTGCAAAACAACAACAACAACAACAAAAATGAAGTCTGCTAACGTTACCCAGGAGAAACGAGGTTGGGTGTGGTTTTCTCTTGACCAAAGGGTCAATGCTGCTCTACCACTGGATTTGGCTCTCTTATTTCTCCCTCTTAGCTCTGTAGCAGGTAAATATTAAAAGATGCTTATTCTTCCACTTGTTTCTTGACATGTTCTAGTAGGTAGCAATTTGGCAGCATCATCTGTATCCTACTCTACCAATATCAGCAGATAGTCAAAGATCCTATTCTCCCTTTAGGTTTTAGAAAGATTTGTTCACACAAGGGTAAACCATCAAAACTCCTGCCTGTGGCTTACCTGGCAGGTATAGATGAAGAAGGTGTAGATTAGACCCCGGGCCGTGAAGTCTGGGGAAAAGAATCAATTCTACTGGCTCACCATATACCCAAATCACCAAAGTCAGCCCCACATAAAGTTCTTTTCCTAGTAAGATGAACAGTGATGCCAGTGCCCCTCACTCAGCAAAGCTGCTCCAAGAAACACGGAATGGAATCTCACTCATAGGCCAGAAGCATACGTTGAAAACTATGACTCTTAAATATGAGCATGGCCTTTGAGGCAGAGAGAGCTGGGCCGAATGCCCTCTTACCTGGGCAGAACATTACCTTTGTGAGCCATGTTTGCTCGTCTGTAAATCAGGGGTAATATTTTCTTTGCAAAATTGTTGTTAAGGAGATGGAATACTATATGAAGACTCCTAGCAAATTGTCTGGCCTATCGTAGCTATTGTGAATCAGTAGGTAGAAATAATAATACTGATTATAAAAAAACGTAATAATCATATTTTATACAGATGTCTGCTGGTAGGTCAAGAAAAACTAATGCTCTTCCAATCAAGTCTCAACTTGAGATCGTTAAACAAACAAACAACATTAATGAGACATTTTTTGAAAAGCACTCCCAACATTCAAGGTCAACCTTAAAACCAAACCCAAACACCAGACCAAGGGCACCCGGCCTTCTCATCTTACTCTGCCAACATCATTGCCTGCTCGGAGCACTAAATGCCACACATTATCACCAGAAAGTTTAAAGCCATGAAAACCTCCAAATCTGTTCCTCAACATGGAAAATGCACAGCATTTCCTGGACCCAAATTAAAAAGGGCCAGGACACTTGGGCTGCCAGATCTGCAGAAAGGTTAGGATCTCCACAATGACAGCCAGCAACCCAAACTAGTAGGAACTTTGCGCTCACTAAATAGATGTGAAAAGGAAAGCACCTCCAGCACAGGGTTAGGACATCCAGGATCTTCCTTTCTAAAAATTTTGTCTTCTACCAACCATTCCTTTAGAAGCCAAGGAAAAAACCAATGGGGACTCTTCTTCAACTCAGTGCCAAAGACACATTCTGAGTCAAGCTCAGAAACCTGGCATGGACAACAAATTGACATAGAGGACACATTTGTGAGACTTCTAACCAATAACTTCAACTTTCGGTCCCCTACGATGATTACTCTTAAGACCGAATTTCTAGCTTATTGGCAAACCTCCAAAATAAGATTTTCATCTCGACTCCAGTTTCTACTTGTGGCCTCCACATCCCCCAGTTACCCAGGTTTGTGCACCCTTACCATGTCATATGGATCATCACTCCTCTTCACCCCATGTCAAATCTGCCTCCAGGTCCTTTTGATCCACTTTTCAACATGCCGTTCACAAGCACTTCTTTTCCCCCTTTTCTGGTTCAGTGCAGGGGCCGAGGCTGATGCTGGTCCATACTGCTAAACCTCCTTGCTGATCTCCTGGGTACTGACTTCCTCATCTAATCCACTTGGCCATAACCATCAGGCTAACTTTCACTTCAGATGGCTTCCATCAGTCCCTTCTCTGTGTCAGCCTCTCCACTGCTTAGAATCCACTTCCTGGTATAATCAGGACACAATTCTTGATGCTTCAATCCATTGTTATCTTCCTCTGCTCCCCAAAAGCCACTCTGCTCTAAAAGGCAGATCCACACTAATTCTTGTCTCTGGTCTCTGAGGTTTTTACAGACTTCTCTTCTCCATTAGAGTTTTGAAATAGTTTTCCTAAAGTAGTTTTTCTAAATCTTTTATCATGCCATCCATCCTGCTGCCTTTAGTAGTTCTATGGAAACTTCTCTGTACCAGGGATATTAAGTCTCTTTCAAACATATTATTTTAAATAAATCAATTGACTGTTTTTAATAAAAAACTATTAAAACAAACAAAAAATAAATAACTGCCCAGATAACCACATTAACATTTTTAAAAGTAATATGTACATGATATTACTTAATTCTCTTAACAAATCTGTGAGGTAATGAGATATGTGTGTGTGTGTTTGTGTGTGTGATATATGTGGCATATATGTGGTATGTATGTAATATGTATATGTGTAATATATACATATATGTGCATATATGTAATGTGTATATTGTATTTGTGTGTGATATACGCAATACACATATATGTGATTTGTATGTGTGTATATACGTGTGTGTGTGTGTGTGTGTGTGTGTGTGTGTATCTCAAGGGCCCAATGAAACTATATAACGGACCAAAGTGACTTAGGAAGTCATAGTGGTCTGAGAATATGAATATTGATCCTGCCTTTAAAGACGATTCTATTTCATACTCTAAAGACTTGGTGCAGTGTGACAAAAGGTAATTACTTTTGAGAATTCTCTTTCTCTCATAACCGTTATTTGTCCCTTTCTGGCATTAAGGGTCCAGAAAAGGAGCTATATGTATATATAAAAGGAATTACTCTGAAAACCAGAGCCCAATCCTATTACCTCACTTACCTAACACACCAAGCAGAACACAGACACCTCTGAGCACTATCAACTCAATATGATCCTCCTACTACCTTCTTTCATAGTTTTCCTGGAGAGCGATGCTCTTAACCGCAACTTACATTCAGGTATCTGAGCCTAGCGCCCAGGCCTTTCCACGGCCATTTCTCACTTCAGTGATTTTATAAAAGTACCAAGGCCAATCCATCTTCTGCAGATGGTGAGTTGAGGCCCAAGAGCACAGAGGATCATGTATAATAAGCAGAAAAAATGTTTTCATTGTGATTTATCATACTCATGATTGTTTTTAATGAAAGCATATCTGGAAAAATTTTGGAATGTCAAAGCCTTAGATGTAGAAGCGATTTCCTCTCATGTTGTTGCCACAGATCATAAACAGCCAGGCTCAGAAGTGCAGGAAGACGTTACTTTTATAGCTGTACCATCACCAATGGCCCCTGAGGAAGCTGATAACTTGAGCCCTAAAAGAAGCTGGTAGAAACTTGGAGCTAGAACTCACCCACAAATGGTTTGACTTAAAAAAAAAAAAAGCCTTTCAAAGTCTTTCTGGCCCTATTCCTGTCATGGGGTGCAGGAAGGCTCAAGGGACGGAATAGATGTAATGATGCTTGTTTTAAAGCACAGAAAGTTCCGTCTGTGCTACAGACCAACTCAAGGAAGGAGGAAAGAAAAGAGAAGTGAAGATCGCATAGGGACATAGAATAAGGCTGAAAGAGAAGCAGAAAGAAAAGGGAAGAGGAGAAGAGAAAAGAGAAGAGGAGAGGAGAGGGGAGGGGAGGGGAGAATGGAGGGGAAGGGAGAGAAGGGAAGGGAGAATAAGGCTGAAAGAGAAGCAGAAAGAAAAGGGAATAGGAGAAGAGAAAAGAAAAGGGAAGAGGAGAGGAGGGGAAGGGAGAGAAGGGAAGGGAAGGGAAGGGAAGGGAAGAGGAAAAAAAGAAAAGAAAGAAAAGAAAAGAAAAGAAAAGAAAAAGAAAAAGAAAAGAAAGAAAAGAAAAGGGAAGAGAAAGTGATTGGCGGTATGACCTTCCAAGGAGCATTTTGAGAGCTTAATAAAATGTGGTCAAATTCTCATTTCACAACAGTCGAGTCTAGTTCATACTGTGAGGGGCTCTAACAGATACCTCTACCTTGACCTCAGGGCAAGCCTACTCTCTTTGGCAGCTCAGCATCTCCTTTAGACCACAAGACTGAAGAGACCAAGTCACGGCATGCCTGGAAAATGATTCAGTCACAATGCTATAGTTCAGAAGTTTTACCTTCCACACAGTTGCTATAGCCTCTAAGCCAGCAGACTCTTAACAATAAGAACATATCCTCTGAACTCACAAAGAGGCGGCTATGACAGAGACGTGCACTCTTCATTTGTTCACTCATTTATTGAGAAACTGGGCTAGATGCCAGGCTAGAGAGAGGAAGAGAGTTCAAGGGAGCTCATGTCTACTGGGGATGACAAACAGGAAGCAAAATAATTACAATACACTGGGACAAATGTTGTGCTATGGGAATGTATCAAGGGCAATGGGAACTCAGAAAAGCAGCCCCTCCCTGTCTGGGGTTTCAATGGAAGACCTTACATGGCAGAGGCCCCTGTGAATTGAGACTTAAATTGGAGTCCCCCAGACAAAGAGGGATGGTAGGTGGGGCATCGACCGTGTGAAAGGGAACAGGAGAACACGTGAGAAAAAACATGCGGGTCTAGTAAGACTCCAGCAGGTGATTAGATTTTACCTCCAAGGCGATTGGGAACCCATGAAGAATTTCACGCAGGGAACTAACACAATCAGACTGATGCTTTTGAAAGGTTACTATGAGGAAATTAGGAGGATGTGATACTGGGAAAAGCCAGCCTGCAGACATATACTGACACCTGCCCAGAGTTCTGCATGTAGGACAGGACACTGAGGATCAGTGTACTAGTGAATGTTCACAGCTCTCACCTGTCCTCAACCCTCCAAAAGCATGGAGCCCTATATTTTCCAGACCATTTTTGGAATTTAGTGGGGAAATTAGAATGGGAGACAGAGGAGAACTCGAGTCGAGTGGTTAAGTTATCCACAAAATAAAATGATAAGTGAGAACAGAAGAGATCCAAAAAAAAAAAAAAAGGACAAAAGGAAAGGCTGCTGGGATGAGATTAGAGAAGCAGGCTTGATGGTGGCAGAGAGCAACTGAAGAGCGAGAGGCACTGGGAAATCTCTAGAATGTGGGGAGTGGTGAGAGGAGAGAAAAGGAGGATCGTAATGCGTTGCTAAGATCGTTTAACGCCATTTGATAGAATAGAGAATGGAGTGCCTTCGTAATTACTTCTAGAAATTAGATCCTGATGTGCTTGGAGACTGAATTATGTGGATTGCAGAGTTTTGAAAAGTTATAGCAAGTGTCATTTGATCGGACTTAGTAGAAGTGATCACCAAGCAAAGAGTTTACATACCTGCTCTTTTTTGCCTTAGTGGCTCTTCCCCTGCTAGTTCATGATCGTGGAGAATCTGAAAGGGCATTTGAGAAAATCATCAGTTAGTGTTAGAGATGTTTGTTTTTTCATGACAGCTTTCTGCTCACATGCCCCAAAATGTTAAAGCGGAGTTCAGGGCTGCAGATTCTGGGTTAGCACCTGAGCCCAGTGGATGTTGGGTAAACAGCAGCACAATGGTCAGGAAAATAAAATGGAGTGACCTGGGAATTCACTTTTTAAAGACCAGTCTCTAGTTCCAGGAATGGAAGAAATCACCGTATCTGAGTTTCTCAGAGTTCCAGCAGTTTGAGTCCTGTCAAGAAGTGTAAATTATGGTGTTTTCTAAATCTGCTTTCTGCCTAAGTCTTGAACCCTGAGTCATTTCAGTGACCTTTTCGACAAGTCTCACGACCTCTTCTCAGCACTCGACCTGTTCCCACCCCAAAATTTCTGCGTCGTTAGATATATTTTAGATTGTCCATGCTTAGAAATTATTTTCTCATTCCCTGATCTTTTTTCCCTCGGATGGTTCCATTGTTGCTTCCTGTGACAAGAGCCACGAGAGCCAGCTCTTGAGTCAGATTACCTGGGTACAAGGCTGTGCCACTTATATGCTATGTGACCATAAGAGAGATTTATTTATCCCCTCTGAGCCTCTGTTTTCTTTTCTGTAAAATGGAATAATAATGGTACCGACCTCATAGAATTGTTATGAGAATTAAGCAATCTGCAATGTGACACATGGTAAGCTCTTAATAAATGTTTGTTACATCATATAGTACAATAGTTAAGAACGAGGACTCTACAGACTGAATTCAAATCTGATCTCTGCCATAAAATGGCTGTGTGGCCTTGGGCAAGTTACTTAACCTCTCTGTGCCTTGGTACTCACCCATAATATAGGGATAAAATAGCTTGCCTTATTAGGTGGTTGTGAGGATTAAATGATTAATAAATGCAAAGCACTGAGACTAGTTTTAGTGACATAGTAAATGTTATTCCACGGCAGAGCATCATACTGTTCTGGGGGCACCATTCACATAGACCCCTCTGTCTACATACTGCCTCTTGCTTTACCTCTATAAAGATCATCTCCCGTCTTTATGTGGCTTCTTTGTTTAAGAACTGACATTGATTGGCTTTGCTGTTGGAGTCACTGCAAGTTCCCCATCTGGTAACCACACCCCGACCTGACACAGGTCTCCTAACTCATCCCTGCCTCCAGTTGGGTTTTCCTTTGATGTGCTACCTAATTCGACTCCTTTCAAGGCTCAATAGAAGAGCCCCAAATCTATGAAGTCTCCTCAGGTAATCCCTGCCAACCGTAGTGTGCCCTTCACTGTGAACTCCACATACCTATGAACTCCTCCCGAGGCAAAGCTCATTTTGCCATCTGCGGTGTCTACCGTTATTTTCTTATTATCTCACATCATAGCAATAACAGAAACAATTATTTCTAAGATGTATTCAACACCTTGTGCCAGGCACTGTTAAGTCCTTGATGTGTGCTAACTTATTTAATTCTCATGACAGCCTAAATTGCAGATTAGCCACATTTCACTCATCAGAAAACATGGATGGGCACAGAGAGGTCAAATATCTTGGTGGAAGTAGCACAGCTTTTAAATGGCAGAGTCAAAATTTGAACCCAGCTAGTCTGTGCACAAAGGCCTTGCATCATCTTATCAGGAGATCCCTCAGGAAACTGTGGGTTCGTCTCAGGGACCCGGTCTCTTTTTACCTAGCATTTTTTCTTCTCTATTGCCTACTTCTGTCCCCTCTTTCTGTTCAATGACTAGTATTAACATCCATCGGAACTGGGGAGAAAAACTGTGTACCTGTGATAGTTCATAAATGTTCCTGATGAAATGAATAGAAAATGGATGATGATTTGAATTTCAAAAACCCAGTGGCTGCTTTGTTTGCAGGGAGGTTATTTTAGCTGTACTGAAATGTGCAGGAACTGAGAAGGAGCAAAGTCAATGCCCGAAAGTAGACAGCTTTCTCTGTCTACTCTTCACAGGCTTTGGTTGGGGAACTCAGCCTTTGAGAAGATGATCACTGGCAGTCACCACTAGGCAGCTCTCCCAGGTCAAGATTTCATTTTCTCCATTTTTCCAGTAGGACTAAAGAATTGAAGACTTTCTGTTGGCAGTCGTACGCTAAAGTCAAGATACATTTCAATTCTCTCATGCAAAGTATTTCAAATCTTTGTGAGCATAAGGGTCACTTGTCTCCCCTCCCCCAGTCTGATTTAGCAGGTAATGGGTAGGGTGAAGAAAACTGACTATTTAACCTGCTCATCCCTGGATGTGAGGTCACTTTTTGAGAGACACTGGTTTTTAACTGTTTTCTGAATTTTTATTGTGATTATCTAGAACTTTCAGGGGATATCTTTGCAAAGTGCTGGTTCCAGAACTCTTGTCGCCTACTGCCTCTCTGTTGTCCAGTTAGGATTCACAACTTTTTTTGAGAATTATCTATGCTTTGAGCCCTACAATCATGGGGAAAATGGAGGAAAAACACACTGAAAGCAATAAAACCTCTGAGGAGTTCCCCAGTGGTGGTGGTGACTACCCTTGGCCTTCTCAGATTTGAGAAGGAACAAAGAGCTGGCTGCCAAGTCATGGAGCCCGGATTTCAATAAGGCAAATGCTGGAGTCACTCCAAGAACTGAATCCCACAGTCTCAGATCTTCCTGGTTGGAAAAGTCATGCACTCACTCTAAGCCTCAGTTTCTTATGCAGTGACTAGTAATGTGCCGAGGCACAGCAAATGCCTGTGCAGTCTCTGGTCAGTGGTGTATACCTACGTGTCCGGCTGGCCTAGGGGTCACAGGGGGCCAGGCTTGCACTCTTAAGTCCTCATGTCACCCCAGTTTTGGGACCTATGAGAACTCATGAGAAAAACATAGATCCTTCCAGGGGCTCCCAATGCTCAGCTAAACATTTTCTTCAGATACAATAACAGAGCCTCCAGCTGGGCCTTCTTCAGCTCATCCCTGCAGAAGTACCCAGATGAGTGTCTGAGCAACAAAGCCCAGCTCAATCCAGGGGGAATTTCCTGATAGCCAAGCTTCAGGAGGAAGACACAAGGTCACTAATTTCAGGAAACGCCCCACCTGTCTGACATGATGACTTTACAAAATAACTATGTGGGTGGAGGTGGTGGCCTACAATGGGAGTGGACAATCAGTCAATAATGAGAGGTGGCATTTTATGTGTAGAAAAGAAAATCCCCCATGGAATTTGTGTCCCCAAAGATGCCAGCTGTTGTTGCCAGATCTCACTTCTCCTTGTCAAGGCCCTTTTATTCTTTTTTCTTTGTCTCGATCTAGAATCCCAGACTTAACATCTTTGTGTCTATGTTAAATAATTGTCTTAGCCCAAGATCCTGTTGGAATGTCTCTTTGCACTGGAATATTAACATAGGTTTATTTCGTACTAGAATAGTAAAACTAACTACCAAATCTTAGATACTTGCTCTGTGCTAGTCCCTGTGCTAAGACATACATGTATGAGAACATTCAATCCTTACAAGAAACAGATGAAGGAGCTACTATTCATTCTGATATTATGTAGAGGGAAAAAGTTAAGGAGATGAGGAAACACAACTAAGTTTTCAAAGCTGATGAGGGTCAGAGCCAGGCTCCAGACTCAAGGCTGAGGTCAAAGCTGAGAGTCTACAGCTTTGCTGTTCAAAGTCCAATCTTTGGAGCAGGGACAAGGGCAATATGGGGGAGCCCACCCCAGAGTTGAAACTTTCATTTTAAAAAGGGGGATGCATGTGCACAGTGGCGTTTGAGAAGCTGTATCATTGAATTTCAAAAGCCCATCACCCCATATTTGCGCACCCATGTTCATAGCAGCATTATTCATAATAACTGAGAGGTGAAACAACCCAAGCGTCCATTGATAGATAAATGAATAATGTGGGATATACATACAATAGATCATTATTCAAAGGAAGGAAATTCTGACACATACTACCGCATTGATACATTTTTAGGACATTATACAAAGTGAAATAAGCCAGTCATGAAATGACAAATATTGTATGATTCCACTTATACATGGCACTTAGAGTTGTCAAAACCAGAGAGACAGAAAGTAGAATGGTAATTGCCAGGTGCCAGGGGGAGGGGGAATGGGGAATTGCTATTTAATAGGTATAGGTTTTCAGTTTGCAAGATGAAAATTTCTACAGATTGATTGTACAACTAAGTGAATGTATTTGACACTACTGAACTGAAGAGTTAAAAATGGCCAAGTTGGTAAATTTTATGTGTATTTACTATAATTTTTTTTTAAAAGCTCATCACCATGTTTTGCATTTAAACTGGTAGAAGTTCAGCTGCGGGAGCTGGGTGGCAGCTTAGGGCCATATAAGCTAATAAGGCAGGTTTAAGTACACTTCTCCAATGGGGGTCTTTGGCCTTTAGGCTGTACAAAGATACTGTATCTTGAAGGCAGATCTAGGGGAAACAAAGTGAGGCCCTTTGGAGTAGTGGTGGGGCCTTCCAGGAAAGTAAAGTTTAAATTCTACTAGCATCCCTAGGAAGTCAGTGGCTTATCCCTGACCAGCCTGTGCCACCAGGCAGATGGAAGGGCTCTGTTAGGGCCACTGAAATGAAGACCAGCCTGGTACAGTAAGAGGGCACGGCTGCAGCCATGAACACTAAGAAATTCTGGAACAGAGGTAACACTAACCCCATTGCTGACATCACCTCATGTTCTGTCTTTCTCCGCACAGGCCTGGGGTAACTGGACTGACCCTGTGATTCCACAGGAAACATAAACATTTTTCTCTATTTATATGAATAAACCACTGCACATGACTGTACGGGTTATACCCTGCACTCTGGAGTTTGGGAGAAGAGACATAAAATATACCTCCCGAGTCATGAGAGATATAAAGAAAAAGACAAAGAAATCTAAGTTAAACAATGAAAGACACTCAAACAGAAAATAGGAAGTGTATAAAGTCATAAAACAAAATCCTGAAAGTAAGATCAAGCATTTTAAATGACATTAAATGTTAATAAATTATATTCCACAAAGTCAGATTTACTCAGATTTGATTTAAAAGAAAAAAAAAACCTTTAAACACATGTTGTTTATAAAAGAAGCATCAAAGCAACATGATATATTAAGGTCTAAACAAAAAATGAAAGACAAAGATCAGACAAACATAAATACGAAAACAGAATTGACAACTGGAATAGAAGGCAAAGAATTATCATTTAAAAGTACCAAGCAGGGAAAAAAAGAAATGTTTTACAGTATTAAAATCTACCAATGAAGATAGATAGATTTATATATGTATATATTTAAAAAAACCACTAGTGACAGCATAAATAAAATAACACTAAAATATCTTTTTAAAAAATGAGTAGGAAAAAAATGCACTAAGAGACCTAATAATAGCAAACAGTGCTATAATGTTTGATATGTGCCATGAACTGTTCTAAGACATTTTATAAATATTAACTAATTTAATTCTCATAGCAATCATAGGAAATCAGTACTATTATTATCATTGTTTTACAGAGGAAGACACTGAGACACAGAGACAATTACATCAGTCTCCCAAGATTTCATAACCTCTAACACACTCTGTCTTTGGTGCATGTTAAGTGGAGTAAGCTAAGGAAGGAACAATCCAATAATTCTTATAAAAAATAAAGGAGTACTTATCACCCCTTTTGTCAAGCTAAACTCCCATTAACTTCCCAGAGACAAAACGACCTGGATAATTTGTCAGTGAAAAGCTTAAGTGATAGCAATGGCCCCTTTAGATATAGCTACCTGTAATTGTCACAAGTACACATACAGATTAATGCTTTTTGAAACGTGTTCTAGCCTGATGCTCCAATTAAAATGAATCCTTCAAGAACAGTCCTCTAAATCTGCATAAAGTCATTGTCGTCAGTTTCACAGGGGTGCAGCTTTGGGTGTAGAGATGGCAATTTAGTTATGGGAGTAAGCTTGAGGGATGTTCACTTGATACTACCACCACCGATTTCTGAGTATGGTAAATTGTAGCCCAGTAGATACGCTAATATCCATTTATGTTCACCATCCTCATCCCCATCTGCAACATTTTCTCGAAGGCTCTCAAAAAATTTTTGAAACTAATTTTTATCTGTGACATTCCAGGAAATCAGAAAAATGTGACAAGGAAAAATATAACAGATATGGATTTACTCACCAAAGGATGAACAATAGACTCTAAATTCAAGCTCAGTGTAACTTGGGAAGAATAAATCACAATGATCACAAATGACATCATGGTTCTCCTAGGGGATTTCATTTCTTCAAGTGGCTTTGCCTGGAATGGAAATGAAATGGTTTAGAGATAGAGCATTTTATTTACGAAATATGGAAAGAGCTTGCAAATCCTGTCTTGAAGGTCATACTGCAAAAGGACCTTTTCAATAGAGGGGAGAAAGGAAGGAGTAACTTTACAGAACAGTGTGTACTCCAGAACCTTGGGAAATGTCAAGAAGGATGAGGGTTGGGGAGAATGGTGGATGGTACCTGTAAATAGGACAAAGGCGAAAGACATTTGGGTACATTTCTATATACATAGAGAAGGAGAGAGAGAAGGGATGAGAAAAGAGAAAGAGAAGAGAGAGGGGAAGTGAGAAAAAGGGAAAGACTCTGGTAAGAAATACTTAACATTGTGATTTAGTATACATAATATGTAAGCAAAATGTTCAAAGAACAATACTTACCTTTTCTACATGCAACACACTCTGACAATTTCAATTCTAGTCTACCTTATCTTACCCTATTTTTCTTTTAATCCTGGTAGCAACCCATTAAATTGACTTCAAGACCCATTTTAATGGGCTACGACCGATGTATGGAAAATCCTGAATTTAAGTCATAAAATTATAAGTTGTATTTCATAATCTAGTCATACTATATTATGTAACATAGAATATTAATATCATAATATATCCCATCCTATGTATTGATTTTTGACAGCCTTCTTTTTACAATGCTGGTGATGAAAACAAAGATTTTAGTGGCCAGATTACTTATGGTGGCATTTAAAAGGAAGAGTATCAGATGGAAGAATCCCAACCCTCATGGATCTGAGAACCAGAACAAACTACTTTGTGCAGATTCCTTTCCTTACAGACTTTTCTACGTCCTTGTATTGTTCTGGAAAGAGCATTAGACTAAGAGACAGAGATAAAGATTAGGATTCAGGATTACTATAAACTAATCGTGCTTCTTTGAGTAAGTCACTTATCTTCACTGAGTCCAAGTTCCCCCATCTGAGAGGTGGGTATAATTATTTCTCCTCTAATTCTCTCACAGACTTTTCTGAGACTCAGATGCAATTAAAAACCTGAAGAGCTCCAGGGATGCAGTCTGCAGTGGTTTTCACCTTGATTTCTAGTGGAATCCGGAGGGCAACCATCAGGAAGGGCAGGCCTTGGCCCAGGCATTGCAGGGAATGCCACGGGACTGTGGCCAGGATAACACACAGAGGCTAGCCAAAACTTACATGCCAGGGGGAATTGTGTTTCAATCACCAGTTGTTGGCCACCTCCTTTTCCTCTTCCCCAGTAGTAAAGACGGAAGCATAAGGCTCTGGAAAACTGACCCAATTGGCAAGTCTGGCAATCAAATACATTTTTAAAATTCTGCAACTCAATGGCTTTTCAAAAATGTTTGCAATTTAGGTTACAGGAATAGATATTTAAAATCAGATATGTCTGCTGTAGAGAAATCATAGCAACTCATTGCTTAGTTCTCTATTAGAGGTTTTTCTTCCCTTGTTGAAAGGGGGTGGGTCTTTGTGGGAATTGGGCAGGCCGATTTAGCTTGGTGAAGCAACCGTTTTGGGGATGAATCGAGCATTTAGGTGGCAACTTAATCTTTCCAGGCCCAAATTTAGTGCGCTATTCTAGCTGGTTCCCTATTGAGGCAGTTAATCAGATTTAGTAACTGAATGAGCCTCCCTTAGTATGCGACACCCAAGGACAGACTCAGATATTAGAAAGACTAAAGCTGACTTCATATCCTTCCATCGTTGCCCAATGTTGGCCTTTTTTGTCAAGTTAGCAAGAATTATAATGTTTCCAAATGGTTATTTATGGTCCTTTAATATAGGCCACCAGCCACTATTGTCCCCATCTTCCCCTAGATTACCCCACAGCAGTCCTTTATTAAATCAACATTCTTTTTTCTATTAACATATTTATTGACAACAAAATCACAAGTCGGTAGAAATAGAGATGTAGGTGGAACCCCACTCTGGGGAGGGGTTATTTAGATGCAGAATAATGATAATTGCTACACACAGTCATCAGTTTCACAAGGATGAGGGATTCTCCACTTGAAAGAAGAATGCCACTACATTGAGAAAGGTAGTCTCAAAATATTTCACAACCAGTATGTCACGAGCCTGACCAATTAAAACAGTGATACAAGCCAAAGATCAGCTCAGCTTCTGAGGTGGCTATTACATTTTGGGAGAGACCTGAGACAAACTTTTCTTACCTACTTCATTAACCCTCCAGCTCACATCTATTCTTGTCTGTGGAGAAGCCAGTGAAGCTGTTTAACTTGGGTAATGGAGGGAAAAATCTCTAAATGCATCCAGTTAAAGCATTTATTCCACATTCAAGACAATGTGTCTTCAGTAGAGCTCCCTTTATTGTAAATCCCTTAGCAGTTCATATTTCTTTCAAATTTCTGGAGTAAAGGGCAGACAACAGCTAAGAGACACAAAAACAGGGGCAGAGAGAGAAAGAAAATGATCTGATAACATTCCCAATTTCTTTCTCTTTTAAAAATATAAGTCCTGAATACTCTGCACTAAAACTCACCAATCTGTATGAGGCAGCTGTATCTTAGAAAAAGCTAGGAAATATGATTTCATGCCTAATACTAACCCTTTGGTGATGAGCAACTTCCTGGTCTCCTCTGACTCTATTTTCCTTTCTGTGAAGTTAGAATTGAGAAAGAGGCACCCTGACATCATATGCCGGGAATAAGTCATTGAGATTCTCAGCAGCACTACATTTGGAGGGTGAGAGTCTGGGTTCCTTGAAGTGGTCTCTAAGGACATTCTCCTGCAGAGTGATTATGCATCAGGAGCCTCATTGTGAAAAGGGTCCAAAACACATCAGGGAACGGTTCTCCCAAGTTTTAGAAACAACTGATGCTTAAGATCAGCTGCGTTCCTGGAAATCCTTCATCAGCCTTGACCTGCCCAGAATTTCAGTAGGAAGGGAAATAAATGGGCCTTTGTACATTGCAAGTTCAAAGCATGTTCACAAAATGACCACATCTGTGAAGTTCAATGACCCAATGTCATCATCAAATTGTGATTCCAAGCTCTTTCTAAATAGGGTAGTAGTGGGATTCTTTCTGGAAAAGATTTATTTCTTAAGCTTTACACAGGTCTGCCTTCCTGAGTTCACTGGTATTCCCAGCCCCTCTCCCCCGGGGAGCATTGCCTTGATACTCTACTTAGCAACTCTTGGGGAGTAAAAGAGTAAGAAGTAAAAGTGAGCCTGTATTTGATCAGCCTCTGCTCAGGTGCCTTCTCCTTCCTCCAGTCCAGGGCTCTGCTCCTGGCTTTAGCCTGGCACATGGACCCTCTCCTAGCATCACCAGGTACCAGCACCCTCGAAGGAAGTTCTCTGAAGTATTTGTGTATCATCAGCTTTAGTGGTCTGAGCATCAGAACCATCACATGGGTAGTTTCTTTTTCTGTTTATTTGTTTGTTGCATTAATATTATCCCAGATCAAATGAGTCAAAGTTTCTGGGGGGTGGTAGCTAAGAGTCTGTATGCATCTCAGCTGCTTTTGATGTACAGCAAGGTTTGAGGTTTCCAGATCCATATTTTTAGCATTTCATTGCTCTTTCCACATTCCCCTGCACACTTCTGGCACTTTCCATCACCAGCCTGTAGCTCTCCCTCTACTAAAGGAATTATGTAGAAATAGAAACTTCAGGGGGATGCATTTAGGAGGCAATGAGTCAGTGATGGGTGAGTAAATGGATTAATGGGAGTATGGACTTAGAAGTGGTCTATCCAATAGTTATGATGCAGTTCAATCACCTAGGCTGTTATTTGAGCTCGTGTTATATGTCTCATATGCTGTCAAATGTGTTGTGCACTTATGGACCAACAAATACGGATAGCTTTTTATAAGCCCAAAGTTGTGCATTCACAAATCGAAATGAGTCATGGTTTTTGCCCCCAAGAAGCTCTCAATCTCATTAGGAAGGCACAAAACATGCAATTAAAATAATATAGACTGAAAGAAAAACAGAAGTTTAAAAGGCACTATTTACTAAATGACTACCTACTATGTACCAAACAGTGCTAAGTGCAATAAATGTTAATTCACTTACTTACCTCTCACAATAATGCTGTAAGGTAGGTATTTTAATTTTAATTTTAATTCATAGATGAGAAAATGAAGTCCCAGAGAAGTTACAGAATTTCCCCCAGGCCATCCAGTTAGTAGGTAGCAGAGTGAGATCCATCCCTAAGAGTCTCTAAAGTGAGCTGCAGTGTGCGAGTGATTAGCTTGACGGGAACTGAAGACCGGGGAGGGAGGTGGTGTTGAATGAGATTTGGAGTGACCAAGGTCACTGGCCAAATCTTGAAAGATGGGCAATGCTTCAGTGTATAATGGAGAAAGAAAAGAGAATTTCAGGCAAAAGAGAACAGCATAAGCAGAGAGGCAGCTGTCTCTGTTTCAAAGGGAACAAAGCAGCCCAAATGGTGACATTTAGCAGCCCCTGGAGCCACTTGTGAAAGTTCCTTTGAGTAGCTTGTCCAACCACTGTGACATTGGCTCATCCTGGTCTTCAGGAGAGCATTGTTCTCCGGAACAATCACCACCACCAAAAAAGGCAGAGCTATTTTAGCTCCAACTTGGAATGAGAATAAATTTGATGGCCTTAGGCTCAGGTGATTCCCTCCTTCCTATAATAGATATAGAGTAAAGAGCACCTGCTTTGAAGCAAAACTGGCTTGTGTTCTGTTTCCAGTTCACCACTTAACTGTGGGTGAGATACTTAGCCCTGCTGAGCCTCAGTTTCCTGACATAAATAGCCAGGGTCATAGTATCTGCTTTGCAGCATCATTGCAAATATTAGAGATCATCCCCACAAAGTACAAAAGAGCCTAGTCAGAGTTGGAACTTGTTATGGGCTGAGTTGTGTCCCTCCAAAATTGACCTGTTGAAATCCTAACCCCCAATACCTCCGAAGGTGACCTTATTTGGAAACACTGCCTTTAAAGAGGTAATTAAGTTACGTTGAGGTCATTAAAAGTGGGCCCTAATCCAATATGACCAGTGACCTTATAAGAAGAGGAGATTAGGACACAGACACGCACACAGGAAGGACTATGTGAAGACACCAGAGGAAAACGACATTCACAAGCCAAGGAGAGAAGCCTCTAAAGAGATCAACCCTGCCAACATCTTGATTTCAGAATTCTAACCTCCAGAATGTAGAGAAAATAAATTTCTGTAGTTTAAGACATACAGTCCATGGGACTTTGTTATGGCAGTCTTAGCAAACTAATATAAAATTTTTTTTAATTACCTTTTTTTATTTTTTATTATTTAAAAAGGCTAAACATGCCCCTCTGGTCTGTTGCTCTATATTTATTATCTATTTCTGGTGTGTTTCTATGAAAATTGAAAAATAGATCCTTGGTATATCTAAATAGAGCACAAAAACATACAGTCAGAATTGGAAGGCAAGTCAGAATTGGAAGGCAAGTTAGTTCAAGCACCCTAACCCCCTGACATACACAGACCACTTAGTTTTTCAGATGAGAAAACTAAGGCCTAGCAAGGTCTGTGTGTCTCAAAGGCAGCTGGAGGTTGAGTCAGTCAGGACTCAAGAGGTTAACCAAGGATTCATAAAATTCTAGATAGTAATATTGTCCTATTGGCAGGCAAGCCATTTATGATAGGATTGTGGACTATAATTACCAGCAATGATGATGATGATTATGATGATGATCCCTGTCATTTACCGGGTGCCCACTGTGCTCCAGTCACGGTGCTAAGCTCTCGCCAAGGATTACGTCATTACACCCTATCACCGATCTTATGGTACCACTAAATTATCACCACTTTTCAAATATAAATAGAAGGTTAGAGGACAAATAACTTGCCAAAGCCACACAGCTGATATGTCATGGTGGCAAAATTACAAAGTAAGCAGTCTATACTACTGGGGAAGAGGTACCATTTGGAGGGATATTAATAAGAATAAATAAAAATTTTCCCTATATGGATACTAGACCAAGCAACTAGAAACATGAGTTCTAGCCTCACTTTGCCAACTAGCTGTGTGACCTAAGGCAAGACACTTTACCTCTCTGAGTCTCAGTTTTCCTATTCGCAAAGCGAGGGAGTTGACTGCACTCAGTCATTTCAAAATTAGGATATAGGGGTTGGCCTCTCAAGGCTCCATTACTGTTCAAAGAGTTTAACATTCCTCACAATTATGTCAAATATAATGTAACCTTGCTTAGGCTTCTGAGCCTACTCATAAGTTTCTCTTGCATTTACCCAACCCACCTGTGACAACCCACCCCTGATTTACTGCAGAGTTCAGGCCTTCGCTGCCCCTCCTGTGTGCCATTGTAATGGCTTCCATTTTTTTCCTCTCTGTTCCATATCTACATGAATGCAAGAGTGATCTTCCAGAAGCTCTCTTCCCACATGTTATTTCCTGTTTAACTCCCCACTGCTTTCAGAATAAAGGCAATTGCTTTCACTGATACTCCAGGCCCTATATGACCTGAATTTCATTTTTCAGAGCTGGTATATTTAATAAGCATCTATCTTTAAGCTGATTGCTTTTTCATAACTTAAAATAGTGTAAGAGATTTTTTCAGTGTTCATACGAAAGTAAAAATTAAAAAAAAAACCCTCATATTTGAGAATTAATCAAGGTGGCAGTTGGAGGGAGTAATTATTACTGTCAAACCACTTATCCCCTCACCCACGTATTCATTTGTGTAGTCATTCACTGGACAAACATTTATTAAGACCTGCTAAGTGCCGAGGTGCTCTGCCAGGTACAGGGGAAATAGCAAAGAAGGAAGAGAATGGATCCTGTCTCCATGGAGCAGAGTCTAATGCAGTAGATGAGCTTTATTAAAAGAATAATCATAACACTAATATTCATTGAACATTTACCATGTGCCAGGTACTGATCTGAGCACTGACTGTATTAAATCCTTTGATCTTCATAATAATTCTAATGAAGTGGTTCTAGGATATCTAATTAATAGTATGATATCAAATTAACTGAGCCACAGAGTGCTTAAATAATTTACCCCAAATCACACAGCTAGTAAGTGACAGAGCCTGAATTTGAACCTAGAAAGTTTAACTCCAGAGATCATCATTTTAACCACTGTGCTGAACTGTAATAAAGCCTATTAAGAGAAGGATATGATCTAGTCTTCAGAATTTGTCAATGGTTTCCCAGGAATATTTAATTGAGCTGTAATCTGAAGCATGATTCCGAGATAGCTAAAAACTAAAGAGGAGGTTGAAAGGGGAGAGGAAGAAGTTCCAGGCAGAAAGATCGCATATGAAGGCCCTGAGGTGGGAAAGCACATGGCACATTCAAGAAGCTGCAAGAAGACCAGAGTGGCTGGAACACCAAAAGGAAGCACAAAATGGTTTGAGATGTGGCTGATAAGGTGAGCAGGAGCCACGCAGGTAAGCCCTGTAATTGGAACCACAATTACAGGAGTGGATAGGATTGATTAGGAAGACAGTAGAGAGAATAGAGAAGACCTAGGACCAAGTCCCACAGAACAATAATGATCAAAAGTCCAGTCAAGAAAGACAATTGAGCCAAAATGTTTGAGAATGAGATACCAGAAAGCCAGGAGGGAAACAAGACCAGAAGAATCTGGAACCAGGGAAGGTCAAGTTTCAAGAAACAGAGTGTGGTCAACTACGTCTAACAGTGCAGAGAGGTCTGTTAAGGGGAGGACTGAGAGTGCCTGTGGAATTTGGAAACATAATATGTTCTTAGCAGGGACATCTCACTGGGGGTGATGGGGGAGGACATCATATTGGAAAAAGTTATAGGGTGTGGGAGGTGAAAACCTGGAGATGGTGAGCATAAAAAACTCAAGAAATTTGGTTGCAAAGTGGAAGAGAGACAATGGAGATTCTTCCCATATGTGAACTGCTCAGCATTCGTATCACACACAGTAGGTGATATTACACACATGGCTTTCTTTTTAAGAAATTGTATTTTATGCCAAGACAATATCAAAGAAAGCCAGGTCTCTTACTAAATCTTGGCCTGTGGCTGAAACAAGCCAAGGGCATAATTCCCTATACCCTGCTCTCCTTGTTCTGAGGTATAGACTACATACTCAAGTGGCTATATTTTAAACATGTACTTCTGATCAAAATAGACTAGGGGAGAGATTGAAAATAGATATGCATATATACCATTCTACTCCTAGAGAATAATTCAAGGCAGAGTTCTTTTTGATGGCAAATGATGGATAGTGATACCAAATGTCAAATGACTTTCATTGCAAATTTTATTGTGATTGTTACTCTTTGCTCATCTCCATGAGGCACAAGGTTGCAATAAGGATGGATGCTGTCAATAACCATCCTCCTGACTTGTAGAAGTACGGATTAAAAATCCTCAAGTGTATCTTTAAGAGCCTGTCTTCATAAACCTGTATTTTCAACAGCAGAGGTGATAAGACTTATCTTTGCTTACCTTATTTAATTAGATGATTCATTCCTCTCACATGCAGATCTACAAGCTAAATATTTATTTAACACAAACACGAAACACAATGCCAGTTAAAGACCTGCCTTGAATTATTTTTTTAATTTAATTTTCCTCTGCCTTGAAATAAGTCCTGCAGCAGCATTGTGTCAGGGTGGCTTGGTGCTATCAGATTACAGAGAAACGTTTGTTTGTACACAATGGGGCCAAGTTTTCCAAAACACAGTGCACATGTGTGTGGCGTTGATAACCTTTTATCCTTCTTTCCTTGTTGTAAATCGTTGGAGGATTTCAACCTTTAAGCAAGAGATTGCCATCTTTATGAAAACATTAAGTTCCTAACTCTGCTGTTATCTCATCTATCTTACTACTTTCGATTACCACATGGAGGGTCTCCCTAAGCCCTGGCGAAACAATGCCAGAGGTGCATTCCAAATGCCGTGTAGGGTAGCCCCGTGCTTGGCTGCAGTGCTGTAGAGAGCATCAGAGGGCTTGGGTGTGAGTCCAAGCCTTACAGTTCTATGGTTTTACCCTTTATTAGATGAGATTCAAAACAGTAATGGAGTATTTCCGTAATAATCATAATGGACCAATCAGAGCCATCTCTGCACAGGAGCAGAGGCCCGGGGGCCCTCGTTGCTGGATAGCAGGGAGGTCTGTGGGTGGGGGCGGGGCGGAGTCGGGGGAGTGCTCAGGGCAGCAGTTATTTACCTCATGGTTTAAAATGTTCTAACAGTTTAATAATTGGCAGAGCCATCTTAGCCCTCTGCGTTTCCTCCTTTCACAGTCCTCATCCACTCCATCCCCCTGAGACTGGGCACTGCTGTCTTTGGCCAGCGGCTTCACTTCTCTGAGATTTTCATTGCCCTCTCTAGGGAGTTTGTTCAACTTTAAGAACGATGTGCGTATGCTACTCAAAATGAAAAAAGCTCTACTTCTTTTCTCCCCAGAATACAGTATTCTGAGAAGTCATGGCCGTTCTAAGATTTCCTTAATCTGGACAGCATGACTTTAATCCTCACCTCATTACGAAAAGTATTTTATAAAGGCAAACCCAGTGACATTCTTCACTAGCCTTCATCCTCCCTGGTTTCTTGTCGGTTTCTGATGCCATTTAGCGTCTCCTCCTGTGTGGCGCCCCCCTTCCCCTCTCTTGAGTCTTTCCTTGCAGGTTTTGCTCTCTACCCTCCTCCTCTGTAATTCCATCCTCCTCCTTCCACCACTGCCTCACTGTGGACCTGCCGAAAACTTTCCTAGGTCTCTGGTTTATCTCTCTTGACGTCCTTTCTCTTAGGGAGCTTGTCCACTTCTATCATTTTAATTATCAATTTATGTGACAATTTCCAAAACTTTATTTTCACTCTGATCTCTTTGTTAAATATTAGGAGCTTCTCTCCAACTGTACTATTTCCAACTGGGTCTAAATTCAACTCGACTAACACCAAACGTGTCTTCTTCTCTCCCACTGCTATCTCCTAACTCACCTCTTCCCAGATTCACCAACATCTGCCTTTATTCTCCAGTCTCCCAGCTCACAACCCACAGGCATTCTTGGACATAAGAATCAAGGACACGAGTGGGAGCAGTAAGTCAGTCACTAAGTCTTGTTCATGACTCCACTGCTGACGGTTTCTTTTCCTTGGCCACCACATTGGTTTGGACAATGTCACGACACGCCTGAATGATTGCAGTAATCTCCTCAATGGGCTCCCTCCCTCCTTCCTTCCCTGCCCGATAACCCAACATACCACCAAATGATTAATTTTTCTAGAACACTATTTTTCATAGAATGCTACTATACCACAATAAATACTTTAAACCTTTTCAAATGTCCAGAGAATATTTGGGCTAATTCACTTGGCCAGCATGATCACAACAATCTAATACAAACGCTGCTCTGTCACATTTTTCTCCCATAACACTTAGATACAGAGTTCTTATTGTACCTTCTTTTGCAGAATGTGTCATAAATAGTCGCAATAAGTATTGGTTGAATGGATTGCTACCTCTCAGCTTCTTTTTACACTATTTTGGCAACTGAAACACTCCATTCCCCCTTTGTGAGCTTTGCTCATCATTTCAGGTCCTGCTTATTCACTTAGTAATAACAGTTACTATCATTTATTAAACCCTGGCTATGTGCCAGGCATTAGATTAAGCACTCTGCATGCTCTAAGCTCATTTAATCCTTACGATTCTATACAGTTAGAGCCATTTTCAGATGAAGGAACTGAGGCTTGGGTAAATTAAATAACACGCCCAGGTCACACAGTAAGTAACTGAGTCCGCTGTCAAAGTCTGAACTCTTAGCTTTTATAGCATGCTGCCTCTTTTCTTGTCTTCCTTAGATATACAACTTTCTCCTGAATGCACTGCATTTCTCTCCTCAGATACTCCTCTGGCCCTGCCATGTGGGTCTTTTTGTAGTACTGTTGTGGTTTTTGTAGTGCAGTGTGGTAATTAGGTGTATAGCCTCGTAAGTCAGACTATCTGAGCTGGAATCCTGACTCTGCTACTCGCCAGCTGTGTGCGTCTCAGGCAATTTGCTTTAAATTATGTGTCCCCTCATCTAAAAAATAGGGATTATAATAGCATCTGAGGTGTAGGATGATTGGAATAACTAAATGAGTTAATAATCTTTATAAAACTTTGAGATTAATATTTGGCACACAGTAAGCACTCAATAATTATTACCTGTTATTAAAATTTTCAAAGCCTGTGTCTTGCCTCGCATTAAGAACATAAGCTAATTAAAAGAAAAGATTCTTTGCCTTTTTAATTTTACAGTCCTTAGCAAGTCTCTCCAGTGTATGTGTCTCCACCAAGCTGTGATTTTAAAGGTTTCACTGCTATGATTTCTTTTTAGGACATAGGCAAGGTTCTAATTATTTTAACCATCATGACCAGAGTTATACAATATGAGCTAAAATGCTGAGCTGGTAAATAATTGGTGAATTCATAGTGTATCCACAGCCATCACAGATATTTAACTCAACAAACCTTTCTTGCAGCAACTATTCTGTGCCAAAACTCACAGGCACAGAAGGAAACTCAGAGAAGCTGAGAGAACCCCTCCTGGTGGTCTCTAGAGAGGAGGTGAAGATTGTACCTACGAGCCATACCAACTTGAACTATCAGGAAATGTCAGGGCGGAAAGATTCTAGGGACACATTTTAAGATTTAAAAACAGCCCTGATTTATTGTCTATCCATATTTAGATCAATCCAGAAAGTGGTGGATCAGCAAAGGATAATTAGTATTTCTTCCCTTTTCTTGGAATTGGGACAAAACATGTTAAAGTGACATTGAGTAAAATGTATAACCTCCCATAGTCATTTGGCACTAGAAGAGCACATCCTGTTTACCTAGAACATTTAATCTGTTTTTGTAAAATCTGCAAGTGACAGGAGCCAATGTATCTGCAGTGAAGTCAGTGGGGTTGTTCTGATTTAAACTCGAAAGGTGGTGCCACAGTCGGGGAGCTGGAAAACTCCTTTTCATTCTCACATGCAGATGAGAGATGTGTCTGCTTCTCTCATAAACAGCAGCAGCCAAAATAGAATCCTAGTGTGTGATGCTCACAGCTGCTGGCACTTCTGGCCCCAACTTCTAGGCTACAAAAGTGAAGATTGCTTCTGCTTCTCAGTTTAGCCATCTTATCTCCTACAGTTAGGACTCAGTGGTTCTCAACCCTAGCTGCATAAAAGAATCACTTCAGAGATTTTTTTAAAAACTAATAATTCCATGCCCAGGCCCCTTTTCTCAAAATTCTGATTCAATTGCTCCAGGAAATTTTTGTTGTTATTTTGGTTCCTGGGAGGATGCTAATCGAGAATAGGTGTTAGAATCTGCTAAAATCTGGACCAGGCAATAGCTTGATTTCGCTACAGATTTTTAGCAAAACTGGGAGTCTGTGCTGCTACAAAGCTTCCAGAATCCAGCCAATCGCATAAATTCTCTATTCCACATGACTTTTAACCTCACGTCACTGACCAAGAATAGGACTGGAAAACCAGAGAGCTGGGTTTCTTTTCATCTCAGCGCCCCAGAAAGATTCCTTGTGTAATGCAGGTCAAACAACTTAACCTCTGAACCTCTCATTTTTGTGTTCCATAAAATGGAAATATGATCCCTGCTTCACCTGTGATGTGACAAAAGAAGAGAAAGTCTCTGCCTGGAGCTAGTACCATGCGGTCGGGTGAAGTAATTAATCATATTAGCCAGGGATCCAGAGAAGCATTAAGGCAGGGAAATTTAACAGGATGGTCAAGAAAGCACTACAGATTGTTCAAAACGGCAGGGCCAAGTGGCCCTCAAGTTTGAGATGGAGAAATCTTGGAAAGGACAAAAAAAAAAAAAAAAAACCAAATAGCATTTGAAAATGTTCTGTAATTATTCTTGTGTTTAACATTGCTTATGTGTATGTTTTTCCCAAACCTCTTTCTATGGGCAATATTGACTTGTTCATGATTTTTTCTTCTTACCTTGTCTCATAACAATGTATGGGGAAAAAAATAAAAGGCCACCTTTTTACAGAAGGCAGAAAAGACAGAAAATAAATCCATCTGTTAAATACATTTATTATCCATTAAATGAAGAGACAGTTTCTCCCACGCTCACCTCATCTTCCCAGGGCCAATCACTTAATCTAGCGAGCTATCATCTATCTATCTATCTATCTATCTATCTATCTATCTATCCATCCATCCAGTTAATTTTCTTTTCTTTTTTCCCCTTTATTTCTTCAAAAACAAGGCTGCTTTTGATGGTCTTTAGGAAAGAAGCCCAAATGTCAAATTGGAAAATCTAGAGTTCAATCTGTGGGAAATTGTTATTAATATCATCAATTGCCAAAACCAAAACCGACACAAGAAATAATAACAGTGAAAATGAATAGAACTCTTTCAGACATTTCTAAGAGTTAAACAAGCTGTTCACACTCCCCGTGTATTATTTTATCCTCCAGTGAGAGGAAGGTATTGTTAAGAATCAATAGATAAATCTGACCATGAGAATTCATTGTACTCTCATATGCCCTGGATTGTCTTAAGAGCTAGAAAGAGAGAAAATAAGTCATTTAACTGATAAAATACACAGAAAACTATTGGTGGGCTAATTTGGGCTAGGGGAAAGTACAATGCATATTGGGGGGTTCGGGCTTGAAAACCTGTTAGAGATATTCTGTTACAGTACAGATACTTTCGTATATTACTTGTGTCATTCAAAAATGAAAGACCCAAACCATTAGCCTTTTATAAAAGGAAAACTTGAGCTGCAATGTTGGCATGACCTGGCTTTCTACAACGTATAAGAAAACATGGATTAAGCCAGACGCACATCATAGAGCTTTTCTTCCCTTCTAAAATGCTCAAGCCAGTCTGCCCAGCTCTTAATCCCAGCACTCTGCCTGACTTCCTTTCCATTGCTGATTGTAAACTCTTTTTCCCTCAGTCAGTGGGTGGGAGGTGGCAGCTTACATTTTACATTTCAGATCATCCCTTGCCCCAAGGACTGAACTGACAGAATATCCTGTCTCCTCCTGCTGCGCAGGTTCCTCTCTTCATCTGTACACCCGCAACATGGCTGCCTGGCCATGGAAACACTCACGGAGTCATTCATGAAAGCTCTAGTATTTATGGTCTTTTCTGGTTCGGAGGTGGGAAAAATCATTTAAATAGAAAAGAAACAAAACAAATGAAACAAAAAGAAAGGAAAGGAAAGGAAAGGAAAGGAAAAAGAACTTTATTATAGAGAAAACCCTTAAAGTATCCCAGCTAGTTGCCTGATACTCAATCTCCCTAAACATAATCTTGCCTTAACCAACAGGCTGCAAAGTGCTCTTTAGCACACATGCATTATGCTCCTAACATACATGCCGCAGCTATACATAATAAAGAAAATCAGGCAAAGAGGATCATAACTGGAAGATGCCTTAGAAGGAGTGTCAAAGTGACTGAAGCGTTCCTGAGGTCTTGTTGCAAATAGAGAGAGACCACAGAAAGAGAAATGCCTGTTACCTGTCCAGCACCGCAGTCCCCAGGCCGGCTCCTGCTCTGACCAGACTCTTAAAACCTTCCAGGTTTCCACTACGAGGTCATTTGCCCTGCGGCCTCTTCCAAGTCCTCACGCCCAGTGAAAGGAGAGCCAAGCAGGACTCATTGTGAGGATCAAGCAGGACTGGCAGCTCCACACCAAGCTCGGCCTCCCCGCTGACCAGTGCCTCTCTGCCGTGGCACTCGGAGCCTCACAGAGCCATGACTGAGAGTCGGCTGCGGTTTGAAAAACAAAAAGTGATTTCCTGGTTCTCTTCCCCGGATGGCGTGTGCGATTTCCCTCACGCCCATGGGAAGTCCTTCGGATCCTTCTTATCTGGAAACCTCTCCACTGAGTGGCTGGACTTGTTTGGCCAATACCCCTAGTTCTTGCTTTCCTTTCTCCAAAGAAAAAATCAGAAAAATGAAACCAGAGCAAACCCCAAACGGGTTAGAGCTAATGACCAGTGTAAGAAGCCTGGTTTAAACCTTCGAAATATGTCCACCAAATTAGACTGTGATTTCCGAGGGGAAGGGAAAATAAGATTATCGATGAGTTCCTTATCTCTAGCAGTGTCGAAAAGTCGGAGAATAAAAAATTCTCCAGAGTATGAGAAGACCTGTGAGATTTAGCCCCAGCCCAGGGCTTTAGAGAGGGCTATAGTTTAAAATGCCACTTGAAGGGACAACTAGTTCTCCCAGATTTCCAGAGATGCTCTATGAATATTTGCATATCAAATTATAAATTCTGTGACACTTAAGATATCATCTTGTTAACATTAACATATAAAGATAAAGAATTACGTGGAAAAAGGCCAACTGGCAGGCTGCAGTCAGGTCATTAGGTTTAAAGATGAAATATAATCAGTTTTTGAGCTGGAAATTACTTACCCATCCTCATTTTACAAGTGAGGAAACTGAGGCCCAAGGGAAACAAGGATTTGCCCAAGGTCAGAACGCAAATGGGAAGAAATAGATTATCACCCGCTTGACCTTAAACTTTAGTGTGGGGAATGCTGTTCAATTGTCTGCCCTGTAGCCCCATGCACAGAAAGTTTGATGAATGAGGCCTTGCCTGGAGACCAAGAATCTGCATTGTAAGTACGTGTACCAGGTGAGTCTTAAGCAGATTGTCCCCAAACTGTCAAAGTAAGGACAGCAGAGTCAGACTGTAGGGATTCAAACCATAATCCCATTGATTTCTATTTATATAGCCTTGTACACATTATGAGACCTCACTGAGACTCAAGTTTTATTATGTGTGAAAGTGAATAATAATACTGCTGAGCTTATAGGCTCCAGTGAGATCTGACATAGAGGAAGAGCTTGAGAACTGTTCATTGCTATCTGAAGACTTGGGCTCTAATCCTCAAAGCTCATACATCTTCCCTGTTCCACACTGTCTTCCTCTCTTCTTGCCTGTCTTCCCTTCTGGCCAAAGCTGTCTCCCTTAGACATGTCAATAACCACCAGTAGAACTCAGGCTTGAGACCAAAGTTACATATTTTAACAACAACAAAAAAAAGGATGAACCTTTAAAATATTCCTCTTCTTCTCAGTACTGATTCTCAATTGTATTCTCCAGTTCACTGAATGCATTCATTGGGAGACAATGGTGGTTGCCCACCCACAGCTGACCCACTTTGCTCTCTGCCCCTGTCTGGCTAGGGAGCTCACTCTCAGCAAGGCTGAGCTCAGGAGGTGAACTGAGATTGGTCTAAAGCACAGTGATCTCATTCTCCTTGGGGAGACATTGGGGTAAGCTTGGATATGTGGCCAATTGTGGATGGATACTACCTCTGTTTACTGTTAGTGGCACAATAAAGGTCTTTGTCAATTAATTCAGTTCCAATTGAGTTTTCTGTTATTTGTAGCTAAAAGCCACTATAGTAAAGTTATGAATCACTACGTAAAGTAAATCTTTTGATTCTCTATAAAATACTACTCTTAGCCTAAAAAAAAAAAAAAGAAGAAAAATATTAAAACATATACATAGAGCCAAATAGCTTAAATCATTTTCTAAAGGATTACGAATTAATTTCTTATGCTAAGTATTTGTGGTATCGACCTGTTCTATAAGAAATGGACAAAGATACTTCATATTCTTTCTTACACTAAAAATCTGTAATATTAAATGTAAGTCCTGGGAAAGTACCTAGGCCTTGAAAACCCAGAGTAGCCTGGGGATTAAGAGTATGGACCCCAGATCTTCCAAACAGTAAGTAGCTCCATGACAACGTAGATTATTTAGTCTTTTTTTGCATCGATTTTCTTATATGTAAAATCAGAATAATAATAATCCCTACCTCAAGGTTGTTGTGAAGATTAAATGAATTAAATACATACTCAGAACAGTGCTTGGCTCGCAGTGAGCATGTGTGTTAGCTATTGTTATTTCTCAGAGATGAGATTTCTGTTGTAATAATGGTTGCATGCATGAATTTAGTGTTATCTTTGTCTTTGCTTTCTGCTAGATTTACCTCGGGTGCAGCACGAATGGGTTGGCCCTTTGAATTTGCTTCTGAAATATATCTCGTCTCCGTCATAAGATTTGGTTTCTTTGGGGGTAACTTGAGTGAATTAGGATAAATATAGATGAGTGATGGCAGCTATGTTGTGGAGGAATAAAAAAAACGTAGGAGGACACGGGACATTAACGTGATGGTAAAGGACACAAAAAGAAATTTTCAGGCTGACAGCTTTGGGAAGTAAATGTGTGGTGGCAGAGTTAGCCCACAACTGGAGAAAGGGAAGCTTGCAGACCTTGATGCTTACAAAAAGGTTAACAGTGTGGCAGAACTTGATGTGGACTCATCTTGACTTAAGAAACACCCTGCTATCAGAGTTACTTCCTGGGGAAAGCTTTCTTTTTTACAACTGCTCTTTTTTTTTTTTTTTTAGGCATGCTTGTGTTGGGTTGTTGGGTGCAGTTGGCTCTCTGACATGGAAAAAGGCATTGTCAAAGTGGCTGTCCCTTAGCTTCCCTGAGGAGCAATTCTTCTCTCACCCACAGTCCTGTTTGTTGCTAGGAACATTCTGTGCTTGTCACACTCACTTACAATGAAAACAAAGACATAAAAAATGGAACCACCATATGGTCTCGGCTGCAACCCAGAATTAATTGCTGATGGACTTTGTTCTGTTGCAGCTACAGCTACATGGTCTGAGGCTCTTCCCCTGAATTCTAAGATGTTGGAGCTGGTGGCAAGTTGAACTCCATTTTTTCCAACCAGACTACAGTAGTGTAGCCAGAGTAACTAACTAGACAGCCGTGTTGTCTGTTTGTGTTAGTATGAGGTGTCTCTTAGGATTTGAGGGTATAACCTCATTAGAGACAGAGCTCTTTTCTTAAACAGAAATATCGGCACTAATTAAATATGTATTTCCCGGCATGCTCCAGGCTGTTTCACCCCTCTGTCCTTCTATCTCTTTCATCTAGCTAACTTTTCGTCCCCCTTTAAGTTATAGGTGTTATTTCTTCCAAAGATCCTCCTAGCCTTCCCAGCCTGGGCCAAGGGTTCCTACTCCCTGGCCCCATTCCACCAGGCGTGTGTCTTTTTGCAGTTACTGCACTGCATTGAAATGATTATTTTAATGCATTGACTACGAACACACTGAAGACAGGGACTAGTCTCATTTATCGCATGCCCAGCTCCTAGTATATGCCGGCATATCACAGGTCATCAATAAAAGCAGACAAAACGAAACCGCTCCACCTCACTCCATTGCTGATTATTTCTCTCAACGTTAAAATGCCCCATGGCGTAGTCATTGGAACTCTTCTCTGTTGAGTTATTCTCCATGTGAGCACCACCAGTTTCATGGTTTACATCTTTTTGGGGCTGATGCCCTCCAAATGCACACTTCTATCATGGACCTCTCACCTGAGTTCCTGAGCCATATAGTTAACTGCCTACTTGATATCTCCACTTAGATGCTCAATAGGATCTCACACTGAATGAATCCAAAACTAAACTGATTTTCCCTTCCAAACTAACTCTTCCCACAGTCTCTCTCATCTTAGCACAGGGTATCTTTATCCTCCCAGATTACCCAGACTAGAACCCTAAATGTCATTTTAGTCTTCCTTTGCACACATTATGTCTAATTTGTCATCAAATACCATTAGCTCTACCTTCAAAATATATGCATATTTGGGCATTTCTTACCCCTTTCACTGTTATCATTTTCATTCAAATCATCATTATCTCTTGACTGAGTTATTATTATTGCCTCTAGCTGATCTCTGCAAGACTTCAGTTAGAATGTTCCTCATAAAACATATGTTATATAATGTCTATCTATACTCAATCCTCCGGTGTTCCCAACTCACACAGTCAAGGTGAAAGGCCATTCAACAGCCCGTAAGCACTACACCATCAGCACCTCTTTCACAGTTTCTGCTCTTAATTCCTCTTCTACTTCTCTTCTTCTTACTCACATTGCTCCAGCCATGCTGACCTCCTTGAGAATCAGGCACAATTCCAGCTCAGAGTCTTTGCACTTGCTCTTCTCTCTGCCTGTAAAGCTCTTTGCCTAGATATCCTCATGTCTCACTCTCTTCTCCACATCTTCGCCTAAAAATCTCTTTCTTAGTAAGGACTTAGCTGACTGCCATATTTTACATTTCAGCCCTCCCACTCCCCTTTCTCTAATTATTTTGTTACATATCTCATATACCTCTAATATGCTATAATGAACTTTTTTTTTTTTTTTTGGCTGTCTCCACCTTCCATCCCCTCTCTAGAATGTAAGCTCTCTGAGGGCAGAGATGCATCTTTGGTTCACTGAAAAAGAGTATTTAAAAATGTAACACACAAGCAAAGTTATGTATGTCAGAGCACTAACATGCATACACAGCAGAAGTAGATGCGAAAGTACGTAATAGTTCAAGTTTCAAAGCACTCTAACCTCCATGTCTTGACAGGTTGAGCCATGGTTTTTTTAATTATTCACAACCAGATGTTGGTAACCCTTTTGACCCAATGTGGCCCAAGGTCAGCTCTCTTTTGGTATTTCTATATTGAGGCCAGGAAAATTCCCTTCTGGCACTGACCTGTCCTTATGCAAGGAAGGAACTGACAAATAATTGGGCAGTTTTATAGTATACAAATGGTCTTACTCTTATCTTTTGTGTGTATATCTTGGCAAAGTCTCTGCTAATTGGAGTTGGCCATACTTGTGCTCTGCTGCGGCCTCTCGGGTTTTATTTGCACTTGCTCTTACTGGGCCCATTCTACCCATAGATGGAGTTATTACACCTTCTTTAGGTACACATCTTTTAGATACTTCTGTCATTTTGCTATGAAAGATCCTGAAGCTTTCATCTTTTGAACCAGTTGGATACAGTTGACAGCCCTGTTCTATCCACATTCTTATGCCTCCAGTGACAGCCCCAGCTTCTGTCAAAAATCAAAAGCATGCTCCATGTGTCTTCTGTCTTCCCACGCAATCCTGGTTTGGATTCTACTCCCAGAACTACCTTCCCTGCCTTTTCTTAGTGGAAGAGGGAAGCACAGCATATGGGAAAATGGAGGCAGATTTAGAACACAGTTCCATAGAGCTGTCATCAGTAGCCCTCTCTTGACTTTTGTTGATTTTTTTTATTGTGGAGGGTTGACCATCAGTAGCCTATGAGCCATCCCCAGCGTTCGGGTTCCACCTTTAGTTCTTACAGATGGCATGCCATCCGTGTAGCAGAAATGCTTACTGATACCCACAGCATGACATATGTCACCCACATACTGTAGCTGTGATGCATATGATGTTAGAGTTATTGACTGACAAAATTCGTCATTGCCTTCTTCTTCAGTCCCTCCTCCAATTAGTATCGAGGAGATGAGCAGAATATTTGAAGACATGGGCATTCCTTCTTGTCTTGGTCTGGAAAGGAATCTGTTTATAATGAAGCCGCATTTCCTCTAAAGTACATGTGTTTGTCCATGCATAGTTGGCAGTCACTCCTATTCTAACCTCTGTTTCTTTATTGTGCATCCTGCATGCAGGTGCTCTGCACTAGCAGATATTGTTTACCTCAGGTAAAGGTGAGGGTTATCTACAAACATCCAGCAGACCTTAGTTTAGGCCTGCAAAGCCTTGTCCCCAGGAGGGCACCTCTCATTCAGATTCCAATGTTAGAGTAAAGGAGATATGGTGATCATTTGTCCCAGCTATCTTGTATTTGGGGGAAGTTCCAGGCTTAACCAAGGTCTCCACACCTATTAGTGTCAGAGCCAGAAGTAGAATTTAGATCTTCTGTCTTCCCACGCAATACTCTTCTCATTATGTCCTGGTGCCTTCCCCCTCACTCATTTCGATACTGTTAAGATACCTTTTGCCCTTACTTCTACCTTGGAACAATTCCACCAGTAAAAGTAGGGTGTTCATCTCTATACCTAAATTCTAAGATGGAGTAAAGATTTCTGAGTAGAGAAAGAGACAATATTAAACTTCTGTTAAAATTGTCTTTTTTTAAAGATACTTGGAACACAATTTAATTACTGCCCAAAATGATGCTCTAAATAAATTATCCCAATTTTTCCAGAGCCTAAATTATTTCACAGAAGAATGTTAAGTGATTCCTTTCTAACATATTAGAATACAGCTGAACTAAAATTGTGGTTAATGGCACCACAGTGGTCTGAGATATACGGTGCCAGATGACAGTAGTACTATAGGCTGTTACTCCTGTGGCAGGATTTGAGAAGCAACAAAAAACCTACATGCACCTGTCCCTAATTCCTAAAATTAGACTTTTAGAGACCAATTACTCTGAATGAAGGAACAACATCTACTTTGACTCAAATGTCTACGAAAGCTTAACATATTGTCCATTTCCAATGAGTTGTATGTAAGCATAAATTAGTTTATCATCAAAGAGGTTTTGTATGGAAGAGAGTAGAGATAACAGAAGGGCAATGAGGTTAGAGAGAAGTGGGATATAATAGAGAAGAGGGGAAGAATTTCAGAGAGCAGTTCTTAACCGTGTCTGAGACCAGACATACAGCTTATTCATTAAAACCATCCCACTAATTTTTGGTGGAATTGCCAAACCCATTATTTTAGTTTTCTCACTCAAAATGACCATTTCACACCTTCTCTCCCAGGCTTTGCAGCAGCCTTGCTTCATTCTTCATTGAGAAAACAGAATCAATCAAATAAGGATGTTTATGCTTCTACAAACTTTCAACCCTCATGTACCTCCACCACCTTTTTGTTTTTCCTCCAGTTCGAGAGGGTGATATATCTCTGCTCCTTCTGATGTCCTGCCTTTTCCTCCGTTTGGCTCTGGGTCTCATTTCTTCTTACTTCTTTAGCACTGAATCTGCCCCACCAGTGTACAAACATGATCTCGAATCTCTCTTTAGAAGACTTCTTTTGACATATGGCGCTCTCTCTTCCTATTGACTGCAGCCTTTTTCTGCTCCCCTTCACAGCAAATCTTGACCAAAATGCTGAATACATTTGTCTCTACTTCCTCAGCCCTCTTTTCTGGCCCTAGAGTCAGTCAAATCAATCTTCCTTCCCTGCTATTGTACGAAGTGGCTCTCACGGTAGTCGCCAAGGCTTCCATGTCACCCTAGTCAATGGTGCATTTTCTATTCTCATCTTCCTTGACCCTACAGCACCATTTGACAGAATTTGCCACTACCTCTTTCCTGAAATCCCATATTCTTCTGGTTCTTGTGGCATCCACTCTTCTGATATCACTCCTTCCCTACCTGTCGCTCCTCTTAGTTCCATTGATGGCCTTTCTTCCTCTACCTGATCTAAAAGTTGGTGTGCCCTAGGCTTGGTCCAGGATCCTACTGTCCTTTTTTCAACTGCTTTCTTCCAGGGTGACCTCATCAGTTCTATACTTGAAAGAACATTCATGGACGAGGGCAAAATAAAGATATTTTTAGACATATAAAGACTAAAAGAGTTTGTATCTCACTGGCTCTGGCTAAAAGATTACTAAAATAGGTTAAAAAAAGGCTTTTGTTTCATGGACTCCTTTGACCATCTGGTGAAACCTATCAACTCCTTCTCAGAATAATGTTTTTAAATGCGCAAAACAAAATGCATAGGATTATACAGGAAAATAACCATATTGAAATATAGTTATTGAAATATTAAAACTGTGATTTAGTAACATTTACTTCTGTATTAATCTATTCAATTAAAAGATTTAACGAAACAGGTTTAATAACTATCACAAGTTTAAAGCAGTAATTGGAATAAACCAAATTTTAAGAATCTGCAAGATAGTAATGTGATATAAAATACCTACAATGTCTATTTCTACAAAGTCATAGGTACTGTAAATACTGCTGTGGTTTATTACCTATGTTCCTAACTCAAAGAAATTCTTAATTTCAATTAGAAGTTAGTGAAAAAAAAGATGTATTTTTCTTTTCATTCAGGAACATGAATTCCCCTGAACTTTATCCATGTGTTTTCCATGAACTTAGTTTAAGGATGTATTTAAGAAAGAAGGAAATTGAACACTTGAGAAATAATAGTTTAAAAACTATTTTTAACTATTAATTTTGTTAATTATTAGGTTTTTAAAAATTATTAGTTAATAATGATTAATTTGGAGGTAGGATTATAAAAGAATATATGAACTTAAATATTAAGGAATATAAGTGTTCAGTAAATACTTTTTTAATAAATGAGTGAATCAAGAAGAAACTTTGTTTTGTTTCATCACTTTTTCAGCTGGCTAGGGTATATACACTATCGGGGGAATCAGTACTTCCAAAAGCACAGTCACAGCATGGTTTTGGTTGCTAACAGTGTGCACACTTATGTCCCCTGCACTCCCTTCTGCTTGTTAACAGGTTACAGGGGTGCCCCCCACTCCACTGTATGTATAGGCAGGTACTCCAGCATCTTAGCCAAAGAGGGGAAGTAACTTCATTTCCAGCACATAACAAATTCTCAATAAATTTTCTAAAACCTACAATATAAAGGTAACACTAATAGGTCAATATCTGGTCAACTAGAGAAGGCCATCCCTGTAGTAAAAATTGCCACCCCCAAAGCATGCATCCCACCTCCCTCCAGAGTCACTACTCTTTGGTTTCTGCTATATGTCTAACAGTTTTTTCTCTGTAATAACACTTTTTTCAGTTCTTTGGAGGAATGATGTATTCTTTTTAACATGTCCTTTCAAGAATACATAATATGTCAGGCACAATGACAATGTTTGCTTGACAAAAAAATTGGAAAAAGGCTGGCTGACGCCTGCGTCTGTGAAGAACAATAATGGTTCTGAAATTCAGCCCTGAGAAAGGCCCTAAAATAAGATTGCTGAGGAGAAGCATAAAGTTGGGGACAGCAGTGGTGAGAATAGCAAATGAAGCACAAATGAAAATTAATCAAAATTTCTGAAGCTCAACTCCTTGGGGAGAAGAAAAAATGTGGAATGCTGAAAAACAACAGAACTTGTGACTTAGCTTGGGGGAAATTAAATATTTGATAGTTAGCAAGATCTTGTTAGACCACAAACACCACTTTTTATTTTACCTGTAGTAAATTTTAAAGGAAACAGAAGGGCACAAAATTTCCAAACACTACACATATTACTCGGTAAACTAGCTCCTGTTCAAAACAACTTTCCTGTTTTAATATTGGGAGAAGCATTAGCTGTTCACTTCAAATTTCTTACTTGTAAATTTACTGAATTCCCTGTCTTCCCAAATATGAGCCATGGATAAGTCATTACTTTGTTACTATCTTTATTCACTGGTCAGTGCTGTTTCATATCATTATGGCAAACCCTGATCTTCTAATCAGTCTGATGACCAAGTTGGTAAACCCAAAGGTTAGTTGCCTTGGATTCTGGTCTGTACTTTTTTAGTTTTTCAGAAATAGATAGAGTAAGAGATTAAAGGGAAATGTGTCACAGTGGTTGCTACTGCCCTTTGAAATGGCCTACCATCATGCGATCTGTCACTTTGCTGCATGAAAGTTGCCCAGCCTTCCACACCTCGCTCTGATGGCCTATCTCAGGGCAATGAGGGGTCCAGTGTTCCAAGTTCAAGACCTTTTCAAACTACATTGCCTTCTATAGTTCGAAGTTTGTCTTTAGGACTACTAAACTATTCTTAGACCTGACATATAGTACACAAACCACAGCTATGTATCAACAATACATGATTATTCCAGGCTCACACCCCTTTTTGCCTCATCTGACCTGAAACATCAAGAGGAAAACTACATATATTTTTAGTCTTTTCCTGAATTCCTCAAATGTCATTCCATTTTCCATTTAATTTAGGGCCATTAAGATTTGGCCTTTGTGTTTTACATGGCAATATTTGCACACAGGATGTCTCTCTGCCTATGACTGTTTGAACCTGCTGGGCCTTCACTAAATATAGGCACTCTTATAAATGGCTTCTGGCCCTTGGATCACTTACTAGTCTAAATTAGAAATGCTCCTATATCACCTCTTCCTAAGTGCCAGAATCACCTTATATACCAGATATCTCCCTGGGGATTATTCATGTGTACTAACAAGAGCAATATTTAAGCATAGGTCTATGTTTAGAATTTTCTAGGCAGTGGTGAGAATAGCAAATGAAGCACAAATGCTATTGCATAATGACTTAGAGAGAAAACTGATTTCCTTAACTCACTAATACACACACGCGCGCACACACACACACACACACACACACCTCTAAACCGTAAAATCAGCCACAATCTGGACCACGGAGGCATCTAGCATATTTGACATCTGGACTATGTCTTTTATTAACTTCCTCCTCTTTTATATGAGAACATTATTTTCAGTATCAATCCTTATTTTCTTGATTAGTATTTGGATTTAAAGCAATTGACTAAAGATAAAACATTTCACTTTAACATATTATAAAAATTCAGTAAAATATTTAAGTATCAAATAAAATTTGTACTTGCCAAATAAAGAGTCCACTCAGGTTGCAGTCTCCTTCACTGTTTTAAATCTCAGACATAAATAAAAACTCTATGTGGTCTGATAGAATGACAGAATTGAAGCAAATGCTGTCTAGTTTTTCTTTTTTCTTTTTTGTCTTTACAACCACCATGCTAACATTACTGATTTTTAATGTACTATTCAAGGGCAGGGATGGACATGTCATATTCAGAGACTAGAGAGACGTCAAGCAAGCTTAAAAAGTTCCAAGCCATTAGGAACTTTTTCTTGGAGCAAGCACATGTAGCTGAATCCTCCTGTGTCAGCAGCCAGTATATAACTGAGTTTTATGAATTGACTTCTATGTAGAATATAATATTCATTAAAAGATAAGTAACAAAACTATTCATTATAACCTTATGTGATATTACTGAAACTCACCAGTGATGGCAGCAATTGTTTAGAACTTAGACCAACAAAATACTTTTTAGGTAGAGTATTTCATCACTGACATTATTTGAAATTGCTACCATGTGATAATTTATATATATATATATATTTTTTTTTAAAAAAGACTTTTAGTTGGTTTTACTACTGATTTTAAATTCTCCGTGGACATTCACTACCTTATTAACTGCACCAGGGAAGCCTCTCCCTACATCCCACCCTCAGTGCCAATGACTCCAGAATGTCTCTGTAAGGTGGTCACATAAACATGGGAGACATTTGTGTCAGAGGGTCACCCTGTTTCTTTCTTCATTAGCCCGTCTATTTTAACTAGGAACAGTCCTTTAGGGTTACGTACCCAAAGAGGGTGGAGAAAAGACTTGCTACTAGCAAATTGAAGTTAGGAGAGCCTTTGGAAGAGAGACTCCACATGAATGCCAAGATGCGCTAATTCATTTCCCACCTTCTCCAAAGGAAGCTAATCCTGCCTTCCCCTTCTCCAAGTCCCCCACTTGCTCCTCATTTCGGCTCCATCCGGAAACCTCTCCCTGACAAGAGGAAAGAAGAGCTAGCTGCACAGTTCTCTTTCTCAGTATAGTTCCTGGCCCACCAGCCACCTGAAAGAAAAATAATAAGTGCGGTGTGTGGCATTGACTGGGGTCAGATGGGAAACCAGCTTTCCCTCCACTTGACCCTGAAGGAAGGAAGCAGGAAGGCCTGCTTGGGGACGGGCTGTCCTATTACCTCCTGACGCTCTCCCTAAGCAAGAATATAGAGCACATGGCAAAAAGCAGAGCCTCTGCAGAGCTTTCCACACCTCTCTCGAGATTAGAGACCTCATCTTGTAAACAAAACAATCCTTGTGGCTACTACTAAGTGTTTGCACCATGCCAGGCAGTGGGGTCAGGCCCTGACTGTGCTTCACAACCATGTGAGAGAGGGAGCACCGTCACCCCCACTTTACAGAGAGAAAAACTCGATCTCAGAGTAGCTGATTTGGAGAAGACGGAACCAGAAACTGCCTCATGTCCGAGGCCTCTGTCCTGCCTGGGGTGGGGTTATTGGGGTTTGAACATTCCCTTGACTCCAGCACCTGTAGATACTGGAGCATCAACTTTCAGACCATGGAGGTCATGCTGTTGGATGTACAGCATTGGAGTCCATCTATTGCTAATTGAGTCCAGCTGCTCACCGAGCCAGATTTAGAAATGAGTAAAGTGAAATTCTGGATAACTTACTAGTATAATATGTGTGTAATCGGATGTCAGGTATCTTCTCATTTTTCATCCAGATCTGCCCACTGTATCTTCCCTTCTCATGAAAGAATCGTGAGGGAAGAATGAATTTAGGTAAATATGATAATAGGGACAGTTAGTGGGTTTGCATGATATCATCTAACTGCTTAAATTCTCTTTTAATATGTCTCGTCATCCAACTCATGTATCATTCATTTCTTCACCAAATATTAATTGAAAACCTATGCACCAGGCACTAATCTAGACCCTGGAGATAAGAAGTAACTAAAACAACCGTCCCCTAGGAGTTTACATTCAAGTTGACAGAGAGTGCTAGCCAGCCTCCAGGTACGTCTCTGTCCTGCTCTGTGCCCCAGAAGACTGACCACACACTCTGCAACCCCTGTCACCTGGGAGGACAAAGGGAAGAATGAGAGAATGGGAGTTCCCAGCAGAAGACTGAAGGATGGAAAAAAGGGAACCAGGCATTTACTCCCCTCCCCTCCTTGCCAGGTTACAGTTTTGGCAGTGGCTGTATTCCTCCTTCCTCAGCCATGGATTCTGGGAAACTGCCTCTCTCACATCCACAGATCTCACCAGGCTCCTCTGACACCCCACCCTAACCTTCTTGCCCCTTTCTTCCCTAGGGGAGGCAATCAAGAGCTACTTGATGCTGCCAATCCCCTGTTAACTGTCCACACTTCTTCACTTAACCATTGAAAGTGTCATTTCTTTTCTGCCAGGGGCTTAAATGATATATAGTAATATAGACAATAAACAAACAAATAAATTATATGTTAGATGAACAAAAATGCTGTGAATATATATACAGCAGAATAAGATCAATAAGGAGTGTGCGTGTGTGTTAGTGGGGGTGTCATCGCACCCCTCTTTCTTCCATGTTACTGAAAAATCCCATTTCCAATCCTTATCCCATCCCTACCAGCCTCACTAGTTCAGATCTCATGTTACTGGGTTTCCCATTGGATTCTCATTTTTTTCTTATCTGTGTTAAACAGAGCAGTTTAGGCTGATCGCGACTTCTGCCTTCAAATGTCTCTCAATTTCCCAAGCAATATGCCCTCCATGCATTACCGTCCTAGTTCCAAGGTGATGGTAGGAGTTATCAACAACCAGAATGTTTCTATCACACGTAATTTGTGAATAAACATGATTTACAGTTTAATTTTGTGTTTGGGAAGCATATACACTCTTTAACCATGAAAAGCCTGCAGAATAAATTCCAGTGCTTCCTCTACAGATTCTTTACTGTAAGAATGATAATGCTCTGGGTGCCTTCTAAAGCATCATCCTCTCTTTCCCACTCTTGAAACCTGTCCTCTGCCATCTCATAAGCAGAAAATCAGAGCTGAGTATGATGGCTTTCCTTTCTTGTTCCTCCAACCCTTGATGAATACCGTAGACTGGCAATTAACATTTGTCTGTTTCTGTATTTTTTTTCTTCTGTCTAGAATCTAGGAGGCCACTGATAATGAGCAACTCTTGGAGTTGCTGTGAAAAAGGAAAGTGAGGTTCTGGTAGGTGAGTTGTTCTCTTATGGGGTTCAGGACATGCTACTTCAAACTATGACACTTTGGCATATTGGATACTTTAAGCTGAAGGAGTTTGAGAAAATGGCAGAAATAGGAAGGTCTCTGATTCCCCTCCCCCCTTCTCCCTTGAAGCAGGACATAAGACCCTCATGTAAAAGGTGACTTCCTTCTAGCTAGAGGAAAGGAGCATCCACATTTCCAAGACAGAGAGAGAGGGAGAAAGATCAGGCACAATGACAGTATTTTCTTGAGAAAGAAATTGGGGTAAGTTTATTACACTCACCTCATACTCTTTGTCCTATCATACCTTTTCTCAACCCTCCACTCTGTTAAATCTCGCATAAAACTCCCAGGTTTAACCGTTTTTTTCAGGTCTTTATTCCTTTATGAAGGCTTTTGTGTTGTGTAAAACTTACATTAAATAAATGTGTATGTTTTTTTTTCCTGTTAACCTGACTTTGTTGATCTAATTTTCAGATCCAGCTGGGAACCCTCTGAGGGTGGAGAAAAACTTTTTTATTCTGTTCACCTCCAAACCACCGACGAAACCTTGCAGTCCACTTGCTCTTCTCACCATATGAGGGACCACCTTAGTGGGTGAGGATCAGTGCCTTGGACAAGGCCCCTGTGACTCTCAAGGGTAGAGTGTTTAATGAACCCACTGATCAGGACTTCCAGGCCCTGTCTGCGACCCTCTCACCAGAGTCTCAGGGTGAAGTCCAGAAACTTCATTATTTATAAGCTCTCTAGGTGACTCTGTGCAGATTAAATTCTAAAAACTACTGTTCTAAAGACCGAACCCATGTTTGCTTCACAAGGAATCCTCACCTCTTCCTCAAATTCATCTTTTTTTTCTTTTAATTTTTCTGATTATACGAAAGGAAAGTCTCAGAAACTTATTTCCCCCTCCTTTAGTGATGCTTTCCTATCCATAGGAGTAGGAATCTTGTTTTAATAGTGTCAGTTGAGTGGCAAAGCTCAGGTATCTGACTTGAATACGGGCAGGGCTGAGCTGGGGTTGGGACCGAGTGGGCTCAAAGGTGGGGAGGGGACATCAGGAAATGAGAGGACACTGGCTGCCCCATAAGCTCATAGAAGCACATAGTAAACCAAATCGGTATATTTGAAGGACTTCAACTAAAATCCTTCTGTGAAAATTAGGGGAAAGAGCAAGTTAATAAAAGTTGATTGTTTCTCAATGAAAGTGGTTTTCTGCTTATTTCCTTTTTATACAATCACTGTTAATTTCAATTATTTTTAGTAACTTCCCTTTGAACCTATTGTTTCAAAACTCAAAAGTCACTTTTAGTAAAGGTTGAACTTTGTTGTGAGGATACAGAATGGAAGGCTCCGATTAACTTTGCTGGTAAACTAAGGAAAAAATTATGCAGTATCAAAAATCTGAAAACATATTTTTAGCGCATTTCTTCTACATGAAACAGATAGTTAATGGAATTAAATCTACTTTGGATGAATGAGGATTTCCAGATGCTTCCAGATATTCAGAATGATATTTGCATTTCAATACTATAGACAGAGGAGTTTAAGTTACTCCCACAGGAATTTATTTTTTTATGATTTCTAATTATTTCTGCTCCTGGGGGCCTCACTTTGACTCATCACTCATGGTGTTAAAGAGTGTTAATTTGACCATTTGCTGTTTTCACATGAATCTTTTTCTTCTGAATATTTGATGTGAGAAATTTAGTTTATGACCATGACATAAAAAAAAATAGATCTTTTTTTTAAGTGAAGGGAAACGTGAAGCACCCATGATCCTTTCTTTCCCGTCTAGCCTTTCATTCCTCCCTTGTTCAAGGTGCCTTTGAGTTTCCAGCCTGTTCCTGCTTTATCTATCAAAAAAGAAACGACACTCCTAGGGATGTGTGTGGTCTGGCCTTACCAGTCGTCCACACTCAGAGACAGCCGTCTCATGTTTCCACAGTCACAATCCGTTCTGCAGAGGCTCAGATTTGAATCGTTCCAAAATGTAGAGAAACTTGCTCAAAAGCCACAGCTCTAAAGCCTTCCGAAGGGGCAAACTCTTGACTCAAGTATTTGCTCTGGATAACAAGTGACTTCCTGCTTCACAAACAAGTTTCAAAGGACTGATTTTTAAAATACCAAAGAACCCAACAAGTCACCATACTTTGACCACTTAGAGACAAAAATAAAACAGAATATCAGGAATATTTGCATTAGAATTTCTTAAACTACAGAAATATTTAAAAATGAAAGGAGCATTATGACAAAGAAAGTGAGAAGTTTAGTCATTCTTTTTCCTAGGAATTTTTAAATTTTAGCGTAGCCTAAGAATCATCTAAATAATTTTGGCTAGGTTTCTGGTTTCACACTCAGAGATTCTGCTCTGTAGAGAGCTGCAGACCAGCATTAGAACCACCTGGAAACCTGTGAGAAGTTCAAATTCTTGAGCCCACCCTGACCTCCAGACTCTAAACTATGGGGGTTGGGCCTAGAAATCAGTGTTTAAACAAGTTCTCCAGGTGATTCTGATATATACAGAAGTTTAATAAGCACTGAAATCTAGCATGATTATTTTCTACCATAGTGGTTCTCACTTCGAAAAACCATCACTTGAACCAGAAGTTCTGCCTATGTTTAGAAAAACACTGGCAGATAGATGAACTGCTGGATTAGTTCATAGGGAGTCTGTCCTCTCTCCGAAATGACACAATTATCTTCAGTTAAAATCCTTAATTATTAGGGCTTTTGTCTACACATCTAGCTTTACCTCTCTCTCTCACTTTCTTCACATCTTACTCTCCCTCTCTGAACCCCCTTAGCACTGAGCAAGCACGCTGTTCTCCAGCCTCTGCCTGGAACTGCCTCCTCCTTCCTCCACTGTCGCTTGTCTCTCATTGTCCTCCAAGGCCTAAGACAAGGTCGTTCCCTGCAAGAAGCAACCTTTGACTCCCTCTAGTTGTGTGTACACCTCTGCTCCTCACTTTCTTGTCAAAGCACTATCTGAACTGTATTATAATGGTCTATTTATGTACTCTTCTGCTGTTTTATCACCCCACTCCCCACCTGCTAATGCAGAATCTTTTTGTCTACTCTTTTGTACCCTGTACCTAGCACAATGTCAGACACAGGTGCTCAATTAATGTTTGTTATGAATGAGATGGCACATTATTAGAGGTATTATAAGAGGTTAAGGGCGTGGGCCATGGCACCAGACTACCTGGGTTCAAGTCTTAGTTCTACCATTTACTAGCTACGTAAGTTTGGCCATGTTACTTAATCTCTCTGTTTCTGTTTTCTCATCTATAAATTAGTGACAGTGGTACAACAATCTCATAGAATTGTTGTATCAAGTGTTTAGAGCAGAGACTGATGAGTTTTAAAGCCTCAATGTTTCAATGCCAGAAACAAAAAGGACCAGAGAGTCTTAAGATGCTTCTGTAGTTGGAAGCCTCCACATAGGGTGCTTTCCCTCTCTCTCTCTCTCTCTCTCCCTCTCTCTCTCTCTCTCTCTCACACACACACACACACACTCTTCCTTATTTTCTCTCTAGGCTGCTAATATTCTTTTCTTCTTTCGCTTTTTCTTTCTTAGATATAATACTTTATAAGTCTACAACAACATCCTACATTTATAACCATTGAAAATGTGTATGTGTCTATGTATGTGTGGGTGGGTAGTTGGGTGGGTATTTATAGAAGATGTAGTTTGTTGGTTTCATTTTTGAAAAACAGAACTAAGGTATATCAAAAAATGGGAAATATGTATTAGCCAATCCCTTAATCAGAGGTCTTATTTTTGAAGGATAATCCATAACAATAAATAAAACCCACATGTTCTCGAAATTTGTCATTTATTAAATTATTGACTTAGGTGGGTCTCAAGTAAAAAGAGAGGAAATAAATCTGTATGTAGTAATTTACAGTAGATGGGTAACTTAAACATACAAGCAATAGGCAAAATTGCCTGCCTGATAAAGTAAGGAGAACTTATAGAAAACATGTAGGAACACGGATTATTTTTGCGCGAAATCATTGGAGTTTTATCTAAAGCAGCCCAAGTTTGATCTCTAGTCACAAGTCTAGTTACATTAGCAGTTGGCTTACATGTTTATATTTTTAAAATTCTATTCTTTTTACCAATAAATTACAACATATTCATTTCCGCGCAAGTGTTTTTTGAGTACCTGTTTTGTACAGAATACTCGTTTAGGGTCCATAAAAGTTAATTAGCCATGGGTTTCCCAAACTCACATAGTTTATTGGCATCATTGTTGGTGTTGATGGTTTTGTTATTATTAATTGCTATCTCTTATTGAGAACCAAGTCTGTCACAGGGTCTGTGTTGAGGTTTTTTAAAATATTGTTTATGTATAATGTGATTTAATTTTCACAATAATTTATGAACTAGTTAGCTATTCCCATTTTAGAAAGGGAAGCTTAGACAGGTTTAGCAACTTATCGACCCTCTTTTAAAAACTCCATAGATTACAGGTCAAATTGAAGGATTTGAATCCCATACGAAATCCTATACCCAGCTCTTGCCACTATGCTATATTGTGCTTCAAGATAAGCTGCCAAGAGATAAGTGAGCAAAGAGTTAAACATATAGTGATGTGAGGGATGGTATAAAGCAGTATAGGGTTTTCTTGCAAACTCGTGGCCCAAAGAAAGGTTACAAATTAAGCAGGAAGAATGTCTCTGCAAAGAGGAGCCCAGATGGCAAAATCATTAACCTATCCAGAGAAATGCAGGGAGGGGCCACTTAAGCCACCAGTGTAAATACTTTTCTAAACACAAACTGACAGATATTTTCTAAATGGTTACTTCTGCATAATTAAATGTGCACCAGACTTTGGAAGAAATATCTAAGGTGCTGGTTGAAAAATGTGGAATCAGCAGCTCCGCTTCTCTTCTCTGCCTCCTCCCCACCTTTACACACACACACACAGAAAGAGAGAGCGAGAGAGAGAGAGAGAGACAGAGAGAGAGACAGAGAGAGAGACAGAGAGACAGAGAGAGACAGAGAGAGACAGAGAGAGAGACAGAGACAGAGGCTCTGATTTAATAGGGCAGGTAGAGCCTGGCAATCCACATTTTGACCAGGGCTCCAGCAAATTTTTCCACTGATAATCTCTAGACTACACTTGGATTAACCATGCTTTATATCTCCAGTATTTTGTACGGCACTTGCAGTTCTCTTGTACTAATATTTTACACATATTATTACAAAAACATAATATAGAGATTTTAAAAGGATGAGATTTTTCAAAATAAATAACAGTTCACATATTTTCTCCACATCGCTCAACAGAAGATGCAATGTACCATCACCACCCAGGGTTGGGTGAGCCTCTGGCCTTGTCCTGTAAGACCCATTTCTGTACTACGCACTCCTGGGAGACAGGAGGTTGTGGATTCTGTACTGACGCCGTGTTCAGGCTGATCTTCCTGTGGTCCCCACAGTTCTCCTTCAAACAAGTTGGCAAATCAATCTCTGTGACTTCAAAAGATCGGCAGGTGCAGTGGTAGAAAGTTTACGCAATGTCAGGTTCACAATGAAGTGGCAACCTTGACAAAATATTAGTTCTGCTCCACCATGGCAAACCCACTTCAAGTGCAAGAAAATACAATGTCATTCATGACTCAATCAGAAACTCTCCCTGAGGGAAATTTAAATTCAATGTGAAGTCCAAAGTTGTCATTCGTTTAAACTCTTAAGCAGAGATTGAAAACTCAAACAGGAATTGTTAAGAATTGTGATTTTGATTTTGAGTAAAGGTAAAGTATTGTTAGTAATCTAAATGTGAGTACTTTAACTTAAATTATATTAAAATAAAAACGTCCTAATACATTCATTCCAAAACATAAGGATGTTATTTAAGCTCAGGGATAATAAGTTCACCAAAATTTCTGTTTATTAAATGACACTTTTATATTCCCTCTTTATCAAAGATTTATTGAAAACCTAATGTGCCAGGTTACTACGCTAGGGGTAGGAATAATAAGATGAATAAGATGGCAGCCCTATGTCCTAGGAAAGACATGCATGTGAATAATTACTGAGAATACGAATACAAAAGGAACTATAACGGAGGCTGGGTAAAGTGCAAGGAAGACGCCTAGATGAGAGATCGATCCCGCAGAAATGGGAAACACATGAAAAGGAAGTAATCTGGTGGCATTTAAAATGGGCTTTGGAGGGTCAATAGTTTACTTGGCAGAGAAGAGAGAAAAGCGGACTCCAGGCTAGACAGAGGAATGAACTGCAGATGGAGTTGGAGAGGAATGAACTGCAGATAGGGGGTGGCGCAGATGGAGATAGAAGGTGGCCCAGGTCGCGGCCATCAAGAAGTTGAAGGAACAGTAGAGGGAAAGGAGCCTGCAAAGAAAACTGAGAAGGTGAAGTGAGAGAAGTAGAAGACAAGCTTGAAAACTGTGGTGTCCTAGGAGGCAGGGACGAGACTAGAGGAGGTAGAAATCAACAATATCAAATGCTATAGATAATGAAGTGAGATGGATTTGGGAACATAGAAGCCATAGAGAAATTTGGCAAGAGCATTCATTAAGGTGCACTCATGGATAGGGGAGACCGGACGACAGAACAGAGTGGTTTGCAGGGCGAAAGGTTGGTGATGACCTGAACATCCATAATTATTTCAAGAATTTCTTGGTGAGGAGAAAAGGAAGATGGAAGAGTAGCTGTGGGGTTGGGAAAGAGCTGCTGCTGCTATTGTTTTGATATGAGAAGGACCTAAGTGGAATTAAATGATAAAGGGAAAGA
>NW_006494614.1:37917567-37920833 GCF_000325575.1 Pteropus alecto | reverse complement strand
GCTGTGCAGTGAGGCCACTGGGAGGACTGGGGAGGGTGAGAGCTGGGCTCTGGATGCAGGGAAGAGCTGTCTCTTCCCTGGAGTCAGGAAAGTGGGATAAAGAGATGCGTGTGGAAGCAGATACTTTCGTTGAGTTGGTGTGGAGAGGCCGAGAGAGCTATTTCCTCTGAAAAGGCAAAGCTGTCTCCTGAGATGAAGTGTGTGTGCATGTGTGTACATGTATATGTCTGCGTGTGTGCATGCACTTGGCCACACTAGTGTTTGGAGACATCTCTGGCTACAATTAGTCTCCAGCTGGGTGAGGGTTCATGTGCCTCTTCTGAGCTTCCTGGATCTAGAACATACAGTCATCTGGTTTCTTTGCACTCTCACTCACAATGCATGACTGTATGTCTGTACATATATAAATATATCATGTTTTCCAAGTTTCTTGCAGGCAGAAACTTCTACTTTCTTTTGGTGGCTAGTAGAGCGTATGTAGAATATGCTCAATAAATAACTTGGTTGATTGAAAGATCTTTCAACTTATCATGCCCCTGCTTTAGCCAATAAGCAGACTCCAAAGGAGAATAGCAAGTATCATTCTGGGAGGGTCCTGCCCTGGGGACAGGAAACTGAAATTGGGTCGGCATTTTTAGTAGGAAAGCATATTATGGTAAAGAAAGTAGAAATTTTACCTTGTCTGAACTGTGATTGGGTGCATTTATGATATTGAACAAAAGCTTTTAAAATAAAGTTTTATGCTTTATTACCTATTTCTTCTACACACACACACGCGCGCGCGCGCACACAAACCTTCAGGTGCACACACACAACCCACATTTGAAATCTTTCTACTTTTAAGAAGACTAGAAGCATGATTTTTCTGCTATGTGAGGACACACAGAGGCGGACAGGAGAAAGGGTTAAGTAAGGATCTCTAGTAATGCTTCCACTTGTTCTTTGAGGAGTAACAAAGAGAGGAAGCACAGCCTTTGTGGAAGGAAATTCCCAGGCCCCACTTCGGACATTCGTAACCTGCCCTGTGAACCCCTGAGGGGTGTCTGATGATAAACACTTGCAAACAAAACAAACCATAGGGCATTTTTACTAACATTCTCACATTTTCACCAAAGGGCTAGAACACCTTTTCCTGCATCTGCGGACCTAGAGAAGACCTGGAAATCCACCTGCTGACAAAGCCCAACAACCCTGACCCGTCTTAGGGCTGGTGTTTGTACGTGCACATCCCCTTGCCCCTTGGGTCTTTATGTAGGATCCCTGTCCGCATATGGGGCCGCTGGAGTGTAGATTGCAGATCCCTTAAGGGGTTGGTGTGGGCTGCCATGTGCAGACCAGAGGCATGTCTTTACATCTTTTGTAGTGACCCCCAAGACATAACCTTGAGTTTCGCAACCTTGAGTAAGGTGAACTTCCCCAAGATTGGAGGGCTTAATAAAGATGTGAAAAGATCTGCTTATAAAGTATGCCAATTAAGTAACAAATTAGGCTATTTTCTCTTTAGTGGCAACAAAATACACACACACACACACACACGCACACACAAACCCATACAAAAACAAAAACAGCAAACCCAAAACAACAACAAAAACCTCTGGAGTCTTGATAAATACTTTTATAGTAATTTCTTGTAAGGAGCTCAAAGCATATTAGGACCAAAATGGAAAATCTTAAACAAAAATCTAGTGCGGGTCACTTTATTTGTAATAATGTACCTTATTTATTTTGAAACTAATAGGATGCAAGGTTTGTTGTAACCATTTTGTAGATGAATAAATTAAGGATCAGAAACAGGCCTAAAATACGTTAATAGCAAAGATCTGGGAGGTTAAGGTGTCTGATACCTGCTCTTATATGTGCGTGCGTGCGTGTGTGTGTGCGCACGTGCGCGCGCGCGTGTGTGTGTGTGTGTGTGTGTGTTGGGGCTGTATGCATATACATGTATGCTTTTATCACTATAATACATTTAATAACCCTTTTACTAACTGCAGCCTAATCCAGGATCTCTGAATGTCATCCTTGTTTGGGGGCTAGATCAGATTCCACTTCATGGCACAGGTGAGGATTAGATTCAAGACTACCCATAGAAAGCTGAGCCTTTATTCCTGAAAGGCCATCACAGGTCTCTGGGATATTTTTAGATGAAATAATCACACATATTTACTTATTTGCATCTGCCCAGAGCTGACAGGTGACCTCCATCTTGACCCTAGCACTCAGGACCATGCAGACTGAGGGAATGACAGGTCCCAGATTTCACTCTAGGCGGGGTTACCATGAGCCTTCCACTCAGACCTCCTTCTGCCCTTTGTACTGTAACAATGTGCGGAAACACAGGCTTGTTAGAGGAAATTCCCAGGGCCATAGTTTGGACATTAGGCAGTTGCTTTGCTATGCTGGGTAGGCTGATGCGCATCTAAAAATAAACATGCTGGTCTGCATGGGTTTCTATGATTTTTCCCTGCACAGTGGATTGTATTTCAAAAGGATTTTTTATAACTTGTTTTTAATAAAGCAAGCATAGGTAAACCTAGGAATAAAATGTATTATGGCTTCATTTCAGTTTGACAAAATACAGTATTCGCTGATACCTATTTCTTCGAAAAGGCTACCTTTTTTTTTTTTTTTTTTGCTCCGGAATTTCGAAACAAGATTAAAGAAAGCAAAGGCATGCTGAGATGCTGCCCAAGCAATTGCAGAAAGATGGGAGGGTTGAAAACCACAAGATCAGCCAGTTTTTCCCAGTGCAGGGAGGATAAAGTATTAGCAAAGAACCCCAGGACAGCCTGGAGCAATGGGTGAAGGGTATAGGACCCACTGTAACTAAATTATCCCTTCCCTAAATGTCTCCAGGTCCTTAACTGACAGAGAGGCTGTTATTAATGTGGCTCATTTAGTAGAAAAGGAAAGCTGGGTGAACAATGCCTAACGAACTTTACTCAGAGCAAGCAAACAGCTCCAGTCAACATTCTTCTTTCCCCAAAAGTCAAATGCACCACTTATAGCCTCCATAACTTAGAAGATGGTAGGTAAGACCACTTATTTTATACTTTTTAAAATTAGATTTTTGAATGGCTAAATATACATATCCATTTAGTCGCATTTCCATTTTACCGACAGAGCAGAAATCGGGGACATAGCTCTGAGTCTTCCTGTTACTTGCTTGACCCTAGCTTGGCTGAAAATGTGCCAAAATGTGGCAATTTTCCATCAAATAGAAATGTGTTTGCAGCACAACAAGTAACCCACAATCTAAAGTAACCCAA
>NW_006494614.1:37878954-37917500 GCF_000325575.1 Pteropus alecto | reverse complement strand
TTTTCCCGCTTCATTGCTCTCATTTCGTTTTTGCTTTTTCCTGGAACTCCAACCTAACTCTATTGTTGCAAAGACCCTGATTTACAAATGATCAAAGCAGATAGGTGGGACTAGCTAGTAAAAAGGCAGCTCTGATCACTCTCTAGCCTGATGAATTTTTTTTTTTTTCAGACCTTCATTTGGTGGCTTTGAGGGGGAAGGACCTTGAGGTCATCACCCGGACCCCACCCAGTACGGGCATCCCTTTGGGAACACCCCGGCCGTGGTTTTCCAGGGTGCTGGCACACTGCCCAGGACAGGGCGTTCACTACACCACAAGGCGGATCTCCCAGTTTTAGACGATTCCGATGGTGGGTAAATCCCTCTGCACATGAAGCTAAAACCTGACCCTATAATTTTCACTCATCAGTGCGCTGTTGACCTGTTTTCCCAAACAGAGCAATCTTTAAATATTTGTGGACCACTTTCACGTGCCACAGCAAGACCGACTTTTTACTTCAAATATCGCCTGTTTCCTTCAACTATTCTGCACATGACAATTTTCTCATTTTCACCATCCTGGCCAGCCTTCTCTTTTAAGAACTGATGTATTTCTTGAGGTGACATATTAAATACGTTATTTAGCTAATTAATTTGTCTACAACTTTGTGTGTGAAACAGTATCTGCATTTCAGAAACAAAACTAAGATTTGGCAAGATACAACTACTTATTCAAAGAAGTGACAGATGCAGGACTCAAAACCACGTCTGCCTCTTCCTAGCCCACCATGAGCCTCTCATTAGAAAAGAAGTGTTGAACCAGGTATAGCCAAGTTTGATCTCCGACACCTTCTGAGATCTGTGGCAGGCCACTGGAAACCTCCCATGTAGATTAACATTCCTTTTACTGCTACAACTTGTTCTTACTAATAGAGATTAATGGGTTTTTTAAAAATTTTATTCAAGTATAAATGACATATAACATTATATTAGTTTCAGGCGTAAAACATTATGATTCGAAATTTGTATACATTAAGACGTGATCTCCACAATAAGTCTAATTACCATCCATTACCACACAAAATTACAAAATTCTGTTTTTTTTCTCATGTCGAGAACTTTTAGGATTTACTCTTTTGGCAACTTTCAACTATGCACTACAATATTATTGACTAGAGTCACTGTGTTGCACATTACATCCCTGTGACTTACTTATTATATAATAAAAATTTGCACCTTTTGACTCCCTTCGCCCATTCTGTCCAACACCCAATCTCTCTCTCCTTTAGCGACCTCTGTTCTGTTCTCTGTATCTGTTTTGTTCAGTTTGTTCATTTGTTTTGTTTTTTAGATTGTGCAAATAAGTAAAATCATATTGTATTTGCTATCTCTGTCTGACTTAGTTCACTTAGGTTCATCCATGTTGTCGCAAATGAAAAGATTTCATTCTTTTTTTATAGATCAGTAATGTTTCATTGTGTATATGTACCACCTTTTTTTTATCCATTCATCTATCAGTGGACACAGGTTGTTTCCATATCTTGACTATTGTAAATAATACTGCAATGAACATAAGGGTACATGTATCTTCACTTTCTTTGGATAAATACCCAGAAGTGGAATTATTGGATCATATGGTAGCTTTATTTTTGTTGTTTGAAGAACGTCCATACTGTTTTCCATAGTGGCTGCCCAAATTTACATTTCCACCAACAGTGTTTAAAGGTCTTTTCTTCTCCACATCCTTGCAACACTTGTTATTTCTTATCTTTTTGATAATGGCCAGAAATTAATGCTAATCAGAGCAGTTAGAAATTGACCAGAAAAAAACACTTTTGCTGCTGAAGGGCAACTGTAGACAAGGAGGCATGTAGGCAGTATGGAGGTCAAGAGATGCATGAGCAATAGGAAGCAAGAAGGAATTCAGGAGGTCCAGGAGGCATCTCGCTATGGAAGCATTAGGTATTAGGAGAGCAAGACAAGAATGCTCAAACTGGGAAAGGGTGGCTGACTGAAAGTGCCTAAACAGTATACTTCAGCCTGAGCCCCATGGTTGTCTGCAGAATAAATAGAAAGCATTTGTTTTCCCCCAGGTGATCATGTACCCCGACAGGAGGGCACAGCTTAGGGACAAAGAATACTATGCCCTGCCCCAACATCTAATGCTAGATGAGATCTAATTAAGTCACACATCTTTAGGTGGGAAAGAAAACAGCACACATATAGTCAGAAAGGGAGTCCTTGCAACTATGTCACAGTGAGGGTCAGGGACTGGCTATATGTATGTACTTCTAGGTTTTTCCTGCACAATTTGGTAGAGTTACTTCCTTCCCTTCTGGTTGCCTTCCAAAAGCAGAGATTGCCTCAGAATGACCCTGTCTCCCTCTCAGCTGCCCCACTTCAAACCAGATCTACACCTAATGACTAGTGCCAACTGGATTTCTTTAAGCTGCAGGGCACTGCTCCCTAGGAGCCACTGCTACTCTGTGCTCCACAGAAGGTACCAAAGGATGATGTTGATGTCTGTGGCTGAGCACATGGGCATACTACTGAAATGACTCCCTTAAGAACTCTTTGGCCAGCGTGACTCAGAAAACTATAGAATAATGCCTTCAAATAACCATGGAGTATGAGAGAACTTGAGTCCAGGGGCTCCTGGATATCACCTTCTCTGTGCACCTCTTCCCTGTAGCTCTCTGTCTTTTCACCACTTGAGAAAATCAAGGTTCAAAGAATGGATGTGGACCCACCCAAGTTCCCAGGGCAAGTGAGTTGCAGGTGCAGGACTAAATCAGGGCCCCGAAACACCGCACAGCTTTATTTTTACTAAATCACAGTGCCCTCAAGCTCCCGATACGTCTGTACTTAGTTGTGCCAACACGTATTAAAGACTGGACTTCTTTCAGTTTCCCTTAATGCTTTTAGGAGAGAAGCAGGATAGAAGATGAGAAAAGGTATGTCCTCTATTTGGGGAATTGCATAGAAGCAGGACTCACATCTGTGCTCTTTGCTATCGTATCCCTAGCATGTAGCACAGTGACTGGTATGTGGAAGGTGTGCAGTATTTGCTAAAAAATGAGTAAATCTCTGACTTGGAGTGGTGGAAAATGAAGGGCAGTGATAGAGAAACACCTAATGAGAGAGTCTATCCACGGAGACATAAAGAAATCGATTCTAAAAGGTGTGGCACATGGTAGGTACTCAAAATATTTGATAATAAAAATGAATCCAGTAAAGTCTCATAAAGGAGAATTCTAAAAAATGTTATAAGGATTGGCAATCTTCTTGGAAAGCTTCAAATTCTAGATCTCAATCTGGTAATAAATTTTGGTTCTTCAGCCAATGTATCCATGCATTTGTTTATTCATTAATTCAGAAATTCGATAAACACAAGCTATACACCAGACATTGTTTCAAGTGCTAGAGATTCAGAAATCAAAGACTGATAACTCCTCAGGGATGAAAATAAACATAGCAACCGTCATTCAACGTGCTAAGGGCTAATGACAGAGCATTTCATGAAGTGCCATAAGATCACAAATCTAAGGGACATTTAGTATGAGGTGGATGGGGTGAGGGAAAATCAGGCTACAATGGGTAGCTGGGTAGAGAGGATAAATGCAGGTATTTGGGACAGGGAGAACAGCACACATCGATATAACTAGGCATTAGAGCTCTCATGTACTGGGGAATTGGAAGGTACTCAGTACAGCTGGAAAGTCAGGTGGGAAGAGGTGAAGATAGACAGGATGATAAGGTTCAGACTTTGAAGATGTTGTCTATCCTCCTTAAGGTGGGCTTCTCAAAGTTTAATGTGCCTGTAAATCACCCAGGGACCTGGCTAAAATGTAAATTTGGTAAGTCTGAGGAAGGGATGGAGAATCTGCATCTCTAACTGCTCTCAAGTGATGCCTGGTTCAACTGATTCCTGGACTGCCCTTTAGGCAACAAGTCTCTAGGCAATGGATGTGATGGAAATATTTCACTGAGGAGAGTGACATTATCTGAATTGCATTTTTCCAAGAATCATGTTGCAGGATATGAAGGATGGAATGGAGGGAGACTGTGGTGAGATAAAATACATGAGTGGCAAGAAATTTTGAGCATCTGAACTAAATAAGTTAGGAAAGAAGAGTCGGTGTTCAATAAATAGGTATAAATTAGCTAAGACACTATGAAGTTGCTATAAAATATTTCTCCCAGAGGAAAGATTGATTGTAAGGACAATAAAAACATAAGAGGCCAAAAATAATAATAACTCCAGAGGAATATACAGTGTTATTCAAATAAACCTTGACCCCTCTCCACGTCTCAGTCAATACATTATCTTGAACTCCAAGAGTGACTCAAAAAAGCAGCCAGCTAAGGGGTGAGCAATATCTTTGCAGACAATTGTCATAACAGAGTAAATAAAATCACACTTCTCAGCTATCATTTGATATATGTTGTTACTACTAGCATTTAATTTCAGGACACCTCAGGAAAGGCAATTGTTTCATAGAAAATTCTGGAAAGTAACATGGAAGTCCACCAGATCCTCAGCAAAGTGCTAGTTCATTTACTTATAACTCATAGTATACGCTGAATTAGTAAAAGGCAAAAGATTTATGCGATCTGAAGAGAAACCAGTGTATAGGTACCCTAAATTAGAAATACCCATTTCTGTCCCTGTTAAGAGAGCCCTCTGTCATCTCAAGTATTTCTTTTAGTAAAAGAAAAAACTTGGAAAGGAGTTTAAAAAAAAAACATCGAGGACAGGTCTATGTTGGTGAAAAGAAAATGCAGGTAGTAAACTTTTTTCCCTTATGCAGAAGCCCAAAAATGCAACTTCTAATGAGATTTTGCCTCCAAAGAGAACGATAATCAGCTTCATGTTCTGTGTATGAGGCTGGTTGGCATTCTTTATCCAAAGATGTACAAATTCAAAAACACCAAAGGTCATCTCCCATCTCACAATTTTTGCTCACTGTCCTGTGAATCGGGAAATCTCAGCAAGACATAGGTTGAAGACATGTAGCCAACTAAAAAAGCCATATGGACAGACACATCTACTTCAGAACAGCTTGATTCACATTCAACAAGACCAAACAAAATAAGACAGGGACCTACCTTGTTCTTCTGGGGTTTGCAGGCTCCTGAAATATAACCCTGTCCTGAAGATCTTCTCAAGACCCTCTTATGCGAGATGAAATTTAAGGGCCTCCCATTCAATCACATAGCCGCAGGAGCTTGGAGTTTCACAATACCAGACTTCAGATCCTCAGGGCTCCCACAGACCTTAGAGAGCAGAGGTGAACTGCCTCTGTTCTCTGATGCAGGAAAGAGCTGGGAGACAGTGTGGTTGGAGGCGGGGGGTGGAGGCTGGGGAAGGGAAGTAATATGGGAACCGCAATAAATAAGAAATCCTCTCCACATGATTTCCTGTATTTAGTGCCTGTTGCCTCGCTCCAGGCTCCCTAGAGGAAATACAAAATTTAAACTTGTCCTTTGGCCACTGGAAAGAAGAGAATAAACATGCTGAGAATCATGGAAATGAGAATGAGCAGGGCAGCAGGCGGGAAGCTACGGGCCAGCTAGCTTTACCTTTACCAAGTGTTTTCTTCCTGAAGTTTCTCCAAGTGTTTAACTCTGCAAAAGTCAAGAATGCCCTCATCCTCTTCCACTGCGCTGAAGCGTTTACTGGCCACAGTCCAGGTGCCGTGTTGTAGAGGCATTGGTGAAAGGCAGGTCAGAACAGGCCCCACAAGTCTGTTTGCCAGCCTAGGGGGAGACCCTCTAGGCTCTGTCTTTGGAACTGCTGGTGGCATTCTGTGTTTAATCTTAGAATAACTCCTAAAGTCCTCAGGCCATTTTGCCCTAGGGTTTAAAGAATTACCCGAAGGTTATCATCTATAGATTGCTGGAAGCAGGACCCACTATGAAATTTGTGGGGCTTGGTACAAAATGAAAAATTTGAGGCTGATCATTTAAAAATTAAGGATTTCAAGATGGTGACAGCAGAAAATTAAATCAAGTGCAGTGGCCCTTTTCCTTCAGGGTGAGACTGTATACAACTGTTCAGGTTGTAAATCCATGAAGCCAGTCCTGGCTGCAAGAAAAAGTTTGGAACTGTGGATGTGTTGGTTTTAACCAGAGAATTACAAGAGGCCTGGACTATCGACATTTTGTTCTATGAGGTGACAGCCCTTGAACAGGAAGGGCCTGGAATCTGGTACAAGCGGGGCAAATGTTGGGTTGTGGCTGTAAGCAGCACAGATTTCAAATGCATCACTGGCTTAAAATCACGCCAGTGGTCTCCTTGCTGATCTTCTGCTCATCTCCAATACATTCTCCTCCGCACAGTCAGGGCAATCTCTCTCAAATGCAACCATCATGATGTAACTCACATGCTTAAAATCTTTCAGTCATAAGAATAAAAGTCAAACACTTATAACGTGGTTACAGACCCTTCGGGACCTGGCGCTGGCTAACCTCTCTCACTTCACCTCAAAGCCCACCTCCACCTGCTCTCTCTCCTCACCTCTTTCTCATTCCCTCCTTCCCCACCTTTCTCTATTCCTGAAAATCGCTCAATGGACAATGCCCTCCCTCAACCTCCTATCCTTTATATCTCACATCCTCCGGAAAATATTTTTCAGATTCCTGGGTCCCTTTGGTGTTTTTCCTTAGCAAACTATGCTTATCTCTCTCTTAACATTCATTAACTCAAAGCAGTGAAAACCAGTCCACTTGTTCCTATCTCCTGTAGGGCTATAAACTTGTGGACTGTTTCTGTGTTAGCATAACATCTCTAGACCTAAGACCCAGGAGAGTACGATTTGTGTGAGTTTACTGTTAGTAGAAGGAGCATTAATTATAGTCATCCCCTTTTTGTGAAAAGGAAAATATAGGATTCAGGGGAAAATGAAAGACTGTTGTTAGGCTTTTACAGTTTAAACTCTAGCAGACAAAGGGGAGCAATTTCACAGGCTGATATTGCAGTGCTGTTGTTTAATAGTTATTGAAATGCCACCATTTGCCATGTGTTGTACATCCTGTTCCCACAGGGACCATATAGGAGGAGGAGATGACCTCTATTCAGAAAATAAAGCTTTAGACATGGCAACAGGAAAGAGGACCTATATTCGTAATCATGAAGAAAAATGGGAAGCTGTCGGAGGTGAGAGGAGAGAGGGGCAGAAATCAGGGGATGCCAAAGGGGAGAGCGGATAGGAGAGAGGACTGTGGGAGAAGACTGGAGAAGGAGGAAGAAACACAAGCATCCGGCAAAGATTAGAAATCAGCAACGGGGTTGGGGGCGGGAGAAAAATAACTATCCAGGACATCGTTTCATCTCGAAGAAGCTGCTGAAGGTAGGCTCTGTGCTCCTTGCCCAACTACACTCCCTGAGAAATCAAATCTGTGCTTCCTAAAAATCACAAGGCAGAAGGGAGTCAAGGGACATGCCACAGTGCCGCTGTCATGACAGAAATTAGCTTCTGCATTTTGTTTGGATTTTGAAATACTTTTAAAGCTACATAAGTATTTTTCATTTCACGGTTCCGAACACTTACATGACAATGTTACTACTAGAATTTCTGAGCATGTATTTTGGCAAAGGTATGTCTAAGGGCTGTGTTTGGCTGAGAAATTCTAGTCAAGGGTGTCTGATTAGAGTAAAAACTACCATAACAGAAATTCATTATCTAACATCTATAAAGATAACCTAACTATGCCTGATTCTGATTATCTAATTTTTTCTATTGTAATTCAATATATGCATGATTCTATAACAAAGCAAAGCTATTTATTAAAGCGATAGTTTGAATTTTCTTCATGATGTCTCAATTTTGTTCCTAATTAATGGATATTACTTCCATTGAAAATGGAATAGTCAAGAAACATAGTGAAAGAATTTAAAGTGGGAAAAGATGACTGGGTGTCTTGTCAACAGAATGTTGAATGCTGTCTAGCAGACCCTTTGTGAGGAGCTGAATCTATAGGGGTCTACGCTTTTGATTATCTTTGACTGGCCATTTTATAATTCTGAAAGATATAGAAATGTAGTAATGTAAATGATTCCTATCCATAGAAACACAAATTAATTTTCACCAGTAGGCATAACACTCGTTTCCACCCTTTAGAAATGATTATCCCAAACATTACATTTAAGTGCTCTATATGATATTAGTCTCTACATTTACATCTATTAACAAACTCAGTTTGGCATTCCCGGTTGCCATAGAAATGTCTATTCTTGAGATTTTCCTTTGAACCAGTTATAACATATTACCATCCCTCCATTAATTAATGAGTTAAATAAAATCTCCATCCCATGTTTATTTTATTTTTATACGAGAGTAATGATTTTACATTTTTTGAAAATGATCAGGTGATAAACAATGAGACTGGAAAGTTGTATTGGGAATTTGCAGTGGCAAAACTCGTTTTCTCCAATATTTTGTTTAGATTTTTTTTTATATTCCCTGAATATGTAAAATAAAAACAGAATAAACAAAATATGGTAATTATCAAAGTGAATGACAAAACTGTCTCAGCTGAACGATTAGGAGGGTACAGCATTTCAATTAAGGTAGAAGCACAGGCAAAGCTCAAAGTGTACAAAACCATAACTGGACACTGGGTTACCAGATAGGGCAAAAGTGCTGAGACTTGGACTCATTGAAATTCATACCTTAGAAATGAGAAGAAATCGATAAACAAAGGACATATATTTCAGGTGTTCAGCAGTTCCCTAAAATAGTATTTTCCAGGAATTCTGGTTGCAAAGACAACCATCTAGGGATATGTTATTATCAATCAGCTATAGCAAACCCTTCAACAAAGGGGACAGTGGCGTTTTGTCAGGAAGAATCCAGATTATATCAATATATTTGTGTGGTTTAGTTTCTCTTTAACGTTGATATTTGTTGTATTTTTAATTAATGTGACTTGCAATATATATTCTTTAATGTCAAAGACATAAAATGACTTAACTTTAAGGAATGGTCAGGTCAATCAGTGTGATCTGCTTCCTGAATCTCTTAGTACCAGATGGGCAGGTAAATGTAAAGCCTTTTTTGTTTTGTTATATTTTTGCATTTTGCTTGTGGAATGAAATTTGTAATTAATTCCCTGTTTGGAGGGGAGAAAACAACACACCTAATAATAGTTCATCGTGGATGTTCAGATGTTTTCCTGAAAAGAATGATTCATGATTTTGGAGGAATCGTGAGAAGTATAAACAATTACAGCAGGTAGCAGAATAAATGTGATCTGTTAGATGCTCAAAGATCACTTACCACAAACACGTAGTCTTTTTTGCACAATTTCTCAGTTATTCATGAAGAGGGGACCAGTTATGACAGCTTGGCTCTACCTACATTAGAGATGAAGCTGGTCTTATTCCATTAGCCATTTTTCTCTTTACCAACTACTAATATCACATTTGTCATTGAAGACAAAGTGCTAAGAAGGGACTACAAAGGACTTTTACAACTTTAATTATTTCATTAAGAGATAAAAAGGAAATGTGTATTCCATTATACCAAACTTGTCAAAGCAGGAACATATGCAAGAAGCATCGATAAAATTGTTCTTGGAAAGAAAATAAATATTCATCTTAAGTAAGACCACTATCATGTGCCTCCTTGGAAAATAAAGATTAGGAAAATTAAGAAAGGAGAGAAAAAGAAAGAAAGAAGAAAGAAAGAAAGAAAGAAAGAAAGAAAGAAAGAAAGAAAGAAAGAAAGGAAGGAAGGAAGGAAGGAAGGAAGGAAGGAAGGAAGGAAGGAAGGAAGGAAGAGTATTTGGGGAACTAAGAATTCTAACACACTGCTGAATGATTTGGGGGAATTAGGAATCTCACACTGCTGAGTGAGTGTTACTTTGTCAGTCACTTTGGAGAGTAATTTGGCAGTATCCAGGATAGTTAAAAATCTTGTCACCGTATAGATTCTAGAGAAATTATTGAATATATATACACAACAAGAAAACACAAGTGTGTTTAATTGCATAACTCTGTTATTAATTAGGATCTGAAGAACATTATATGCATCATTAGGGAAGTAGATAAAAAATTTAGTATTATTACAGGAATAGTGAACTAGACCTATAGGTATCAGCATGGATAGGTAATTTTTTTAAGTGAAAAAAAAAAAAAAAGCCAGTTGCAGAACAATATATACACAGTGATATATAATTTTAAAAACACACAGTGAGTTCCAGGAGAAGGAAGGTATGAAATAGGACTAAGCAGAGAATAAAAGAGATTTTCCATTTTATTCTATGCCTTTGGTATAAAAAAACAAAAATGGTGAAATATTAATAATTCCATGTGGCATGTAATAAAGATGCTTGTTTTTCTCTATAGTTTGTCTTTTAAAAAAGCAAAGTCACTAAAATATTATTTTAAAAAATAGAGACATTTTGAGTCATAGATTAAACACATTTTTTTTCTCATCCTCCACCCATCACTATGAGGGAAAAAAAAAGTTACTAGGAAAAAAACTCCAGAGAGAATCATAATTGTCTTCAATCCTTGATGAAATAGCACTACTTTTCTTGGCTTGATCTCAGATTTGCTCACTTCTTCCATGTGAAATGAAACCCTGTGTCCTCAGGCCCATATTCAGGTGCAGTGTTTTCCACCATGTCCTGCACGTGTACTGACCATTCGGCATCCTCTACTCCACATGCTCTTTGATACAGTTCACAAGAAAACCTGTAACACCTCTCTGAATACAGCTAGACATTTCCCAAAGACAACTTGCTTTGAAAATGTATGTCTTTTAGGACATTAGCAAAAGAAATTATTTTATTTAAATGATGTAAAGAGAAACTTGTTTTTAAAAATTAAACTTAGACATTCTGCATTTGAGTACAGATCCTGTTTGGTTTGGTTGCAGTTTTAACAAACCAGTATAGGTTGAGAATACACTGAAGGAACTTTTTGTTTGTTTGGTTTTTGTTATAGTAGAGATAGAGGAGGAAGTTTTGGCTTTGTGAGCAATGTCCTAAATTTCTCTAACCTCTGGCTTTCCTGTTAGATAAGAGATGGTCTTTGTCTCAGACTCACTCCAGGCCTTGCCATTCGACATCTCAGATTGAAAAGTGAATAAACAAACATAGAGACCATCCAGTATGCACAACGTAGGCCTGGGTGAAAGGCCTCCTCCCTTCTCAGGAGCCTCTGCCTCCAGATCCCTTTCTAGCCCCTGGGTGTCCCATCCTAGTCACCACAAATCCTTCCCTAACTCTTATTACCCCTCCCTTCCTCTCATTCTTACCTATCACCCAGGTTAATTAACTATCAGGTTAATTTCCTTAAAGCACTGCTATGATTTTAATACTTTCTTCTCAAAATCCTTCCATGATACCTGTGCTGCATACACTCAGTGCCTATCAAGAGGCTTTACTCTTTAGATTGTCATTCTACGCCCAGTCTATGCCCGGGATACCTTTCCAGCATAACTCTGCTCTTCGGTTACTTAACTTTGGTTCCAAACCCAAATGAATCTCCTTTGCTCCCTCCAACAAGCTTTGTCTTTTCCTTTCTGCAAAGAGCTGGGCTTCTAGCTGGAATCATCCATTACAGTCTCAATCAGGTCCACGTGACCAGCACAAAGTCCAGCTCTGCACAAACCTTTCTTTGATAAATAATGCCAGAAGTAATCTCTCTTATTACTAAAATCCTAGAACACATATTGTCTGTCTCACTTTAGCAGCTCTTCCCTGTCTTATATAGTATCTATTTATAATTTCTTAACCCAGCAGTTCAAATAATAACACATATAATACCAAATCTCATTGGGAATTTACAGTATGTCAAGCCTTGACATATTAACCTATTTAATTCTCCTAACAAACAATCCTATGGGATGATGTCAGTCTTTTCTACATGATAGCAAAATGAATGGCTGGAGTTTCCATTCCATGTCTTGTGGGAAATTCACCAAAGCCCAGTCCTCTCACCCTCCATCCCTCCAAGATCCTCAAAGAAGGTGGTGTGGGAGAGAATTGACTTCTTCTGAGCCATCCTCACTGGATGCTGTATTGGATTCAATGGCTTCTGTCAAGTTATTGCTCTTGGTTCCTGCCTTTGGACCCCATATTCCTCATTTCCCAAAACCCATTAGTACAATGCTATTACATAGAACACATGTTTATTTTCTTTGAGGTTTGAGAAAAGGGAAAGGGTAATTACAAAGCTTAAAAAACAATTTATATTAATCACTAAAATCATTGTCCTAAAGTCCCTCTGCCACCACTCCACAGGGAACTTTTCTGGCTAATGTGCTCTTGACACCTCCAACTACTTCACGTGTCTGGGCTCTATCTCCTTCCCAGAGCCTGACATCTCCCTTCTCCCTCTCTCCTGGGTCCCGTGTAAATTCCTAACTCTTCTCACTTCAGAGCAATTCATTTCTCTTCTTGTTTTGTACCCACTCATCCAAATGGCCAGGCGGGTTCAGCTTTCACCTCCAAAATGACCCAAGTGAGGCATCTTTTAAATAAGCATCCATCTTTATGCTACTCTCTTAGAAGGCATTTTTTCAATTTTAACAGCAATATTTTTTTCCTCACCTTAGTATATCTTATCTTCTTGGTATACACATGTCTTACCTTTTATACTATATTTTAAGCATCTTGACTATATCTTTTAACCAGGTTTGTGTCCCTCTTTGTGCCACATACTTGTTAAATAAATAAATAAATTCATGAGAGAGAGAATGATAGAAAGCATGAGGACAGAGGGCTTTTAGGATGGATAAAGACAAGGGAGGACTGATTTTTATCATTGATTTTGAAAACTTAGAAGTCTTCTTTTTCATAGCTGCAGATGAGCCAAAACTGGGAGATAAAAGAGCCTATAGAAGTAAAATTTGGAAAAAATGTATTCTATAAATATTCAACATCTTAGGAAATGATGTGAGGTATTCTCCCCCAACTCCTTTTTTTCTGGAATGAGAAACGTAGAAAAAATGAGCTGCTATCAAAGTCTCCCTGGACCAAACCCTCAAGCCACAGTGTGGGCAGCTCTTTAGGGTCATTTCAACAATGTTAAACCACTTCCTCTGGTTTAACATTGTTGAAATGGCCCTAAAGATAGTGTTTCAGTGTATTCCCAGGGCATGATTTCCATTCTCTCTGCTTTAATAAGCTGTCATTTCTTCTCAAAGAAATAGTCATATTCCCAGATATTAATTATTCAAATCAATCAGAATTTATAAAAACATGTGCTTTATTCCTCTCTAACAATCATAAAGTATCTTCTTCATTTAACATGCTTTATTCTTAATCATCCCCAGCTACCTTAGGGAGAAAATCTGTCATCATCACCAAAGATTTGACAGTCCTATTCCAGTCTCTGTGTCAGGCTTTGTTCCCAGCACTAGGGACCCAAGCATCTCAAGATCTGAGCACTTAAATAATTTCATAACGATTTAAGTTTAGAAACACTTAACTTCAGAATGTTAACCTCATTGAAGGTTTGAATGCAACTTTAATGTAATTTGGAAAGAATTACTATCGACTATTATCTCAGCTGTCCTCTCCATAAGTCCATAGCTGATAGAAATAAGATAGACATAAGGATAAGGTAGTTTAGAAGTCACAAAAAGGCTCTATTCCAAAACATAATCACTTATTTGGAAATGCAGAATATTCTTTAAGAAAAAAAAATTCTTAAACAACAAAAATTTCTATCATTTACCGAGTACTTATCATGTACGAGATACTATGCTCAATACTGATAACAACTCCGAAAGGTGGGTATGAGGACTTTTATCTTTAATAGGAAACTAAAGTTCAAAGAAGTTATGTAACTTAGTCATGGTCACTTAGCAATGCTTTAAAAACATAGAGTTATGTTTTGGCTCTAATAATAAATACCGAATAAATGAATGAGGGAAAAAATAACTAAATATGTGTAACAGTGACTTCCTGAACAATCCACACTGCCTATGTAATTATCCATATGCAAAAAACACAAAAATAATTATAATCTTAGTGATAAAATTATGTATAAGATCAATAGTTTTGGATAAAAAATGTTTTTACACTGAAGTCTGATGTTTGAGAGAAACCAGTTTAAATAGAAGGAGGATGTGAACATTTTTGGGAAATAGTCACTTTGGAATTTTACTTGAAAATTTGGCTTCACTTTTTCTTGATACTAGTATTTCTCTTCACTATTTTTATTTTACCATCATGTTAAATTTCTTTTCAGCTGTCATATGGAACAAAATGAAACATCCCTAATTACAGATAGCAGAAATTCAGCAGCAGTGACTCTTCACACTTTATAGCTTATGATCCTTTGTCATTATTAGAGGACCTGACAGGAATAAAAATCCCAACCATCCTCCTTCACCCACTCTCTATATCCACTAAAGACATTGTTATGTTCATAGATATTGATCTTAATTGATCTTTCATTTTAAGGATATAAAAATTTCGGTAACATTATATTGGTAAACATCATTGCAATGACTCAAAAAAAATAATAAACTTAGAAAAATAAATTTATTAGTTGAAATAATAATTCTATTTTAAAAGTATAATAGTGTTATTTGGAAGAAAGTACATTATTTTGACTAAAATACAAGCAAAATTTCTTTTAAGTTATCAAAATTGGACTGATGATATTTTAAGAATACATGGAGTTTGAGGAAATATTAATTTATTAATGTTACTGACTAGGTTTTATCTGACCCAGATTCTGTAATCCTTTCACCACACAGCTCTCAGGGAGCCCATGAAAAATCAAGGCACAGTGTTGGTTGGGGCAGAAGCAGATTAAAGATAGGAATCATGAGAGCATAGATATGAAGAGCAAGCCCAAGACCCATTAAGCATTCAGAAAGTGAAGAGGTGGATAGAGATAGGTGAGAGGTCAAAGATCTGGCAAAGACCCAGGTCTAGAAGAGTCGCCTGAACTGAAGGAGCATGAGGGGCAAGAAGAAGAGAACAGGCACCCAGCACTAACCGCAGAGCCCTGCACTCCTGGGGCCCTTTAAGCTTTAGCAACTTTACTTGCTTTGCCCAATTCCATATGCAAATGGCCTAGGGGGGCTCAGAGGAAGGCTGCTAACACCAAAAAAAAGGAGAAAAACCCATTCTTCTAGGGTAATTGGAAAAGAATTGCTGGAGAGGAAGGCAAAATAGCATTAGAAGGTGAATGGTCATGGGTGAAAAAGAGGAGCTTAAGAAGTACCTAATTCATAAGCAGGGGATAAAAATATATTAGCTTATGAGCTGGCTTGCTGTGCACCCATCTTTTACCTCTGATGTGCATTTATCTGGGACCATCAGGATCTAAGCTCATGGGAGTCCTGGGTAAAGCTAGAGAATGGTAGAGTTCAAAGAAGAGCTTGAGGTATATTGATTTTCAATGGAATGATCAAAATCCTACTAGTGGGCAAAAAATAATAAATACAGAAAAGAGAAGGTAAGGAAAGAGAAAAAGTAGACATTTCAGATCAAATCTGAGGAGGACATTTTGGGGAGAAGTGCCATGTCTGCAGGCCTGTCCTTATATCTGAAGACCTGAGCAAGAGTACACATGGAAAGTCACAAACTCTATGTCACAATATCTGAAAATTGTAAGTTAAGTTAACTATATCCGTTAAGGTTCTACCAGAGAACCAGAACCAGTAAGAGATATGTATTAAGAGATTTATTGCAAAGAATTGGTTTATGTGATTGTGGGAGCTGGCTATGCAAGTATGAGACCTTTAGGGCAGGCAGTCAGGAAGAACCGGATGAACTCTCAGATGCAACTTGAAGCTTCAGTCCACAGGCGGAATTTCTTCTTCCTCAGGAAACCTCAGTTCTGCTCTAATGGCCTTTTCACTGATAGAATCAGTCCCATCCAGATTATCTAGGATAATCTCTCCTACTTAAACTCAACTGGTTATAGAAGTAAATCACATCTACAAGATACCTTCAGGACAACACCTAAATTAGTATTTGATTGAATAACTGTGGACTATAACCTAGGCAAGTTGATGAACAAACTGATATCACACTGACAAACTGTTAAGCAAAATTAAAATATGTAACAACTATCTACCGACAAATATACCATTGTGATGATAATGTTATTAAATATGTATTAAGCAGTAGTTTCTAAACAACTGATAAATCAGCAAATATCAAAAATAACTTAAAGTAATTATTATTGTGCATTTCTGGGTGTTCTCTTGACCAGTCGATGAAGTTAAGATGATTAAACAAATATTTAAAAATTCTGTATATCTTTATTTTATTTTATTGGAATGTCACTTTGCTGTACAGGTCACATGCAGTTGCTTTTGATTTATAAAAACACTTTTTCTTTTTTTAATTTTAAAGAATTTTAATACAAATTTAATATAAACCATTTCAATGTCTCTAAAAAAAAAGAAAAAAACTTTTTAAAAAAAAATTGTTGGAAACATTTGTAACTCTTTGATAAGTGAAATGGCCAAACTCTGATCTTTACTTTTTATAAGATTTAAGAAGCCTAACTGTTTGTACCAAATAAATAAAGTTCATTCCAAATAACATGGGCAGCTCATGTCCAAAGTTAATTTAATTCTCTGCCGAAGAGCACAGTTGCTGTTTATTTGAAGTTCTTTTGTTGTTTTACTTCACTTGGCGATACCTCTGACATCCTGTCTAAATTAAATCTTACTGCTTTCAACAGTACTCAGTCACCATTGACATGACATGTCTAAAGGTGGTCACATGACCACATTTGTTATTGGTTTCTCCAATCTTTCATCTTTCGGTAGATACAGACAATAATATACATAGTCTTTAAATTGTTAAGCATAAAATGCCATTATCATCCACAAGTTGACGCCTTGTCTCCTGGTAACAAATTCAATCTATGTTGAATTTTCTGGTTTATGTGTGTGTTTGTTTGTTTGTGTGTTTGTTCATCTGAGCACAGTTCTCAACAAACTTTGAAATTAATGTCTAAAGTTTAAAGTTATTTTTTCAGATTTTCATATAAATCAAAACTCTTACTTTTTAAAGATGTAGAAACTAACTAACCATTTGTAAATTTTGACATTATTTCTTCATATAGCAGTTTTTAATAATTTATACGATAAATATAGATGTACAAGGAGACTTATAACTAGTATAATCTAATTAATTATAATTAATATATAAAACTTTTATATATTAATTATTCTTATTTTATTACTCATGATTAAAAATCTCTTTAAAAATTTTTCATTCTAGATAGTGATCATTTGTTTCATTATTTTTTATCTGTGTTTTTTTATCTGCTTGGACATTTTAGCATCGAATTTCAAAATCCTAGAAATGTTTTATTATTTTCTATAAATATTGTTCTATTATTGCCATAAACAGCATAATTATGCTTAAAGAGATATTGGACATAATATTCTTTTAATAATGCCTATTGGCCTATTTCAGTGATTAAATACTATTAAGTGTTTTCTGTTTAGTCAGCCTTTATTTTTTATGCATTTCTAACAATTGCTATTTTTCGGGTTCATCATTTATATTCTTTCCATTGAGAGCCTGAGAGTTTCCAATCACAAATATCTTTATTAGTCAAAGTTGAGCTTGCACATGGATTGTAAAACATGTACCAGTAGTATCAAAGTATTTTATCTTTGAACTTAGAATATAAAAACTCATTAGTTAGAAGGCAGAGGTTGTATCTGTTTTTTCAAATATCCAGAAACTTTCATGCATAGTTGGCATAAATAAAAATTTAAAGGACATCTCTAATTCGGTACATTAGGATCCAGCCTAATGTTTGTATCTGTAAATAAATACATTCGGAAGACAAAAGCCATTCAAATTATCAGGAAGGACTAAGACAAAAGTTACAAGCTTTTGCAGTGTTAGTTCTATTTATTTGCAAAAACCAAATGTCCTCCTTTAAATTTATTTTCCCTGCTATGCTAGAATTTCAACCTATTCCAAATGTGTTAATGAATCCACCTCTTCCTGGTTTTGCCCTGCTAATATCATGACCATTCCTTCAGTCCGTTGGCTGGACATAGTGCAGTCTTTGACTCATTCCTCTCCTTCACCTCATGATGGATGTCAGCTGCCAAACCCTAACAGTTTTACTTCTGCGAAGTCTCTCTTATTTGTCTTCTACTTTTCGGCCTCCACTAATACTGCCCTAGTTTGTGTCATGATTACTTCATGCTTAAACTTTTAAATGGTCTTCTAAATTAGGCACTTTTCTCTTAGGCTCTCTCCTGCTCAAGTTAAACCACCCATACTCATTCTTCAAAATCTCAGTCTGATTTTCATTTGTGGATAGCTTACACATTTTTCAAAGTCAAGCTCTGTTGCTTCCTCTTCCAGGAACATTTACCTGACCCTTGCAACCAGAAGATACCTTCTTCTTTGAATCTCCTAGTCTCCTGAGGGAAGAATATTCTTCTTGCTTTGTTCTGTGATTCTTTCTCTCATTCCCCTTACTAAACTGTGAGTTACTCATGGGCATAGTTTTGGTCTCTCTAGTCTTTATCTTTCCCATATCCTTAACATAGTATCATATAAACAGACAGTGTCACTAATATTTTGCTGAATTAAATTAAATGAGGATTTATGGAAGCCTTCCCTTTTAAATAAGTCAATTTTAATATCTATTCAGATTGACTTTTTATTAAAATTTTTTTCTTTGTCTTGAATAATCAGAAATTTATGGCTCTAATAGATCTTCCTCTGAGGGATTACTTTATAGCTCCTCATTGTATGAGTAATGGTTCAAACTCCAGATCTGTAGACAAACTCTTTTTAGCCTAATGTATTCTGGTAGTTGTAAGGGTCAAGAAGCAGAAATAACTTGGAGTTGCCTTTCCTTCCACATTACAATAAGAGAAAATAAACTAAAATAAAACATTACTGATTTATTCTAATTAGGTTTTTCAGTCTTCCAAATTTGAGGACATTAGCAACCGACAGTAATACCTTATAATTCTATCTCATTTAACAGCTCCTAAACTATTTCCATAGACATATAATATTCAGAACATCTGTGAGTTAATCAAGTAAAGTATTAAGCTCATTTTCAAAGGGCAAAATAGATTAGAAAATGGAAAGGTGCAAATTCCATCCACCCATTCATTGAACTAGATTTTTTGATTGTCTAGACTTTGTGTACTATTTCTTAAATTTAAGGAATACAATAAAAGTTTCATAGAATACACTAAAAATTTTCCAAAACTTTACTCTGTTTAAAAAAGAAAACAAGATTCTAGATTGGAAAGGCCTTTAGATAATATCTAGCCTTGAAGAAATAAATGGGTTACATACTAACTCTACTCAGTTACTCAATTGGTAGCAGCTGCCAGTAGCATTTAATTGGGAGGGATTGTAATACTAATTCAGGGCTAAGTGAAAAAGAGATCAGTGGTGGATTAGCTATATCTGCCAAGGATATGGAATAAGGAACAGCATGTGTGCCCTAATCTAGTTCAATTCTCTTACTCTATACGTGAAAAAACTGGACCTCAGAAAGTGGGAATGACTGGTTTTAAGACACGTTGCTCACTGAGGACAGAAACTAGACAAGAATCCAGAATTTTGGATGTACAGAGAAGTTCCATGTCTACTTCGGGAGCTTATATTGATAAACACAGTTATGCCTGATGTCACTGACAATTAGAATCTTGAGTTTGGGGAAACAATGACTCCTAAAGAGCATGCACAAGGGTAACAATCTAATTGCTGATTCAGGAAAAGATCTTTCTGTTTTCATGGGAGTGAAAAATACCTGTAGAAAAAAGAATGGCTACTGATTTTCAGGGGTGAGAGATTGTGAAATACATTTGTTTTCAGAACTTTCGTTTGAAAAATCTCCACCGGAATAGCAGCATCAAACAAGAGAAACTCTCTCTAAACATGTTTGTTCCTGTTTGTTTAAATGAGGATATTCTAAGATATTTTGGCTACCTGGTCTGCTTGTTTCCTCCATGCTGAGGGACACTCTGTCCTCTGGAAAGAGAAAGTAAAGGACAAAACTTGAGCCTGGGAAAAGTTGAAGTATCTTTTTCTGAAAAGCTAATCTTGCAAAGCCATAAATATGACACCTTGTTAATGAAAGATAATGAATTCATTCCTCATAATTTCATTCTTATTTCACCAATATGGATATTTTTCTCCAATGTTCTTATTTGCCCCCAAAGTACAGACATCTCCTGATAAGATGTGGATCACTTGATGGAACTGAGACGTCCCTGCCTCAAGAAAGCAAACATTTTGAGATTTACTAGAGCAAGTCACATTGGAGGTAAATGATACATTTATTTCAACACTTTACTCCTATCCCTCTGAAACATTGAGGCAAATATTTACCCAAGCCATCAGGAAATAAAGCTGTGACCAACACAAAATTGATTTTTCATGTATGTATCACTCAGAAAGGTAAATTATAAAAGAGTAGATTATGCGTACATTGGGGGCTTTGTAAAAATTTTGAAAGGAAAGTTATTTTTTCTTATATAACATTCTTAGTTTGAGAAAAGGGGACTTTCAAACAGCATGGTACACAACTTCACATATAAAGTGAAAGATCTTAAATGCCTTTACTCAATTACAATCTCACATGGTTTACACGTGACTTCATCACACACAGTTCTGACATAACAGAAAATATTTGCAGAAACAACTGTATAACACACCTGTAAAAGGTAATGAGATAAAGCAAGAGCATTGTAACTTTGAGCTGTTCTTCAATCCTTGACCGTCTCGGGGACTACCAGTCACCACTAGACCTCGCTTTGAGAACCCTGGGCTGAAACTATGCCAGGCTTATACATTCATCTCCAGTGTTCTTCTCCAAACTAGAGAAAAGGAGGACAGAGCAGTTATGAGAAATCTTACCAGGCCAAAAGAATTTGCTAGCAGATTGGTTGGGAGAAAGCACAGTGAGAAGAGGAAGGAGTTGAAGACAATGGTCCAGCTATCTAAAGGGACTGAGTGGACTGATGAGGAGGATGTTTCCTGAGACAGGGAATATAATAAGAGGATCCAGTTTTGTGTTTAAGATCAGGAAAGAATCACAGATGCCTGTATCACTACTAAGGGTTTCCTTCTCAGTGTGTGAAAATGGAAGACGTTAGCACAGAATCTGGAAGTAAGGAGAGATCTCACTTCTCCCAGTCAGGAAGCGGAAGGTTCCCTACATCTCAGGTGCCACTGGCACCACTTCTTGTGCCTTCAGCCTAGCCAGATGGGTATTCACAACATATTTTACTGCTAAAGTTAAGCTAAGTCAACTATACATCATCAGCAAAAGAGTAAAAGAGAGAGAGATAATTTAAATAGTTGAGGGATTCTGCCTGCTGCCCCACTCAATCAACACAGGCTTCCTACTAAGACAAAGATGCGTGGGACACCCAGATCTGAGCAGGAGGCACCTTCCCCAACCTCACACATTACATGTGTCCATACCTGGCTGCCTCTTGCATTACAAGGGATCTCATGCACAGGGGTATGAACATCCCTATGGATAGGGTCCTCGCATCTAAACTCCACCCACACAGCCTATAAACAACTACCTTTGGTTCACCCTTTGGGGATAGAGATGTGCATGCAACCAGAGGTTCAGTCTATTCCAAGGAAAAAGTCTACACAGGCCCAGAAAACTAAACTGGGATATTTGACAGGGAGTTTCTAGATAAAGTCTAGGAGTTGGGGGGCGTGGGCTCTGAATGGGCTTCTCCCTTCAGTCCTATGAGGAGAGGTATAGCTGGAGGGTGACCCTCTTGGCACTGCCACATCCTGGCACAAAACTTCAAGGAATCTGAAAATTTTCCAATTTGAAACTGCCCTTTTAGGCCATTGTGAAAGTCTATTGGTCAAGGAAGAAGGATGAAATACATTTTATTTAACAGTTTGTTTGTTTGATGTATAACTTCAAAATATATAGACAATGTGAGCCTCAACTTGTATTCTTATCCTAATTTCCACAAATTTTAAGGGTAGGGTTGGTCTGGAGAAGGGAGATTGGAATCGGTCATTTCTTCAGATGACTTCAGTGCCCACGTTCCTCTGACTTGCACCACACTGTGTTTTTGGGATTGAGGTTTACCTTATTCATATCACATAGCCCCTAAAATGCAAGTCAGCGACTTCATCTGATACCAAATAGGACACAACCACCATTTCTAACCCCGAGAAATCACTGTCCATGTGATAAAATAGGATGTCTGTCTCCAGTTTGACCTGTCAATATGGGTATTTACATAGCTGTCTCCTATATCTTATGAAGGGATTTTTCCAGGTTAATTTTACCTATATTTTATTTCCACTTCATTCACATGCACATGCTGATCAAAATGACTACCGGGCATTCTGGTGAAGGCAGTCCTTATGCTAGTCTTACAGTGTGAAGGGAAAATATGTGAGATGATTTGGGTATGATTTAAACACCAAAAAAAACCAAAACAAAACATAAGCTAATTTAGACATTTTATCCTTTTGCCAGCCAGCCCAAAGACAAATGGGATGGTGACACACTCTCTTGAGAATGACGAAGGCATCCAATATCAACCCTCTCATTTACCTAATTCAAAATTGATTGATCAGAGCGGATAAGCAAGTGCTTGGAGCATAGAAAGAATAATTCCATTATAAAGGGGGGAAGAAAATACAAGAAAAGGTCAAGTTCTAAAACCCTATTGTAAAAACTGGATTAAAAAGTCACGAAAGAACCTTCATACCCCGTCTTAACCCCAGCAATACAGCCCTTGTGCCTTGAGTAGAAGGCTTCAGTAGAAGACCATGTCACTTTCTGAGGAAACCAGTTTATTCTGATGCTTCATAGCCAGTCTCCTGGGAGCTAGCTGTTGGAGAGAAAGATGGAGTTACCGAATCTACAAGGGCTAATTTTCAAGGATGAGGAAAAGCAAAGTTGCGTTAAGAAGGAGGACACTGCCAGAAATTGAGATTTTTTGCAGGGTATTTGAAAATAAAATAGGGCAGCAAACACTCAAAGAGAACTAGGTCTTCCTTTTAAGACTAGTCATATGCAGTTGGAAACATAAAGGCAGATTTTTTTGTTTGAAGGATGGATTCCAATGTTTTATTTCAGAAGACATATCAGCTATTATTTGGGTGCTATTGACTGTCTAGTTCAACAGATGTAGAAAAGCCAAAATCAACAGGAAATGAGACCATGAAAAAAATCATTTAAAAAGAGAGGAATGTGCATTATGATGGTGAGCAAATATCACGGGTGAAATAAATTAGTATCATAATAGAATGAGGTTGCAGGAAATATATGGACAAAGTATCAGGGAAAAGCTTAAAGATATCAAACTTAGGCTTGATAATCACTTATTGGGGCGACTAAATACATTTCTTTAAAAACAGTCCCTGTTTCTCTCTTAAACTAAAATCTGAATATAACGTCAAGATAAAGTCAATTATTCAAAAACAAATATTGTCTACTGAAACATAGATGTGAGGCGCAGGTCCTGACTTTAGAAAGTTTTTTTCTACCTGGGAAGAATGCAAAACCAAGACTGTAGACTGAATTGTGTAAATAGAAGGAAAGAGGGCTGCCTATCAGGTGAACCCCACCTCTGCCATTTACTGTACATGTGACATTAGGCAAGTTTCTCAACCTTTCTGTGTCTCAGTTTCTTCATCTATAAGAAGGGAATAAGCATTGTATATCTCTGTTGTGGAGGTGTTGTGCAGATTAAATGAGTTAAAATATATAAAGTTCTTAGATTAGTTTCTAGAACATAACAGGTGCTTCATATTTTTAGCTATTGTTATTATCACGTTTATCATTTACTTTTTAGATAGACTTAGAGGTGTAGATACTTAGTTTTTGTGGAACATACTAAGAATATGTATCCTGCAGTGTGGAATAGCATATTTATGGACACAAATTGAAAAATCATGCTCCATATATTCTTTTGATATTAATCATTACAATTATAATGGTTATAATACATTGTGTACCAGGCACTGTGATAAGTACTTCACATATTTTCTTATTTCATGCTCATAACAACTTTTTAAGGTGAACACGAATACATATATTTTAATTGGGGCTTAAAGAAGTTAACTAACTGCTCAAAGACAGTCAGGTTAGTAAGTGATGAAGCCGATATTTGAACCATGCTGTCGTCACTCCTGTGTCACAAGACTATATCACTTCCGTATACAATGCGGTTGTATTCTGCACACAGCCCTCACATAGCTATCACTTCTCAAATCCTTTGAAACACAGTCGAGCGAAAGAGAGCTCAGCATGAAAACAAGAGAGAAGACACAGCCTCTGCTGAGACTGAGATTTTGGTTATGGGACTCACATGCTTGGGAAAAGAATGTATTTCTCCCGGGTTATGTAAGAGCATAAAGTAGAAGCCCTTTAAACTTGATCTGGGTTCCAAATGTGGTTCTTCCACTATCTTTTCCTGGATCTCAGGGTTGCAACTCCCAGGAAGAGTGCAGTCTGATGATATTTTTATTCTCTGTCTCATCAAGTGAGGGAGTGTTTAGTAAGTTACTCTTCTGGAAAGCTCAATTAAATGAGCTTTTCTTTCCTCCATAATGCTTAACAGTGGAAAAAAAAAAAAAGTCTATTTATCTAAATAAAACAATGTGATAAAATACATTTTTTCCTTGTAAGTTTTGCTCAAAACATTTTGTTTGTTGAAACTAACATTTCTCACACTTGTTAGTTTTAGGAACTCCTTACATTAAATTAAAGCTTTTGTTTATGTTTATGTTATATTGTACGGTTGATGTTTATTAAGCTAACCACATTAGGAGTTAAATAAAAAATTGTTTAAATATTTATATATTTAGTAATTACACATAACAAAAATGACTTTTTGTGTGTGAAAAAATAATCATGCCTTCCAAAACAAAACAAATTGAATGACAAGAGTGGCATTGTTTCATATTCTTGCAAACTTCTTTAATGTCTTTAATACAAGATAACTGGATCTCTTATTTGCTTCTGTATTCAATCTCTGCTGATATCACAAGTCATGTAGCCTTTGGAAAATGTCATTGTACATGCCTGAGAAAGTGAGACTAAAAAGGGCAAATTATATTTTAATATTATTTCGAAAATACTTCTCAAGGATTCTAATTACTGAACTGTGCTTTGAGCATCTCTGGCTTACACTGACAGTCTTTGTACATCTGTCTCTGGAGTCCTTCTCTGAACTGGTTCTAGTCTAGCCATTGTTGCTGAATTCTAAGATGGCCACCATGATCTCCACTCCCTGGTGTTTCTCCTGTGCTAGGTCATTTTACATGGAGAAAAAGATTCTGGCCTTCAGATAGGAAGATTTTCTAGTGTGCCTAACCTAGTGGCAGAAGTCCCTTAACACAGAAAGTTTTCTTCAACTGGGAACAAAAGAGGCAATCAGAGAGATTTGAAATGTGAGATGGAAGGGACCCACGAGAAAGGAACTGAAATAACTTCTAGTAGTCCCCAGACATCAGCCAGCAGGAAAATGCCAACTTTGCCTTAGAAAAGGATGAGAATGCATCTAGTTGACACCTTGATTTTAGCCTGAGCAGAGAACCCAGCCATGACAAGCCAGACTTCTGACACATAAAACTGAGTTAATAAATGGGTATTGGTTTAAGCTGCTAAACTTGTGGTAACGTGTTATGCAGCGATAGAACACTGATACATATCTCTAATAACTTATTCTCTAAGTATCTTGTTTTTAGAAAGAAGTAAGATATACACCAATATAAAAAAGAAACAATATGCATGTATTTCTCCTAAGAAATATATTCCTCTTGAAAAATCTATATTTGGAGACCTAAAATGAAACATCTTTTTCAATAATTATGAGATTGTTTAGCTTTGCTTAGAATGTTTATCGTTTCTGTTCGCTTGTTTTTTTTTGGTTTTTTTTGTTTGTTTGTTTGTTTTAGTTCAGGTCCTAAATTTAAAAGCAAAAAATTTCATTGAGTACCATATGATAAAAAATATATAATTGAAGTTTTTGTGGAATCATAGAAATATAGATTACTAACTTACCTATTTAAAAAATAAAATGAGAAACAGCAATATTTCTTTTAATAAATTCAAATTTAGTTTTTAATATAGTTTTCTTCCCTATAGTGAAGGCAAGAGTGAATTCTGAAAGCAGAAAAGACCTCTGAAAGAGGAAAAGACTAAAAGATCTAAGAAGGAAGGAAAGGGAAGGCAGACCTAGATAAGCACAGAGTAGAAATCATCCAGATATTAAGAGACAGGGTATGAAAGAGACTGAAAAAAAAAATCTCTAGTAGGTTTTGAAGTATTAATGTAAGCAAAGAAAACTGCTTCGTAAGACCCTATTTCTTCAGATGGTTACATCAGCTTTGACAAGTTTGTTAACAGTTTAGCTGCTGTTGACAGATTTTCAGTTGCTCTTATCAGTAAAGCCTTTGGAGGATAACCTCTCAATAAGAGCCAGAACCTAGTGCATAATTTGCAGAGCCCAGTGCAAAATGAAAATGTGGGCTTCTCGTTCAAAGAATTTGAAGACAGTGATAGCAGAACATTAAACTAAGCATGAGTTCTTCTGAATGTAGGACTCTGTTCAACTCACAATTCATGTACCTGTGAAGCTGGCCCTGAAAGGAACATTCAGAGAGAATTGTTTCCTGGGCTGCCCTGGCAGTAAAAGGGCTGTATTATCCTTAAGGATGAACCAAATTGTTGGAAAGCCACATATCTTTTTCCTGTCCCTTTCTAGGCCCATTGAGCACTTTCTTTCAAATATTTTTGTAATTTCCATCAATCTTTCCAAATTATCTAGAAAAGAATTTTGGTAATCTCACAATGTTTGAACACTTGGCTTTTGGAAGGTGAATATTTCCTCCCTGATACTAGGCCTACAATTTGGGTAATAGTTTCCATCCATCCATTCATCCACCCATCCATCCATTTATTATTTAATATATCAAGTAATCACTATGTGCAAAAGCCTATCCTGGAAGCTAAGGAGCTAGCTGGCATCTTCCATTAAAGGTATCAATGAGTCTCGTGGCAAATTTTAGAATCATTTCTTTACTATTATTTCTCAGAAGAAAGCTTAGCATTGTTTCAAAATTTGTATAAGAACTATAAAATTTTTGAGATTTTAGTAAGTCCCCTTACATTAAGAAGTTTCTGAGTATAGACTCTGCCCATATGACATATGATCTGCTTGCCACTTATTTCCTCTGGATGCTCTGAAATTACCAACTTTTAAACTTAGACTTTTATAGGAGTTTCAGCTCTCTCAAATCCATTGTGGAATGAGGGTTAATAGCAGCTAGCCTCATAGAGGACCTGAGAGTTTCAATACCTCCTACCCTGAAGGCCTCTAAGCATCTTAGACGATTTCACTGTTGTAATGGGATTTACCTTCTTAATCCTTTTCCTCAAATACTCATCTGTTCAAGATTTTACTTCATTCAGGCCAGATTATTCTCTCATTCGCCTGCAAAAATTTTATTTTCTCCTGCCTCCATGCATTTACCTCTTTTCTCTGGCCCCCCTGGAAGGCTGTTCTCTCCCTTCTCTTATCTCATGGTACACATTCAAATGCTTCACATTCTTAAGCTTGGTGTGCAGGGCTTTTAACCAATTAATCCTACTTTTATGAATCTAATGAAAAGAAATAATCAAAGATACAGATAGATATAACTGTATAATTTACATTATAAAAATTGAAACAATTTGCCTTTTTTTTTAACTCTAAGAGCCATACTTTAACACATTTAACCTTTATAATGCATATTACAAATGATGTAAACTTTATGTGATTTTCCTCTATTCTATAAAATGCTATTTTAAACCCGTATTTCACTTGAAAATCATTGACAACTTAGAATAAAGAGAAATATCAGTGTTCCTATGACGTTAAAGAGTACAGACCACAAAAACACTTACTTCTAAAGCCAATTGCAGAGTTTGGGGGTTCTCAAGGCCACCCTCAGTCTTGAGAATTCACTGGAAGTGTTCACAGAACTCAGTGAAAACTGTTATACTTTTGGTTATGGTTTATTAAGTGAAAGAATAAAATCAGCCAAGGGAAAATATGCATAGGGCAGAGTCCCAGAAAATTCCAAATGTGGAGCTTCCATTTGTTTTCCCCAGTAGAATCAGAGACAGTGCGAAGTCCCCTGGCAACAATATGTGACAATATGCATAGAATATGTTTAACTGGAGAAGGCCACCTGATTCTACGGTATCCAGAGTTTTTATTGAGGTTCAATCACATAGGCATGATTGACTGCCCGTGTGATTGTATGGCATATCCTACTTAGTTTACAGCCTCTTCTGTGGTAAAGCAGATTCTGCATGGCCTAAAGCTTCTGTCATGTCACATTGTTCCACTGTCCAGTGTGGCACAGGACCCTATGGTAAATAAAGACACTCTTATCAGGCAGGACATTCCAAAAGCCAAGAGAAACTTCCCAGTAGCCAAAGTTAAAGGCCAAACCCCTCTCTGGGTAAGGTTGTTTACTACAGAGACAGCCCAAACAAGAGATTGATTGAATTAAATATAGAATAACAGCATGATGAAAGAGCACATAGCTCATTAAATTATGTTTTGAAACTTACAACATGGGGAAATTTGTAGAGACTTACGTTTATCTTTTAAATTGCGTATGTGTGTGTGTGTGTGTGTGTATAATGTCTTTCAGCTAAACAATGATGTATTCACATTCTTCTGCTTTAATGATATTTTTCAATTTTCTACATTTAGTTTCCATGAAATGTATTTTTTATTCCCTCACTCAGGTTCTGCATTTTCTTACAGAATAGCAGAGGCTCCTCCTCCCATCCTATTACCTTTATCCTTGTAGTTATTACGTTAAAATTGAAGAATGAAAATTCACCTTGAAAAGTCAGTTGTAGAGAGAAGAGAGTTTATCAGTAAAAGATTATCTCCATTTCTCTGCCTATTAAATATATTTCTTCGTTCCTTCACTCAATGAACAAACCTGAAAGAATTTGTGCTAAGAATGGGGTTCTGCAGATGAGTGAGGCATGTGGTCTTATATTCAAAGTACTGGGAATCTGGTGACAGAAAGAAACATGTAAAGGATAAACTACCATATATGACAAAGGTATTCTCTCACCCCATGAAAACCTAAAGAGTTCCAGCACATGTCCTTGTCTAGAAACTTAGATAATCAATGGAGAGTTTACTTTAGCTGAAGCCTTAAAGGTAGGGTGTTTACCATAGAATTCTCCTTTCTCCATAGGTCCTATACCTTTCAGGCCACTGATATGAAAAATGTAAAGAAATCTAAGAGGGCTATCCTGTCTTGGAGCAATTTTTCTAACCTCCTCTCCCTGAAACATTACCTTTCCCGTGTGCAAAACAGAAGACCGCAAAGTATGTGGAAGTAATCAATGTATAAATCTACCTGCCTGCCTTTGTTCTGGGCTCAGACTCTGGAGAGTGACTTCTCTGAGCCCGCCAGCGTAAACAAACCTCCTTTGATTCTTAGTTCGCTGAGTGCCGCTTGGTTCTTCCCGGTACACAGGCCAAAATCTGCAGCACCACAAGCAGATCACAGGATGTGGTATTAGGATGGGAACTTAGGCATTTGCCAACTTATGGACTTAGAATCTCAATTATCTTTTCGTTTCCTCTTATTTACTTTGGAATTTGACCACTTGTTCCCCTTTCAAGTCTCATACTCAAAAGGCATAGTACATTGCTATTTAAGACTTTAGAAAGACAGGACAGACACCTAAAGGAGATGCCTCGAGCGATTCCTAGGTTTCCACAATTAATCTTTAGCAATTTCACAGTAATTTACCTGAAATCACTTTTGGCTTTGCCATTTGTTGTCGAGCAAAACAAAACAAAATAAGGACAAAATAAACCAGAATAGAAAACACGAGTTTATTTTCCATCGAAATAAATGATTGAATGAAAGAGTAAATTGTAAACATTTTTTATTATATACAGGTATACACACATACACACAAAATGGAAACTACCCATTATATCGGAAAAAAGACTGTAGAAATACAGAAATAAAATCTGCATATTCCACTTAAGGAAACAAGATGTCATTTTCCATCGCCTCAAACACTGAATCTGCCTCAACCCCCAATATTATTTGGTCATAGGACCCATAAATACTGTTTTTGGCTCTATTTCTAATGACAGTCACAGCTGCGATATATAACATCTATGCCAGCTGTTTTTGATGCAACCTTAGGTATTTTCTCAAGCACTCCATAAGTCAGCATTGTGTTTCTAAGTTAAAAAACTGAGCTCCACCTTTTTGGTCCATTCAAAACCCAGGGGTTTAGGGAAAACCTGTCTATACCTTAAATCCAGACAGTGCACACACAAGCACACTCATACAGGTCCACAGAACAAATAAGCACCAAGAAGGAAATGCATTTCATTTGGCTTGTCCAGAACAGCTTGGCAAACAATGGAGAGGACTGAGACGGGGAAATACCAAAAAGCTACTCAAAGTGCTCAGTAGTGTGCTAAAAGAAAAACAAGGGGATGTGAGTGGCTCTGAATCATGGTATGTCAAGGTGGGTATACAGAATCATATTAAATGAATGAGCCTTATTTTATTAATTTCCTCTAACTATTTTCTCTCTACCACACCCAGAGCCACTTTTTTCTTACATTGGATTTACAAATAAATAATATAGAAGGCAAAATTGTTTTGAGCAGAGTATTGCCCATTTTTCAAATTCCACAAAGAGGAAAATGTCTATGAATAACTGATTACTTAGAATTAATTCACAAATTAATTGGTAACCATTGAGAAAATACCGATCAATCTTCTAGTGGTTTCTTCTCTACATTTTCAACATCTGGATGGTCAACTGAATCTTTTTTAGCTTTTATCCAATCTTCTAGCTTCTCCTTCAGACAATGTTAGCATAATATGAAAGTTCTCTAAAATAAGCAAAGCCGACCTTTCCTCTTATGAACTAAATGTAATACACACCACACACACTCATGAATGAACTCACACACATACATATACACAATTTATGATAACGAAAGCCAAGAATTACAACATAGTGTTATTTTTAATTTCAAAATTGTTGAATCATTTCTCAGCCTTTCTTGGTTCATTTAGGAGAACACCAACCCCTCGAGGGCATATATTGTGTTTTCTATTTCCTTTCTATCTCCCATAGTACCACATTGTTTTGGACATAATAGGAACTCAGAATATGTTAAATGAATGTATATATATGTGAATGACTCAGAACATCAGTCAATTATTAAAAGCTTTTAAATTAGCATAGGAAAAGGTGTATTTCAAATGTATACAATTCATATTCAAGTTTAATACCAATGATCTAGTTACTATCAAAGAGTAAAGCACAGTCCTTGCTGTCAAGGAATGCATACTCTAGCAGGTTAAACAAGATTAATGAAGATAAGAAACAGCAAACAATAGAAAAAGTATTCAATGAATACCCCCTGCAACATCTTGGTGGCTACTTAAGTACTCCAAGGTTCAGAGGAAAGGGGAGTCGATGGAGGCAGGAGCAGGCAGGAATGTCTTTATGAAGGACATGGGATGCCACCTGAACCCTGAAGAGCCAGGAAGATTTGCAAAGGTGGAGGAGAGAGTGAGTGCGCTTTCTACGTGAGTGATATTTTTTCTATCTGTCTGTCTGTCTTTCATTAACAGGACCTAACTACTCCAAAGCAATAAAAATTCCACCTTATAAGGTAAGATAGGTTAGGAGAGAGTAAGAAGAGACTAACCAGGCAAGCTGAAAAGTTGTAGCATTGTGATGGTTTTGTAATCAAGTGGGAATGCATGATGGATGAGAGATGCACAGGTTCCAAATGGGCAGAAACCTCATCTGCCTGTTTCATCTTGTTCACCACTGTATCCCCAATACCTAGAGCAATGCCTGGCCCATGAGTAGGCACCCAATAGATTCTTGTCGAGTAGATGAACGAATCTGAAAAGGCTCCAAGGGAGACCCAGGCTCATATACTTCCCAATGAAACCATTTTGGAGACCGGCAGAGCTAATATTATGTTTGTTTTCCTGAATGAGTTGGTCTCCAGTGCTGTTTGCTAAAAATACAAGCCCATTTCCTCATTAGAGTAAAGGTGAAAGAACTCAAGGAATGTTCTCTTTCCTTCAGAAGTGTGTGAGGGTAAATGTTTTTTTCTAAGCTGATCTGCTACTTGCACAAGCCTAGAAGCATGAAGTGGGATTGCTCATTCCAAAGTTTGCATGACTACCAACATTTGGAAAGGTCACAGAAGTGTTCAGCCCTTTACAAACAAACCAGGTATTTACTTTGCTTGTCTCATCTGTGCATTCTGAAGATTGAATATGTGTGGTAGAGTTTATTGTGCATAATGGCTTCAAATCTAGTCAACTCCCTTGATTTAGCATTAACTAAATACAAAAGAAAGTATCTGTCCCAGGATTTATAGTATATATTCAGGAGGAGGAAATGTTCTAAGAAAATATGGAATGAGTTAAGATGTCATTTTATATGATGACAATAAAAAGAAGAGTATGTTTTATTTCTTTTTCTATAACTAAGAGTAACAGTGATATTTCAGTTATTTTTTGAAAAATGGCACTTTCAAGCTTTCTATCTCTTCCACCTTGACCTTTTACTTCAGACAATTAGAAGAAATTAGAGAGATTCTCCCTGGTACACATGTCTTTTTCCTTATGTGGTCTCTCTAGCTCTTCAGGAGAAAAAGAAGGTCAATGTCTTCCACGCAGTAATCTTTAGTGTCTGCACTTTTTTTCATTCTAAGAATATAAAATCCTTTGTAATTTCTCCACAACATGCTCCAGTAGCACTAAGAATATAAATGATTTCTTTTTCTCTCCCTTTTTCCTTTATTTCTCCCCCTCATGCCTTTATGCTTTCCAAGAGCCAATAAATATTTTTACTTATTTGTTTGGGGTGTGCGTGCGTGTGTGTGTGTGTGTGTGTGTGTGTGTGTGTGTGTTTGCTAGACAGGTCTCCCTATCCCCATTTCCCCTGGAGATGGGCTGAGAATGAAAGTGAAGAAATTCCTAGGGGATTCTCCTGTGACCTGCCTTTTGACTTCTCCATTGTGGGAGAAAGGACAGCAGTTACCTTATCATTCAAAAAAATTCAGCCTGGTAGCCTGGTTTCCTGAGAATGTGTCCTCTTCCTTCTAGGAGGTTATTTAGCCTCCTTGACATTCTTGTCTGTCCATAGATTGTGGGAGTTAAGGTTGAAGAAGCAGGAATTGTAGCCTCTGGCACCTGAAATAGCTGCATAGCCTTCGAAGAATGTAAGTAGACCCAGCAGTAGAACCATTAACCATGAACTCTGTGGCCAGTATTTTAGTAACTAAGCAGTGACATTTCTTGCTAGGGCTAAATTAATAGGCTGATAGGAAGACATTAACCAAAGTAGAATGTAGATACCAGAAGGCATCTTGGTAATCTCTCCCTCAGCAGCCTTTCAGTGATTTTTGGGTCTTGAGTAGCTTTTAGCAGAAATAACATGGGCTTTAGAGTGAGAGAGTCCTGGGTTTAAATCTCATTTTTGTCACTTTCTAGGTGAATTTGGCCTCTGTTCCTTAACCTATAGAACTGAGAGGGTAATTAAAAGGACTAGGTGATATTCTCTGTGTAAAAATCTAGTACCAAGATATATAACTGGGACACAGAAGATTTGTATTGGCATTGATTTGTAATAAGATGTGCCTTGAGTGGACTCTTTCTAGACAAGGAGAGATGATAAATGTGAACATTCAGTCAGTGGTAGCACAAGGAATATGTACCTGTACCTGTGCAAATGTTCAACCAGGAGCCAGTGCTGTAGCTTAAAGTGATATGTATGAACTCTAACTCTGGGACTCCTTGCTACCACTCCTCCACTTGGGACTATTATAAGAACCATATGCTATAATGTACTTTTGTTTACAAGGAAGAAGCCTTTGCAAAGGAAAAGCTGGAATTCAAGTTTCTTGTCCCTGACGAGGTGCAGACAATGTCAGATCTTGAACCAAATTGCTCATTGTCCATATTTGTGTCTTCTGTGTATTTTTGCACATGAAGCTGGGTTTCTTGACTGCACTGGAAGGAGAATCTCAGAGTTAACACTTTGACTTCAGACTTTGAAGCACTACTGAGCTGGCAGAGAGATGGGAGGAGGGACAGGGAGGACTATGTGTGTGTGCAGAGTTAACACTTCTCTTGGAGTCACCTTCAAGGCCAGCATCAGAATCTTCTAAATATCTGCTAGAATGACAATATCAACAGCTTTGAGAAGGGTGTAAGTATTTTGAGAAAATAAAATACACCCAGATCCACCCTTTTTTCTTTTTTGTCTAGAAGTAGCCACATAGAACAAGGCAGTTTTTATTTTGAAAATTAGGTATAACTCCAAAGCTTTAAAGTTATGAGATCTGTTCCCTCTGCATTTCATACCTGGTTCAGTCTCATGGAAGATTTGCAAATTTCTTTTGTGAATTTTTTTGAAATAAACATCAAATATAAGCTTACAAGGGAGAATACATACATATATAAAGTGGGTCCCATTTGTGTGGCAGGATAAAGTCTTGCAAGGTATGTTTTGAGCGTTCAATAATGATTATTTCTCAGTGGGAGTAGGCAAAAGTGTAATAAAGTAAAACATTCATTTTCTCTTATATATTTTTATATTTATAATAAAATAAAAGCGAAAAGTAATCAAAGCTAACATATATTGAGCACATACTATGTTCCAGGAAATTTGCTTCATGACCTACTTCATTTAATTCTTGTAACAACTCTGTGGGCAGGTGCTATCACTGTCTCCTTATTACTGTGGAGGAAATTGAGGCCTTGGAGGGACTCGATCACTTGCTGGAGGACATATGGTTCAGTTAGAGCTATAATGCAAAAGTGGATTCCGGATTCTCTACTTCTGGCCACTGTACTAAACTTCCTCAAATGAATAAATAAACATAAGCCAAAATTCCTTTTGGGAAACCTCACTACCTCATTGTCACGCCTCCTGTACATCTAATGCTTATACTTGGAACTTAAACTTTGATTCATTTAAACACTCAATCGATTGCATATTACTGTACTTACATAACTTCTCCGAGAACCTACAAGGCCAGGAAGAGGAAATGGATACACACAGATGGCGGGGCAGGGAAAAGGAAGAGAGGCCGGAAAAAGACATCTCAGGCTGGTGGGTGGTCTTCCGTAACGCAAAAAAAGCAAAAGGCAGAGGAAGGGAGAGGCCGGAAAAGGATTGTAATTTACGAACCTGAGACCGCTGTACATCTGGAAATGTCCTAAGTAGAAGTTATAGTGATGCTTTCTGATATACTTCAAAGTTCGCTTTATACTAACAAGAAAAAAATAATTAGAAATTTCTTTTGGTTGGTAAGTGTTCAGTACTCTTCTTTTTATTTTATTTATTTGTTTATTACTTTTTATTTTTTAATTAGTATTCTTTTTAAAACACTTCTTTTGTCTGGGCTATTTTTCTTTCTACTTGTCTAAAGTCATTAAACTTTTCTATAGGATAATGAACAAGAAAGAGAAACGGACATCAGGGGCCCCTGTCTCTTTCACAGCCACCTATAGTCCTTCCCTTTACACGGGTATTTTCTAAGCCATCCGGATAGAATGTCCCAATACGAATGTTTTGCTTAATTAAATCCCCGGCACACTGACTTTCATACTCTTGAAAATGTGGGTTTATTTTCCCACTGAAAAAAGATGAAGAAAAAAAAATGTATTGAACACCTACAATATTCAGGCTCTAAACAAGCTGTTTTACTTACTTCTCTGTTTAAGCTTCCCAATGACTCTGCGAGGTGATTGTCATCTTTCCCATTTTACAATTGCAGAGAGATAAGATAGCCTGTCCAAGGTGGTCAGTAGCAGCACCAAGATTTGAACTCTTGTCCCTAAAGATTGTGTCTTTCCTCTAAGTCCACCGCTTTGAAATAATAGCAATATCATATAGAATTCATGCTTCGTTATTTACATTATTAATGTTATTATTGGCTACCATTTGTTGGATGCGTACCAAACACGAGGCAGTATGCTAAGAATTTCCAGGCTTCTCTCATGTTCTCTCAACAATAACTTTGCTTACAGATGAATTAAGGTTTGGTAATATAACCAACCTAAAACATGTCAGAGCTAGGCTTCAAACTCTTTCTTTCTTAACAGTTATATTACTGCCATCTAGCTTTAAACACTTCTTTGCTCACACTATTACTATAGACTTTCTTGATTCCTGAGGCTCACAGAAGTGCTGGCAATAGAAAGTGAAACTGAAGAAAGTCCTCACTCCCACCCTTCTCTACCCTCCTGCATAAGTGGGGGCGGGGGGGTGCAGTTCCAGAGCCTGCTGATCTGAATCTCCACCCTCGGTCTGGAACATTCCTTCTCTGAGTTCATCTAAGTCAGTGGTTCTCAAATTTGAGCCTGTGTCAGAGTCACCTGGAGGGCCTGTGAAAACGGGAAGTCGTAGGGCCCCACTCCTGCATTTCTCATTTAGGAGGTCTGAGTTGAGGCCCAAGAATTGGCCTTTCAAAAATTTGCAGGTCAGGCTAATGCCTCCTGTTGGGGGACAGATACACTTGGAGAATTGCTGCTCTAATCGAAAAGAAAGCAGGGCATGAGCACTTCATGTTGTACAGACTTTAATATGCAAACAATTGTCAACATAAATTTTGGAAGTGATTCCATTAATGTGATTTCTTTTTTATTCCTTTTAAAATTGATGGAGAGGGAGGCTGTATAATATTTCCCACAATCAGGTGAACTAGAGGACAGGTGGAGCAGGCTCCCCTACCCAGCCTGCTTTGGCAAAACAAAGTCACATTATCACCAGAACCAGGCAAAGCTCTCATACCTCAAAGAGTTGTCCTTGGCAATGACCATCTGTGTGTTGTCATGAAACTTACAGCTGCCTTGCCCATGCCCTGTTGGGGGACATGGCTGAGATCTAAGAACCAGGAAACCTTATCCACAAAAGCAATGTGTCCCTTGGCCGCACATCACACTGGGGCACTCCTCTGCTCTGGTTTCAAGCATCAGGTCAGAATTCCAAAAGGGTGTTGCCTCCCAGTTGGTTGGCATTAATGTAGCTGTTGGCAATGCTTTATCTATGATTCCTACCCAGCAAGATAAGGTCTTGCCAAATTCACTTGGGCTGGTACTCTTTGGTGATAAATTTCTCTTCTTTCAGGGTGTTACCTATGAAGAGACACAGAATCAGAGAAAGTCAGAACTGGAAGGGATCTCTGAGCTTATCCAAGGAAAGCAGATCTGTGCTTTTACTGATGGGAAACTGAAATGCAAAGAAATGACTGAGGCAAGCTGGAGGCCAGGCCTCCTAAGAACTCCGTTCTAGAAAGAACCCTCTGCACCAGCCCCAAAGGAGGCTATCCGGGTCCACCAGGCTAGGATCAAGCCAAGTAAAATGCAGACCAATTTTGGGGGAATTCGTAGTAATCAATGAACTCTGGGACTCTTCCCCTATGACTTATCATTTTCATTCTTTTCTCAAGTTCCAGTCCTTCCCCCCACCTTCCCAGGTTATGAGGAGAATCTGGAGTAAAATAATGTGTTAGGAATGGCATCCTTTTAAAAGGCAACATAAGGTCCAATATTTATCCCAAAGGGATAAATCTCTATTCATGAAATATCAGGAACTGTTGCTGCTTGTGAGGAGTGAGGCTGCAGCCTTTTTGAACAAGGAAAGTGAGGCAGAGTGGAGCACTTTGGAGCAGATGCTCCTCCCTCTTGTTCATTCTCACCACAGGCAGGTCACCCAAACTCTCTGAGCTCTGACTTCCTTATCTACAGAAGGGGCAAATAATATGCAACTTACTGTGTTGTTTCAAGGATCAAAGGAGGCAATCTACACTGAATCTCACACAGAAACTGCAACATTGAAGGGATCAATAATCTGTTTCCTCTCCTGCTCTTCTCTTCAAATCACGCTGTGTGCTATGGCAAGCCCTGGGCCACAGGGTGAGGGCTGAGGAGCAAAGTGCAAGCAGCCCTGATCTTTCCTGACGACCTTTGAGAGGATAGTAAGTCCCTGCTCTAAATGCAGTCACCATGTTATATTTGTTTGTTTGTTTGTCTGTCTTGTTTTGTTCCCTCTACCCTTAAGACCTACCCAAAATGAAATCTGTAAAGAGTTTAGGTAACTCAGTCATTGAAATGTGGCTTGTGGATGACAAAACTGTAAAAAAATTTACCAAACTATTTCCTCCCAAAGTAAGAGATGAATCCAAAAAACCCAGAATGCTCCCAATCTATTTTGCACCATGTACTTGAATTAACCAAAGTACCCAAAGTATAGCCTGTTAATGCCACTGAAATGTAAATAAAATACTGGTTTTCTAGCAGGTAGAAATCCCACGGCTAATTCCTGCATTGCTTAGAAACAGCCTTCACTGTTTACTAGCACCCTTAGGCATAAACCCAGGAAACAGAGGTATGTTTGCTTTCCCTAATAATTCCTGCATTGCTTAGAAACAGCCTTCACTGTTCACTAGCACCCCTAGGCATAAACCCAGGAAACAGAGGTATGTTTGCTGTCCCTAAACATATGTTCCATTATTTTCTTTGTTCCCTAATCTTTTTTTTTTCAC
>NW_006494614.1:37871951-37878938 GCF_000325575.1 Pteropus alecto | reverse complement strand
TAGAATAGTTAGATTAAAACAACGTTGCAAAACCCCAAATTTCAGAGTGGATCTCAGGCGTGTTTAAGCTTTGAGCAATTTGTCCAAGATTTGTTTCTTGGTCAGAGTACGCCCCCTGAAGTGTGATAAAAGTAAGTACAGCACAGGCCTGCTGCCTTCTAACAAAAGACAAATTGTCTTTCCATTTAAGAATCATTTGGAAGGAAATAGATTTGGGGCTTTTACTGAAATCTGCAGCAGTCTGAAAAACAATCTAGATGCTGTAGATTGATTATTAGCCTCTTTATTTGTTCTGGAAGCATGAGAAAAACTTGAAATTAATCTTTCTGAAATACTTAGTTAGAGATCTGGAAGAGCTTATTTGATAGAAGGCCAGGCAAAGTCTAAACATGATTCCATTCTATTGTGAAACTTTCCAACAGTGAGATTTCTTGCTGAGTGCCTATTATATTCATGCATCTATGATCTTCACATAGAGGTAGCAAGTTGAGGATTTTATCTTCCCTGGCTCTAGGCAGTATTCAACCCAGTTGCTATCCTTGAAATCCTTCTTAAAATGCTCTTTTTAGCTTCTGGGACAGCACATTCTCTTGGTTTCACACTTACTTCACAGGCTGCTCCTTCTCAATCTCCTTTACTGGATCCTCTCCTCTCCCTACCTCTAGATGCTGGCTCAGAACTTGGACCGTCTTACTTCTCCCTCTTGGATTCTGTAGGTGATATCTGGTCCCATGGCTTTAAGCATCATCTCTTTAATCTGGAAGCTGGACTGGGAAAGAATCCACTTCCAACTCATTCAGGTCATTAGTAGAGTTCATTTCCTTGCAGTTGTGGGAATGAGAAACTTGGATTTGTGATGACTATTGGCTAGAGGCCACCTGAAACTCTTGAGGCCACCTACACTTTCCTGTCACATGGGATTCTCCAACATGGCCACTTATATCATTAAGCCTGAAAGAAGAGTCTTTTACTCCAGTCTGCCTTTAAGACAGAGACGTATATAATACAAGGTAATCAGGGGGAGGGACAGCTATAACTTTTGTCATATTCTGTTGTTAAAAGCATAATGACCCTGAGTGTATCTCTAGACCAGGTCTTCTCTTGACCAATAGATTTTATACCTGGTTGCCAACTTAACATCTCAAATTAGAGGTCTCATAGGCATCTCAAAGACCTAAAGCAGCTGACCGAAGCCATATATGCTTAGAGAGCACTGTGGCCTGCAATTTCAAGCAAATGAAATCAAGGGGAGTTCCAACTTTAGGATACTCCATGCTCTCTTCAATTTACACACACACATTTATTTATATTTAACCATAGTTACATGGATGTAGTTTCAAGAGCTGAGTAACTATAATTCCCTGTTTGTCAGAGACAATCTCTTTTAACTGAATTATTCTTTTCATAATTATTTCATATTTCTAAACAACATAATTATACTTGACTTCTTAGTTTTACTGATTTCCAAAACAAAGACTGAAAATTTAGATTTCTTTTGCCATCCCTCAAAATATACCTCCTATTCTCCACCTTCCCAATATACTTATATTGTTGTTATTTTCATTATGTCAAAATTATTTTATATTATTGTTATGCTGTATACGCTATTTATAGGTGAGCTATGTGGTATGTTAATTGTGTTTAATTTTCTACATAATATTTTGTTTCTATTCAATGTTAACACTTTTTTTTTAACTTGGATTTCTGTATTCTTATCAAAAATACATATCTGAGTATGTAAATCTCTTCAAATAATACTTGAATACATTAGACATCTTATCGTTTTCATTTTCTTGAGCAAGCTCCCTGAGTATCCATTTTGGACCTGCCCCACGGCTGTTGTCTGACTAGCAACTCCTTTTACCCCCACTCTGGAGGTTCCCTCAGCTCTCTCTTCTAGTGTAGCTTTTGTTTTGGGGGTCCCAAGCCTCCTTGTTTCTGGATTTATTACCATATTTGGTGAAGTCCATTTCCCAACAGCTTTTAGGAAAGAAAGCATTGTAAGAAAATTTACTGATAATATTTGTGTCTGCAAATATCTTTATTCTTCCTCATACTTAATTGCTTCTTGGATGTAATCATCTCTTCTCAACGTTTTGAAGGCTTTCTCTACTGTTATCTAGCTTGCAATGTTGCTGTAAAGAGTTCTGATAATATTCTGACTTCGACCTTTACGTAAAACCTATTTTTTCTTCTCCGAAGGTTTTTGGATCTTCCTTTTTAATCTGTGACCTGAAATTTCACCATGATATTGTCTTAGTCTACCCAGGCCATTATAACAAAGTGCCATAGAATGGGTGCGTTATAAAAACAAACTGATTTTTCACAGTTCTGGAGGCTGAAAGTTCAAGATCAAGGTGCCAGTACCGATGAGTTCTGGTAAAGGCACTCTTCCAAGTGGCAGACTGCCAAATTCTCTTTGTGTCTTCATGTGGTTGAAGGCACTAGGGAGCTCTGTGGGGCCTCTCTTATAAGAACACTAATCCTATTCACAAAGGCTCCACCCTCATGACCTAAGTACTTCCCATAGACCTTAACTCCTATTACTATCACCTTGGGGGTTAGATATGAACTTATGAATTTGGGGGAGACATAAATATTCAGATCATAATTGAGAGTGTATTTTCATCTATAATATCTTTGAGTGTGACTGGGACCTGTAACTGACTTTTAGCAGTAGAATATGACAATGTTATGAGATGTCTCTCCCCTGATTACCTTGTATTATATACGTCTCTGTCTTAAAAGCAGACTGGAATAAGAGACTCTTCTTGCAGGCTTAATGACATAAGTGGCCATATTGGAAAGTCCCATGTGACAGGAAAGTATAGGTGGTCTCAAGGGTCTCAGGTAGCCTCTAACCAATAGTCATCAAAAATCAAATTTCTTATTCCCACAACTGTAAGGAAATGAACTCTACCAATGATCTGAATGAATTGGAAGTGGATTCTTTCCCAGTCGAGCTTCCAGATAAAAATGCATCCCAGCTAACACCTTGTGAGACCCTGAGCAAAGGACCCAGCTAACTGTACCTGGGCTCCTGACCCGTGGAAACTGTGAGATCACAAATGTGTGTTGTTTTAAGCCACTAAGTTTGTAGCATCTTTTTTATGCAGCAATAGAAACTATTTCAACTTCTCTCAATCTCTCTCTCTCTCGCTCGCTCTCTCTCTCATTATTTTCTTGTTTCCTAGTAGCAGTTTGGTAGGAAGTCAAGGTCAATATGTATATTATCAGACAAATATGGCATATGGTATGTGATCAAGCACATTTTTTTTGTCTCTCGTCATCCTTAAAATTTATTCAGTGTAAAAAGCTTTTCCTTCTCACCAGATCTATTCCAGCTACTACCCCAATATGTTCCGGTAATAGCAGCATTTTGGTCATTTTAAATAGCTAACATGCTCTTAGTTTGGTAATTAGGATGCCCAGTCTTATATAATAATAAAAACTACAAATAATGTAGCGTTAAATTTCTCTTCTCCCCCAACTGAGTCCTGCTTTGCCTTGGTTGTTCATAATAGTATATCTTCCTTTGTTGGTTGACAATTTTGCTCAGATTTTCTCACTCTCCTTCTACCGCACATTGGGTACTGAGATTTCTGATTGCCCTTTCCCCAAGTCCAAGAAAGGGAGTTTTGTCTTTTGAGATGAGGTCTCCTTCATATGATGTCAGGGCTCTCTGAGTAATAACTAGATAATAAAAGAGGGTACATTCAAGACTTCTTCAAAAATTCCCATATCTCTGACCTCTCCCACCTACAATTGCTTTAACCCATGCACATTCTTTTGCATTCAAGGTAGCCACTTGTAACTCCTTCTTCATTCCCTAATCTTGTTTCACCTAGAGCTTCTTGCTAAGATCTTCCATCACTTTGGATGGCCCTATTAGACAGTACCCAACACAGCCCCTTGTTGTCTCTTTACACTCTCTCTTGCTTGTCTCATCATGATCCATGGAAAACACACATATATGTTTGCCCTGATAAACTCTAAGCATGCAGGCTGGTCTCAACACTGAGCCCATTCAGAGTTCCAGAGCTGTGGCCTTAGTTCCACGCAAGCATCATGTATAGTCAGCCATGTACTTTAATTGTGGTGATCCGATGCAAGGCTAAGAAAATTTCACTCATTAGGTTTGAGGTCAGGGTACAAACATCCTTCTTTCTCTCACCTTTGGGGGTAGATGGAGTGAGGAGGCTCATAGAGCAGCTTTCTACAAGGAATTTCTCATAAAATTCCCTTTTGACTTGTGTATCTTTGTGGAATACAGAACCAACTTGTCCATGGTCATTTCTTTTGAACATTTCACTTTGGCATTTTATGTGTCCTGCTTCTTGGTGCCTTATGGAACCTTACATTTTAATTTGCTGTTTGCATGCTGCTTTAATCTGCCTCCATTAAGTAGAAGTTCCCTCTCCTCTCTTTATTTGAATATTATGAAGGCTGTTCATGCCAAGAGGCTAACAGATACTTTTAAGACTCTGTAACTCTCAAAAAAGCCTATTCAGAAACATATTTTATGTCCTACTTAAATATGTCTGCTGAACGTTCAGTGTTTCCATGAGACTGAATACAGTACACTGTCTTGAGTAGGACACATTGCAACAGAGAATGTGGCTTGATCACCATATGGTTGACACAAAATCCACATGCTCTACTGCCTTCCTCTTTCGGCGACTCCTATACGGGCATCATGGAAATGAATTCATATCTTGTCTCTCTTGTCAGTAGGAGATTGGTGAAAGTATATGAGGCAGACACAGTCCAACCTCTATGGGCTTATTCTTCGCTAAGTGCTGGCACTCACATCTGGCCTCTCTAGCCTGACAGACAGAACAGTTGACTATGAGCTTACCCAGATGAAGTGAGGCAGAGACCGGAGGAAAGCTACTCAGAACCACTCTGATGCTATGAGGACCAGAAGTTTTAAAAACATCTGGGATCATAACTCATGGCACAGGCCTTGGCATTTCCATGATGGATAGGCACAGGAGTGAAGATTCACCAATGTGATTCTGTAAGCAGCAATTATGGACGTGTGAGAGCCAGATTAAGAGAGGAAGGCCAAGGTGGGTGGACCCAGCCAGGGTTGCCACAAATGACTGTGCAGATCACAGCCTAAGACACTTTAAGTGGCACTTTTTAGGACGTCAAGGCTTCATGTAAAATAATGATGATGATGCCTGAGATCCCCTACAGACCAGACAGTCTAGGATTCTAATTACAATTAAATAAACAATGTCATTTTCTTCTAGTTTGATTTACATAGCCCTTTTCTTAAAGTAATTAACATCCATAACTACGATCCCAGCATGGCCATTTGCCATCCACATGCCCTGTTCACATCATTTAACCTCTCTTGCCTTAGTTTCTGAAGCTGTAACACAGGGATAATAATATTCCCCACCTCCCAAGCTTATTGTGGAGATGAAATGAGTTAATATGTACAGGGCACCTAGACTAATGCATGACACATAGTGAGAACTCTATAAATGTTGGTTCTTTTTCTTTGACTGCTTTCCATCATCATCACCACCACCACCACCACCACCACCACCACCACCACCACCACCATCATCATCGTCATCGTCATCGTCATCGTCATCAAAATTATCATTGAAAGAAACTCTTGCATTAAAAACTACTAATGCAAATTTCTAGGAGACTCTGGCAATAAGGAGGAACCAAAGGGCTTTGATTTCTGGGCACTGCAGTCAGGGCTGAAACTCAAGTGAGCCAAAAAGGGGATGGAAATATAGAAGTGAAATGTTGCTTCACTTGCTGTTCTGTATCCCATCCAAGAGTAGCACTGGTTATACATGTAAATAACTTCCAGAAAAGTCTATAATATTATTACTTAGAAAGAGAATGTTTTAGGGTATCTCCTTGGAAGTTGACGATCAAATTCTCCCTCAAGTTGCTGCTTACATAGAGAGAATTCTGAAAGGAATGAACCTCGTGTCTAATTTCAGAAGGCTTTCTTAGGGTTTCAGGTAATTTTCATGGCTGTTATGGGGCTCTAGAAAAGAACTAGGAATCAAAATCCTCAAAATCTTCAAAATCCTCAATATTCCCTAGATGGCTTCACAATCATTGGCAAGTCACTTCACCTCGCTAAGTCTTCGTTTCTTCCTCTCTGTACTAGGTCTGCCTACACACCTCACTTCTCTGGATTGGAGACAAAAGTGCCTTGTAAACTGAAAAATACTATATTAGATACGAAATTACATCATTGTACTTCCTGACTAATGGTTACCAAGCTATCTGAAATGGAAGTTTTCATTTCATTTCTGATTGATTTTCAAAGTTATATAATCGAATCTAAAAAGCAAAAATAAGCATAAGATACATCTGCAAAATTTGGGAGGAAAATGACTTTTCTCTAGGAAATTTACACCAATGACATTTTGATAAGAAGTAATCATGGTCCAGCAATTAATCTGAGGCAATTTCATGAAAGTGTCTTACTCCAATTCCAGATGATTGGAAATGCAACATGAATAATGCTATTTTATGAAAAATGAAATCAGTTTGTAGCAGTGAGAGGCTGTTATAACTGACATAATGTCCAACAAAACCTAGTCTTCTACATTTATGTAGTGATTCCTTTGAATCAAACCACATGAAAATAAATACATTTAGTTGAAGATAAAGAGGGCAGTAATGAAGGCGCTGACACCCCATTCTTTTATTCCAAGACTTTTAAATCAGAAAATTCCATCTACTATTGAGTTGATTTCTTCTCTGGCATTTAGCTCTAAATATCAAGTTGCTCCAAAATTTTTTCCTTGATTTTATGGTTCCCAGCCTTATTCAGTTGATAAAAACTGAGTTAGCATGATGTCATTTGAGGACTCTCCGGTATGAGAAAATGCATAAGTGCCTACGAGAAGAAAAAGAGGATAAGAGTTATTGCTCCTGATTGGAATCAAGCATAAGACCAAAATAAAAATAAAAATAAAAATTGCAAAATACAATTCCACA
>NW_006494614.1:37867688-37871923 GCF_000325575.1 Pteropus alecto | reverse complement strand
AGAAAGTGGTCAACAGGAATGGCATTTCATCAGTGCCATAGAAACTTGCATTCGTCAGACATTTCTTATTTGAGAAGAGAAGCACCATATTTTTCATATATTGCTGGGAGATGAAATACAGTAGATTTGAGATCACAGAATGTTATTGCTGGATGGAAACCTTAGTGATCTCTCAGGTTTTCATTTTACCGATGAGGAAAAAAATCCAGAAAGGAAAAGGGGTTTGTAAAAAGCAGTCAGGCTGGTTTGTGGAGATGATAACAGAACCCAGGGCTTCTGGATCAGCACGTTAAACATTTGGGGAGAGACATGTCTTTTCAAGTTTAGGCACGTGAATTTTATTTGGAATTCAAATAATTTTGATTGGAATCTAAAGTGAGTTGCCCATTTCTTTTCCTAAATAAGGTATAAACGTAATTTAACGTAAAATGGGACACAGGAACTTAAGTAGGACTTCAGCTTAACTTGTAATGCAATATCTCTTCCTCAACCTCGATGCTGCGTGTACCCTTCTCCTCTAGGAATATTGAAACTATTTACAGTGCTTAAATATCAGTCTTCTAGGAACTGAATATCACAGACTTTAGCAACAGCCAACTTAGAGCAAAGGAACAATGCATGTCATAGGCAGAGAGGTCAGTGCTCTCTCACCAGTAGTAGATGGTGGCTCCTCCATTTCCAAGAACCCTTTAGGGAGGATGATATGTCCAACATTAGGCACAAGCTCCTGGCCCATGTCCACTGCTCAGCAGCTGGCACAAGAGGAGCCAATTCTTTAATAAGGACACAATTGATATTAGTCTAATTGTTAGGTAGCTAGTCAGACATGAGCAACAGGAGAACAAAGGAATAAAGGCCCAGCTCTGTAACCACAGAAACTTCCCTTGAATACTTTCCTTAAGGACCTCCCAGAAATACCTCCCTTTTAGGGTCATAAATTACCCCAAAATCTAGAGTACAAAGGCCATAAAAGCTGCTGGCCTAAACCAGCTACAAACGTATGTGCAAAAAGTACTGCCCATAACTTCAGCCTCATTATACCATCATTATAATATCATGTCTATGCCTGGAAGTTCATGAATCTAATTATAACAGACTGAGTTCTGGGTACACACATGAACACTAGGCAAAGTTATTGCCTAGTGTCAATCAGATGTCAGTCAAAATGACCTCACTTGCCAATCACCTAAGAATGCCTTTGGAAACACTGATCACGGCCCAGATATAAGACAGATATTCCCACTTCTGGGCCCTTTTTGCCCTTCTGGGCTCTCCCTTCCCTTTTTTGCCCTTTTGTAGCCATTTTGGCCCCTTTGTCTTGGTTATAGCTCTGGGACCATGGCCTCCTCAGGACATGTTTTGTCTTTCTCCATGGGCCTCCTTAGGGCATTCTTTGTCTTTCCAAAATATGCTTTTAATAAAACTATTAAATCTTAATGACCTGTGATTCTTCACTGCTGTCATTTGAGGAAGAACCGAGGAAAAATGCTAACTACAGGTCTGCGCCATCATTATCCCTCTCCTTACCCACTACTGTTGGGGAAACACTAAACTCCGATCAGCCCCAATAGTGACAATGTGACATATTCATATTCTCTCTTCCTACCTTTGGTTTATTGTAACTCACCTTTGTGTTGCAATGGGTTGAAAGATTTTGGGAATTGGGGTTTGGTGGATAAATCTGATGAATTTTGCTGCACAAAAGAAAACAAGTCATTTGGACATTAATAGTATCCTTCTGGTGATGGGCTACATTTCCTGACTTCTTCTTCTTCTTCTTTTTTAAATGCGTATAGCACTTGGTATTCCTAAGTGGTCTCCCATCCAAGTACTAACCAGGCCCGATCCTGGACGAGATAGGACACGTTCAGGGTGGCATGGCCATAGACTGCTGACTTCTCGATGTCATTAACAATCCTTTATTCCATCTATATAGTGTACTATTCTCCTTTCAAGAAATTAGAGTACTCATTTTCTTATTCTTTCTTCTGTTTTAATCTATTTAAAAATGACTAAGAACTTATTTCTAAGTGAATATTGTATTCCTGTGTATTCTTACAACTTCTAACAACAAACTAGAAAATAGTTGTAAAGGAGATATTATCTTTTTTTATTTCTATGCTTGTATTTCTTGGTTCACACATTTATCACTAGAAGAGGGTAAATTGTTTTTCCCATGGAGGAAAATCAATACTTCTAGTAAATATGGTTTTCAATAAAGCTTTGCTTTATTCTCGCTCCTCTTAGTACTCGAATCTTTGTGAATAATCCTTTTGTCATTGGTACAGACGCTAAACAGAGTTAGCATTTTAAAAACTGTCAAACCAAAATAAAATATTTAAAATAAAGAGCGTGCACTTACTGGGAAAGGTAAAAATGTTAAGATACATTATGTACTTTTCTCAATCATTAATTGATTTATTCATTAATTTAACATCTCTTGTTCAGTGTTGTTATATACCAGACACTGTTTTAGGCACCAGAAATATTGAAAAGCATAAGCTTCATTTCTGGCTACAGCTCATGTCATGAAGAAGCTAAATCAAGATAGGAGAAATAGGTTCTTACTATATGTAATAGAGAGCCCAGTGATAATCTCCCAATTTTCACTGAAATATATAAATGCCTACCCACACTGGGCTCTGAAAAAAAAAAAGTGTTGTAGACACAAGAATGAGAAATATCTGAAAGTTCTAGAGAAAAAGAATTGATTTTCCAGAATTCAGGGCTCAATAAACATATTCTACTATAACCCTAAAGAAAAATCCTAAAGTCATGATCATTGCGATTTAAACTGCATCCTGCTTCATTTGGAGAGAAATACCTCAGATTTCAACACACTCAAGGACTCTGCATGGTCTGGGAAAGAGCAGTATTTCTGGCACATAAGGTTATATGGGCCTGCACTGTTGCTTAAATTGCAGAACCCGAGTCATTGGAACTAAAAATAAATAAACTCCTTCTCTGTGGAGGGGGAGTCTGTAGAAGTCACCAGAGTCTGCCTCCTGGTGATGAGTTACAGACAATGTGTCTAAGGATAACGGAAGGGCCAAGAAGGGGGCCTGAACTCTCTTCAGGGAGAGGATTTTCAGAGAGACCTCATTGTGGATCCCCACAGTGTTATGGTAGTTTGAGGGGTAGTCTTTGCTAAGAATATTGTTGGCTTTTGCTTTGATTTCCTTGAGCAAACTATCCAAACTTCCACTGCTCTTTTCAAGATTCCTACTTCACCACCCTTTTGCCCATCTTTCAGTAAATCACCTTGTCTCCTACTTAAAAAGTAAAGTATCCACATCTGAATCATCACACATCATTCCCTAGTCTGTACATCTTGCTTTATCTGTACCAGCTCAAAAGTTCCTGTGTCCAGGGAAGAAGCTAATTCCTCCATCTGCAGTCCAGTCACTCAATTTGACTTATTGGGAATACTCTTCAGTCAATTATCTTCTCTTTCTCATTTGTTTTCAAACTTTCTCTTTGCTGGTTCATCCTTCTCAACATATGAACTTGTTCACATTTTAGCAACTCAGCTCTACCTTGTGACTCCTGTGTCTGCATCTGGTTACTATTCTTGCTCTTTCTATCACAAGAGAAAATCTTGACAAGAGTATTCATCTCAAGTGTTATCTCTTCCTTTTCTTCTCATCCTTCCTCAACCACTGTAATCTAGGTTCTTGCTTGTCCATTCAAACTCCTTCAGAAAATTACAAATACTCATCTTTTCTTCTGCCAAATGTACATTCATTTTAAAGCAAATAAGCCATCTAACCAGAAAACAAAATCCCTTTTTTGTCATTTGGTTCGAAAATGCAAATGGAGAGAGGGTTCAAATCCAAAAGATGAAAAGTCCTCACTGACCACCACTTTCTGAAAAGTGTCAACAGTTTGCATTAGAAACAAGGAGATAAAACACTGTTAGGAAGCTTTGCTTTTTATTATTATTATTATTATTATTTTATTTTACTTTTAAGTGTTTTTCTCTCTCTGGTTTTCACTTGAGAAAAATTCTGACTTGCATTGTAGGATGGGGAGTGTCCTGTCTCACTTTATTAACTAAAGGGGTTTTTCTGTTTTTTGTTTTTAATGCAGTCACATATACTGTAGCTCCCCCCTTTTCTTAAGAGTAGTGAATGATTTAGTATTTTCACATTTTCTGATTCAAAGGATTTTAATTCTTCAAGATAGAAATTCAAAATCACAGAATGTTGTTAGAAGTTCTGCTCTGAGTAACCAGT
>NW_006494614.1:37864295-37867613 GCF_000325575.1 Pteropus alecto | reverse complement strand
AGGATGGGTCTGCAGACATATAAGCCATTGCTCCCCCAATTCATAGCCCTCTACTGGGAAATGCAGACTCAGGATAATTTTTTAATGTCAGTGTTTAATTTCCTCACTGTTTTTCATTTCAGAAGGTATTATTGTCCCTTGTAAAAAACCTCTTAACATCCATGCTGGTTTTCATGCACTCAAGTCAGTCGACTTTTATCAAACACAGAAATCTCTGCTTTAGAACACTTTCTGAAAAGCCCTCAGTGTTTTGCTAAAAGACAAAAGGCTAAATTAACATCAAAGATACAAAATATGGGTGCAAGTACTTTTGTTTCTAACTATACTCTCCTTAAATGGATTGCACTTTTGTGGCAAAGAATGAAAAAGAAATCTTCTGTTTCCAGACAAACTTGTCAGCTTATAGACTTAAAAGCTAAAGCTGCAGTTATACCAGCTTAAGAGAGAAAATTCAGAGAGCATTTTGTATGTTAGAAGTTAGCCAAGACCTCAATTTTTACTTTTCCGGTGATGGAATAATGGTCTACAGGAGATCCAAAAAGACAAGTAGAGAAAGAAGCTTTACTGACTCTAGATATTGGGAGACAAGTCAGACTAAAGCAAACAATATTGTTCAAAGGTCTTCACTCACAAGAGCACCCACAGCCCTGGATGCTTGAGCATCCTTGAAGCTTCCCATGCCTTCTCATTCATTAATTCATTCATTAACTCCCTCACTCAACAGTTCCTTAATGAATATTGATCATGTGCTGGGCACCATGCCAGATACTAGAAATGGAATGGTGACAGAAATTCAGGGGGTTTACCCAAAAGTGGTCTTTCTGTGAGGCTGTATAGGAAATAAAAAGGAAAACTGGAACTCCATGCATTGGATCCATGGCAGAAGAAAATAATTACCTTTGATTGTTGCTTCAAAGAGCTTAAAGGAAACAACTTGTTGAACAGCAGTTGTCGCAGCTGTAAGGGCAACAAAAAAAATATTGAGATACACATATACAATCACACATAAGCAAATCAAGAACAAAACTGCATACTGAAACTGTTATTTAACTGTAGTATTTCCTGGAAGCACTTAATAGACTATATGCATGGGTATCTAATGAAAAGATTTATTTTGTTTTATCTCTTTTGTTTTCTTTACCGATAAGCAAATCTAGAATTAAACAAAAACAAGGGTACCAGAAGCCATAATAATTCAGATTCTAGACATTAGTAATTGACAATAATTGCTAAATTGAAGTTTATCTTTGAAGTGAAGAATTTGCTAACCATGTGAATTGTACAAATGAAAGAATTATTTAGGCCAATCGAGAGCAGCAAATTGCTTCTTTGCAATCAGGAGTTTTGTGCATGTGCAATAATTGTGCTAATTATAAAATAGTCTTATGTTCTTATTAAAATAAACTCTACATCTATTAGCTTACTGTCTTTACCTCTCTCAACAGAATTGCTTAATGCTTGGGAAAAATAATAAAATGAATTTATTTAAAATTTTTTTCTATTATCTTTTACTTACATTGGTCATCCATTTTAGGAATTTAATTTAATGTCAGAGGTTATTTAACATTTACTGTATAAAACTAGAAATATAGAAGTAGATATGTCTTTTAGCATATTCTAAGTAAATAAATAAATTAAAGAGCAAAAAGGAATTCACCCCTAAGAAAACTACTTTTGCTCTTAAATTATTGTCAAATCATAATTTAAGGTAGAAAAAGTAAAAACAATTTTTCTATTTTTCTCTAATGTTTTGATTAGTTCTATATAGCTTATTATAGGCAGTGAGAGTTTAGTTTCTTGGTCTCCTGACTGAGCCCACCTTTTGTAAAATTATAGAATTTTATTATAAAAGTACCCATAATCTAACCTCTTATATATGAATAAGGGCCTCAGAACTGGTGGGGAAGGGTTAGATTCCTGGGTTAGGAGATAAAGAAATTAATACACATACCTTAGTATCCAAGAACATTCCGAAACATAAGATGAAAAAACCCTTTAAAAAAGGAATAGATCACATATATTATCTTTTCCAGAAAAGAAAGCATTTTATAATATAATATTATTCTATTCTATCACCCAACATTGAATTTGTTTTCTTGTGGTCTCCCTGCTAGACTGTGGGCTCCTTGAAGGCAAGGATACCATGTGACCTCCACAATGCCTGGTGTAACACATAGTATTCAAAATTTTTTCATCAAATGTATAAATAAATTATTGAGTGAATAAAGTTTTAAACACATGTGGAGTTTCCCCTTTGTGTCATCCTAAACTCAAAACAAATAAATTCCATTTGCTTCTATATCTTAGCTTTTCTTTAGAATAGGCATTAAACAGGCATTTACTAAGCATCTATGATGGCAGCAGACACTGAAGTCCAGCCCTAAGGCCAAGCAGAGGGAGTTGACCTATATCAACATCCTTTCCATTAGGTTCAGCCCTTGGGGAACTATTGGCAGATGTTTTCTTGGACCTTGAAATTCTCCTCCCAGTCAGAATACCCTGTCGGTGCCTGTTCAGGCGGCATATCACCACCAGCCTATTCTCAACAGAGACTCCCTAAATTTGTCCCCATTATATGCATGCCGTCCATAATTGCCATCTATACTACCACCTAAATGTTCCTCGGTAGGCTGAAGTGGGTGGAGAACCAGCTGCTTTTAGGAGACACCTACTGAGCATTTACTACATGCCAGGCACTGAGTTAAGTGCTAAATTATCTCATTTAATCCTCATACTTACTCTACGATATAGATAATAATATCCCCATCGAACAGATGAGAGAATTGAGGGACTGAGATTAAGTAATTTGTTAGAGATCAAACAGTGGATAACATAACATATTTAAACCCAGACCTAATTAATTCCTGAGCTCAAAGGTTTAACCACTGCTTCCCTGACTCATCCGTTCATAAGTGGCCCAGCAAATTGTCATTGAACCAGGATTGAAGGCTCTCTTCCAGATTCATCAAAACCTGAGGATTACTTTGTCCATCTAGTCTCTGAACACTCCCTGACTGTGGCATGTAAAACCCATTCTTTGCAGCAGGAGTCAGCAAACTTTTTCTGTAAATGGCCAGATAGTAAATATTTTAGGTTTTGAGGGTCATACCATTTCTGTTGCAACTGTTCAACTCTGCTGGTGTAAAATAAAAGCAGTCACAGACCAAACGTAAATGAATGGGTGTGGCTCTGTCCTAATAAAACTTTATTTACAAAACCAGTACTGGCCACAGTTTGCCAGCTTCTACTCTATTGCACTCTAGGGACTTTTTTTGCACTATTCAGAGTCAACAATTATTGTTGATTTATATCTCTTTC
>NW_006494614.1:37861877-37864278 GCF_000325575.1 Pteropus alecto | reverse complement strand
CAGAAGGAAAGGAGGACTGAGTCAGCAGCAAGAGGGATTAATGTTAGCTGTGTGAATAACGGATTTAAAATTCTGGGATGGATTACTGAAAAAGTCTAATATCTTGCTTCAGTATGAGAATAACTGTTGAGAAAATGTGTGTGCTTTTTTGTTTGTTTGTTTGTTTGTTTTTGGGTTTTTTTTTGTTTTTTTTTGCTCTCACAGTTGCCAGGAATTTTGGCCTTGAAGGCAGGGAGATGAGATAGCTGCTAGAATAGTCATACCAACATCAATTCTCTAAAATTATCCCAATTACCTGACAATATAATAGTTTATTCTTATTGTTCTCACCTGGAATGCATTGAGCAATGCAAAAATAACATGCCACGCCATATTCTGGCTGTCCACCATTGTTCCTATGCCAAAGCCCCAGGTGAGCCCCAGCAGAGGGGTCAGAATGAGGAGGCTCTTCCCCATGCGGATGACAGTGGCTTTGTTGTCCTGACTTAGGCTTTCTCCAACAGCGGGCCTCCAGAGCTTTGTGAGAACTAAGAGCACCACAACCATATTCACAGCCACAATAGTCAGTGCAGGAACAGCGAAGGCCAAGAGGGGTTTGCTCCCATTGGACCAGTTAAGCCAACACACATCTTTCCTTATGTAGCCGTTGCTAGGTTGTGTGGCCGCAACGGTGATGACAGATATAATGAGAGGACACCCATAGCCCAGGCAGAACCCGACGGCCATCATCAAAGGCATGGCCATGTGATGAAACACGAGGACGATCCGATAAGCCAGCAGGACGCCAAGCATGAGCATCCAAAAGAACAAGGAAAGGTAGAAAAAGTGTGTAAAGAACACTGCAGCTATGCAGACTCCAGAAGAGTTTACCGTGGTGTCCACAGTGGCAGCAACGATAAACCAAACATCAGCAATCGAGAGGCACAGAGCTATGTTCACCATACAAATATGACGTGTGTGAGAGGTTTGACTTTTCTTAACCTGCTTCCAAAACAGAGCCTCAATGATCAGGTATAAGATGAGACTTCCGATAGAGATGCCCAGTCCCACAAAGGTGATCCATTTCACAACAGGAATGATGGCAGGGGGGATAAAGGGTGACATCAGCATAGAGAAGGAGGTCAGGTGAGTACACCGGCACATCACCGTGTCTGGAGTCTCATTCACTAGATGGCAGCCTGCATCGTTCCATTGCAAATGACTAAAATCCCAAAACACACAATGAGGTTGGCTCAGGTTTAACTCTATCTTGGAAAAAATCAGGAGAATTTCATTTACAGAATAGTTCTGAATAATCGTAGATATCACAGGCCCATTGACCTGAGCATTTCCATCTGGGGTAATGGGTAGAACATTCCCTAGGGTCAATGAGGCCATGCTGATAATGGTTTCTGGAAGGGACCCCTGGAATTGGTCTGACCCAATTAACACATGGGCTCTGATGGGAGTGAAGGTATTTGGGGGGAATATTTCAGTCTGATAGCTGTAACCTGTCTTATGTTGGCTATTGGACACTTGAATCCCTTTCCAGTTAATGAATTCCTGAGAAAAATTCAGAGGCAGAGCTGTTGGAGGTACCAGAGCACTGATGTTTTCCAGTGTCTCCAGCAACCGTGAGCCGGCATGCTTTTCTTCCTGTAGTAATATTGTCCAACTGGTTACTGCTGATAAATTAAGGATATGGTCAGCTATATCGATGACATCCTGAAATACAAGGATGAGAATCAGTTTGCATTTTAAGTAAGCTGGTAAGAGTAATAACGGTGGATCGTCATTGGTACCAAGTATAGGAAAATTGCCCTGAGAACTGGCTCAATTGAGGATCACATTAAAACTGGTCAGTGAAATTCAGCTCAGTTGCTCTGCAAGTGGAAGCTTTGAATTAAGAACTTGCGTCAGCAGAATCATAGAAGTTTCAGGGTGATCGCCTGAGAGCATTCATGTGTACTCCAGGGTTTCAGCATGGATGAGAAAGAATCCTGTAATTGGCCTGCAGCAGTGTGCATTTCCTTTCTCCTGAGATGGCAAACATGACCGCATTACTACTCAGTCTGCAGCTCAAAGAGCGTGACATTACTTTTAACTGCTTTCTCATGCTATATTTTGCTAGCAACACAAGTTCTAAATTCATGTCATGGATGTTCAAGTTTTAATTCACGTGTATTTATTGTTTTTGTTTACTAGAGGAGAACATAAAGTTAAATCCATAAAAATTGGACCTAAGCGACAAGGAAATATTGAATTATGGTGGGTTTTAAGGGTCAGTCTTAATTTAAGAGATTCTTTTTCCAAACAAGTCCTTGAAAATTGCCCCTCATGACTTTCCCCCTCATGATCCTCTCTCTTGCTTAAGGCTCTGGTTCCCAGGCATTCTATTGCAAGTGGCTGTCATCTGGCCGAG
>NW_006494614.1:37838302-37861861 GCF_000325575.1 Pteropus alecto | reverse complement strand
TTTCCCTAACAGCCCTCTGTGGCTTCTGGCCCAGGATCCCACAGCTCATTTCTTCTACTGCCTCCAGGCAACTCTGCCTTCTCTTGGTCTGTGTTTGTCTGCTCCATTTTTGCTCTTTAATTTTCAGACTTTTTGTGTCATTTTGTTTTAATCGTCTCTTGCAAACAACACATGGTCAAACTTAAAAAAAAATCTGAGCATCTTTTCTTTGATTCAGGGAATTTAACTTACTCATATTTAATGTCATTTCTGACATAATGGTTACCTTATATAATAAGCATAATTGTGTGGTTGTGTAACATTATACATTATATAATCTTATTTTGCAAAGTATTATATGCTGTAATACAAAATGCATACATCTAAAATGTTTGAAAGGATATTTAACACATACTTATTGAGCACCTGCTACATGTGTCATGTCTCATTCTTCCAGGCACTGAGGTAATACCTAAAATATAAGCAGCGGCTATTCTAGGGTGACCAGATGGCAAATCATTTATTTTTCTTTTTGCTTATTTGCATTCCTTTTAGTGACCTAGTCTCATTTGTGTAATTTTTAAGTTAATTTTTAAATATCTAAACCAAAGCATAAATTTCCTAGTCAAAAAAAAGTGAGTCCTTAAAATATACACTACTTAAGTCAGAGTTTATGGTCCCAGGAAAGAACAACTGCAGATGGCAAACAGATATTAAAAAGTTGGCATCTTTGCCATACAGTATCATCCGGTGCAGAGGCTCATTCCTGCCTCTCAGCCAGGTGCTGCTGAGCCAGCCTGCCTAGAGGCCGCTTCCTGTTATTTTCAACTCACATAATTGATCCCATGAGTTCCTTGTATACTGCAGAGGAAGCAATAAAGCTCACACACACTGTTACATAGCTCTTTGGTCTTTTTCAATAGTTCTCAATCAACTCAGCTTTTTGTCATTCTTCCTATGAGATAGAGCATTTGAAGTAGGCCCTTTGAAACCCTTTTGCGCTATTGGTAGGATTACAAATTGGTGCAGCCACTATGGAAAATAGTATGGAGGGTCCTCAAAAATTAAAAATAAAACTACCGTATGACCCAGCAATCCCACAGGTGGGTATTTATCCGAAGAAATCCAAAATCTAATTTATGTTTATTGCAGCATTATTTATAATAGCCAAGATATGGAAAGTGTTCATCGACAATCCTCTCTCTCTCTCTCTCTCTCTCTCTCTCTCTCTCTCTCTCTGTCTGTCTCTGTGTCTCTCTCTCTCTCTCTCACACACACACACACACACACACACACACACACACACACACACTGGAATATTTCTTGGCCATAAAAAATGAAATCTTACTATTTACAACATGGGTGAAACTAGAGGGTACTATGTTAAGTGAAAATAAGTCAGACAGAGGAAGAAAAATACCATATGATTTCACTTATATGTGGAATTTAAAAAACAAAATAAACAAAACAGAAACAAACTCATAAATACAGAAAACAAACTGATGGTTGCTAGATGGGAGGGGGTTTGGGAAGCTAGGTGAAAAAGGTGAAGGGATTAAGAAGTACAAATTGACGGGGATGCCAGGCCCGGGGAGCGCTAGGCCCGGGGAGCGCCAGGCCCCAGGTGCACCAGGCCCTGGGTGCACAGCGCGCGCCTGTGGGAGGAGATGCCCCACCTTCAGAGATCCAGTTCTTAAAGGGAAAACGGCAACATCCATAGGTCAGGGATGGAAGGGGGGGAGGGAGGGCATGGAATTAAAGTGGGGGGAAAAAAAAGAAGTACAAATTGACAGTTATAAAATATTCATGGGGATGTAAAGTACAGCATAGAAAATATAGAGAATAATATAATAATTATGTATGGTGCCAGGTGGGTACTAGACTTATTGGGAGGTCACTTCAAAAATTATATAAATATCTATCCACTATGCTGTATGCCTGAAACTAATATAATGTTAAATGCCAACTGTAATTGAAAATTTTTTTAAATAACAAAAAATAATAATAAAGTGGGCCCTTCCAGCACAGGTGGATCATACCTCCATCGTTGAATTGGATACCCTGAAATGTCTTGCCAGTGACAGGGACGAGACATTGCCCAGAATCGACACCACCGAAGCCAGATTTCCAGCTGTGATTAATGGGTTTTGTTGAATGACAACTGAAAGATTTCGCACCAAGGAGGACACGGCTGCCTCGGTGGCATTGCCTGCGATCACAATGAAATTCTAGGAATAAAAATGGTTTAGTTCTTTAAAAACAATGAAATGCTTGTGTTTCTTCAAATTTAAATCACATTTCTTGACCACAAATCACTAACATTTGTATGGTGCTTTATAATATAGGATATTATATAACAATGAGAGTAACAGTGGCTGTTATCCAGTGCTTTCTGTATTCCAGAACTGTTACTCTGTGCTAAATGCTTTACCAAGGATTCGTTGATTTAATCTTTACACCGCCCTTTGAAGGAGGTTCCATGTTATTTTTATTTTGTAACTAAGGAAATAGACACTTGATGAGATTTATTAAAAGACATTTTCATATAAATTATCCTAATTATATAGAAACTGATGTTCAATGAGATTCAGTGACTTTCCAAACAGTATCCAGCTAGGAAGTGGTAAAGTAGGGTCTACTGGCACTACACCTTGTTATATCCACTATACTATGCTAAAAAATCCTTGTAGGATGGGAAGATAGAGGGACAGACATGAAGATTTGGCTATACTTTGTCACTGAATTTAGAGTTTTACTTCTTCCTTAAAACTCCCATCTGCTCTGGGCTAGCTTGAAAGGCAGCCAAGAAGGAATATTCCTTTCTGGTCAAAACAAGTCAACTTAGGAACCCAGATCTCAAGCATTTTCCTTTTTGCTATTCTCAGTTAACAATAGTGTTCTCTGCCTGGGGCACCTGGGATCTGCCTGCCCTCACCCTCATGCCTTCATATGGACATGGTCCATGTCCATAACCGAGGCAAAGAAGGCAAGGGTAAGAATAAACCCCAGAAGCCATCTGGTCCAATCTTCTTCCCAGTTTACAGATGAGGAAACGGAAGTCCAGAGAAGGAGAACTGAACATTCCACAGTCCTTTGACAAATACCGTTCTGAGGTTCTCTACTGTAATAGCAGAGTCTCTGGCTGGAACAGAAATTCTACTCAGTATGGAGATCTATTTGCAGAACAATGTCTGTGAACTATCTTAGAGTCCTTTCCTATGACTTGAGTTCTAATTCCTCACAATTTACTTCCATCTATCTGCCTTGTCTTATGTACTTGAACCTTCCAAAGAGAGCATTATGTGAAGGGAATCAATTGACCATATTTCTTGTTCAACATTATTGCTACCCAGTGAGACCTACTATTAGCCCCTTAGTCTTTCATATTCTAAACTATATAAGGAGTTTGGTAAACCAGATGACACTTAAGATCCATTGCAGTTATGTCATTCTATATGGTTCACCCCTAGCTGACCCACTCCTTGCCCTAGTTTCTGACATATGTACATTCTCCTTTTACTAAATCTATCACTTCTGATTCACACTTTCACCTGGACCTTTGATTCCCAGGCTCTTTGGACTTCTGAGGCCAGCGTAGTTGCAGTTCTACCATCTATCATATCATTGATTCTGCAGCACCTCTCCCACCAAAACCATCAAGTTTGACATTTTCTGACCTTCTCAGCTGTCACCTAGACTCTGCTACTCATGCCCATACTCCCTGGGTTTACCAGGGTCTCATGTCACCTTCATGTTCTTTGTACTTACCAATGAGACAGATTGATATATTTTACCCTCCACTTAGCCATGCTCATTGGAAAGTGCCCACTGTGAAACTCAAAACCAGAGCAAGTCTGCAAGGTAGAAATGCTTTACCTGCTGCAGTTCTTCCAGCTGAAAGAGCACACATGTTTCCCTGATGACCTGCCACCCAGAGGGCTGGCACCTGGCCGTGATGTTTCCAATGTAGCCGCTGCTACAGGGAAGAGTATACTCATCATTCTTAAATCCAAATCCAAAAACAATGTTGTTACACTGGACTGGAAAAGAGGAAAAAGAGAGGGAAAATGTCTCTGAATATCCTGCCATTCTGTATAAACCATAGAGTAGTGCTTAGAAATCATATTTTCAGAGACAATACCCAGGCAAAATTCAAGAGTAGGAGAAGTTTGTCTTTGATGCTCAGCTTCATCCTATCAGCATCTTTTTCTCCTTCCTGATGCCCTCCCCCCCCACTCCGAGGTTGGCCCTTTTCCCTGCAGGTGTCTGATCTGTGCCAACAATCTTGCTTTTAGTGGGCTATCAACTAGTAAGTATGAGGTGAAGTATTTTCACTCTTTAAGGGAATGCTAGAAAACCAGAAAATCTTCAAGCCACTATGGAACGAAGCAGTAATGATATGGTTAAAAGATGGGCAGTTGCCATTTAGGGATGACATAGCCTACTTTGTACCCCTTTGAAAGCTTCTCGCATCACAATCAGCTGCTAGTTGGCCCTTAATAATATAGTCTTACCATGACTGGGGCTTGAGAAAGAGCCTTGAATCAAAGATCCACAGAGCTGTGTTTTTTGTTTGTTTTCCCCATTGCTGTGTCCTAAGTACGGAGACACTTTAAAAGCTTAGTAAATATTCGTTAAGTGTTGTTGAAAGTAGCACAGATTTTTATAGGAGAGATTTAGGATCGAATGTAAAGAAGTAAAAGGGAAAAAATACCTGAAGAAAAGAAGTGGTGTGTGTGTGTGTGTGTGTGTGTGTTGTGTCTGTGTGTATTTGTGTGTCTGTGACCTGAAGAAAAGAAGTGGTGTGTGTGTGTGTGTGTATTTGTGTGTCTGTATGAGTATTAAAGACTTGCATATATACTTTCTTTTCTTGTTTTCCTTGGATTATGACTTAGAAATATTATCAGCCCTAGAGATATTTCAACATGTATACCAGTAAATCATTTCAATCACAGCCTACAGTGAAAATGGTCTTCCACAAAGTTCATAGTGGAGATCAGGTCACCAATTAGCAAAGATCTGAACTAGTCAGCTGAAATTGAGTTTCATCATAAACAGCTGCCTATTTCTGCTGAAAGTCAATCTTAGAATAATTCTGAAGCAGAAATAGCTCCAATGTACCTCCTGGAGACACAAATGAGCTACTAATTAAAGGATTCATTTAACCTAAGCAGAGAATGGGAATCCAGTATTACCTTTCCTGAATACTTTGAAAGAGTTGTCTTCTAGTAAAAACAGCTTGCGAAGGCCTGCTTTAGCCTTCTCAGCCACCTGTTCAATGGCTGACAGCAGCTCAGATGTGCTGCTGGAGCCAACAACTTCATACCCAGCAGTGATGCATCCATCTCTATGATGAAAGAAAAATGAGATTCATTTATTTAATCACTCAGGGACACCTCTGTGTGTGCATAGGAATAAATCAAACAGATTTAGTCCTTGCTTTCACGGAGCTTACATACTAGTGGAGAAAGCATCACAAATAAACATCATATATAAGTATTTATATAATTATATATATATATAGAGAGAGAGAGAGAACGAAAGAGAGAGTTAAGTGTCACAAGAGACAGATACAGAGATAAGAATAGCAGGTAGGTATGGGGCCCACTTTAAATAAGACTGGTCAGGGAAGGTTTCTTTGTGCAGAGGGTCTCAGCAGCTGAGGTCTGAATAATAAGAAGAAAAAGACAGTGATGCAAAGACCATTGGTCATTGGCATAGCATCCCAGCACATGTGAAGGGCCTGAGGCAGGAAAATGTCTATGAGTTTGACAAATTTAACAACTAGATGTCAGGTCAAGAATTGGGGTTGCTTCTCAATGCCTAAAGGTTTCAGTGTGGGTTTTAAGTATCCCAGGTGAAAATAAATTGAGTCGAAGAAAATCTATTTAAGTATAAAGACTGGCACTACTAAAGTTAAATGAGCAAGAGGGAGATGGGTAGGAGATGATATTAGAGAAGTAGCCCGGAACCAGATCACAGAGGGCTTTAGAGTATGAATTTTATTGTTTATTAAAAGGTTTTATTCTTTCTTAAAAGTCAGTGGAGTGATCGGTTTTATTGTTTAAGATGATCACTCTGGCTGCTGTGTAGAAAATAGACTGAAGGTAGGCAACCAGAGAAGGAGAAAAACTTTTAGTTAGAAAAGAGATGGTGGTGGCTTGAATGAGTCGAGTAGCAGTGCATGTGGGAAAAGTGGTCAGATTCAGGTTGTATTTGAAGACTGAGCCATAAGAATTGTTAATGGAGCAGGTTTCAGGTATGGGAGAAAGAAACCAGTTAAGAATAATAGCAAGGAATGGAAAAACAAGTTGTAGTATATTCATACAAGGGATTATTACTTGGCAATAAAAAGAAAGAACCAATGATACTCAGAAAAACAAGAGTGAATCTCAAAGATATTATGCTGACAGAAAGAAGCCAGACACACAAAGAGCTACACATTTGATGATTCCATTTACATGAAGTTCTAGAATAGTCAAAACTAACCTATGGTGATAGGAATAAGATCAGTGTTTATGTCTGGTATGGGGGTAAAGGTGGGCATGGAGATTGGCTGGCTGTAAAGGGGCACAAGGGAATTTTGGGGGTGATGGAAATGTTCTGTCTTGAAAGTGGCTTGTATAAGCATTTGTCAGAGTTTTTAAAACTGTACACTTAAACTTTGAGCATAGCACTATGTGTAAATTATACCTCAATAAAGAGTTAAAAGATGACTTCAAGGTTTGGGTCTGTACAGCTAGAAAAAATGATACTGCTGTAAATGAGATGGTTGAGACAGTGGGAAAGTAGATTTAAGGTTATGAGGAGGAGACCCTCATTTTGGGCACATTTCATTTGACATGCCTGCGAGATAATCAAGTGGAGACATTAATAGGCAGTTAGATATTTGGGTCTGAAGTTTAGGAGAGAGGCCAATCTTAAGTAATACATTTAGAAACCATAAGCAAAGAGATGCTGTTTGAAGACATGAAAGTGAGTAAAATTACATGTATTATTAACTTAATTCTGCACTAAATCCATGAGGTAAACACTGTATTATTCTGATTTTGTAGATAAGGGAGCTGAGTCCCAAAAAAAAGTTGGGTCAGAAAATTATTGTTTTTTAATTGATAGATTAGAATAATCTCTGATGCTCCAAAACTCAAATTCTTAATCACTACATTGAATTACCACTCATAATGTATAAATAAATCCAAATACCCTTTTATGTCTTTATGTCGATATAGCTCTTTTGTATTCTTTACAAAGTATTTTCCAACCTATTATTTAATTTAGTTTAATGAGGTCAAATCAGGTTCCACAAGTATTAACAGTACTGTTCGACAGATAAGTAAATTGAGAAAGTGAGAGAGTAAGATTTACTATAAATCATATATATAAAGAGTATAACCTACATAGTTATATTTTATTTGTGATTTTCTCTGCAAATTATTGGAGACAGCTTATAAGATATACACAATGGAATATGCATTAGAAATATAAATAGAAAATCAAGACCGCAGAAAAGAAAAGTATGAATATCGAATACAAAAATTATTGTGGCTGAGTTTCAATTTTGTATCTGAATTCAATGATAGCAAAGTCAAAAAAGAAAATGATTATATAGACGTTGATATAAGAAAAAAAGGTGAATTTTTAAAGAAAATTATACATGTGGGCCTTGATTATAAAGACATTATAAGGATATGAGATGACTAGAGGATAATGTCCAGGACAAAATATTTGTAGCGAATGCTGTTGAAAATTTTGTATAGCTGTTGTTCACGTTAACTGTGAAAAAATTATGTAAATCAAGTTCTCTGACCTCTAAGCCACTTCCTATATTAAGCTAACTATAAATAGTTGGTAATCAATGTACATGTGGCTAACTCACTAAATAACTTTTGGAATTAAAGTATAAACAAAAGGATAATTTACTAAATATCTCCATATTTGCTGTAGACAATGACTATGAGATTTTTAATTATGACACATACATGGTATCTACACAAAATGTAATATTTTACCCTCCCTTCTGGCTCCCAATTAAACAAACTCATACTCCACTGTGATTATCAAAGAAGAAAATCCTTTCCTCTACTCCCACCCCTTACCCTTCCCTGTATAGGACCTCCTGCTTCCTTCCAAGTTCTGCCCTACTACTGGGCATTTCCAATTCTAGCCTCTCTAGAGCTTCGGGAATACCATTCAATATTTAAGTTCCTAAACTCGTTTAAGTGAGAATAAAGGCTTTCCTCTAAAGACTTGAAAACATCACAGATTTCTGTCTAGTTTTACAAGAATTCTACTATAAAGACCAGTTCTGACCTATTTTCTCTCAAAGGTACTTGGCAACAGCACTAGGCATTCTGCAGGACTGGTGTGCAAATCTGGAGATGCCCTTCTAAGGGCATTGTGTTACTTACCGAAATTGAGTGACATGAACTGACTCAAAACCTTGAATTCTTCTGTACGCTTCTAAAAGCTTACAGAAACAAAAACAAAAACAAAAACAAAAAACCACAGGGTAATATGTTGATCTTTGCTCTTGCACCAAGATACATTTGAGCAAAAACTGGATGCAGACAATAAATAAACAGAAACACCGAACAAAGGAAAAAGACACAGGATAAGGTAGTTGCACATTATAGAAATATTATTGAAATGACAATTGAGAATGTACACACACACAACTTATTTTCGAGGTTGCTAATAAAGAATGAATAATCTACTGCTTGGAATAGAGCATAAATTCAGTGCCAGATAATATAATAAATTCACCCAAAGTCTATTTTCTCATTTCCAAAAATAAGCCATTATTTTTTATAGATATTTGAACTGAATCTGTCTGTAAAATATTTGTGCATGTCTTCAGTTAGAACCACACCTGAACCATCATCCTAGGCGGTGGCACACTGATCGAGTTTTATGTGACTTCATTACGAAGTCCAGAATTTTGCTCAGTAACACTCTTTAGCCTCTAACAAGAGAGGTTTCTTTATGGAACCAATTCCAGATGCTGATAATTGAGCTTAGATCATGAAAATTTCTTTTGGCAAATAAAAAACAGAAAATAATCAAGAAGCCTTAGCATAACATTACCCAAATAAGCGAGCAAAACTGAATACAAAAGAAACGAGGATTCAACTGCTAAACTCTCCTAGGAAGAAAATGTTCAAAGTACGTCAGTTGTGGGCAGAGTGATTAACTACTATGTAATAACCACTGAAAATGAATAATTCCGAATATGTGTTAAATAACCATGTTGAATTAAAAACAACTTCTATTTAGCCAACAATTTCTTATATAATAAGGAAAAGTTGCTTACCTGAATTTCAATTCCAGTGGTATATTTGGAGTATATAGCAGAAGATGAGTTCAAAAGGTCTTTTGTAAATCTTTCATTAATTTTGAAAGTGCCCCAAACTTCTATGGAAAATAAGAGAACACTTATAAATACAAAAATTACTCACTTGATTTTATTATAGCATAAAATTACAGAAGTATAATTTGGAGCCCACACATTCGATAGCAGTATTTCAATTTATCTTTATAATGAATGTTCATCTAAAATAATATAAAAAGCATACAACCAGAATTTTCAATTGTGGTTTTCAAACACAAAAGGAAAGTGCTGGTAATTAAGACATCTGTATAAGTGGGTAAATGCCTGGCCACTCATATGTGGTTTTAAAAGGTAGTCACTTAATACTGAAATATGTTCCCAACTAGGCATTGATCTTAAACATTGTCCCCATTAAAATTTTTTCAAAACAAAAAAATTACTACTTGCTAACTCCAACATAATCTTTTGCTTACCCATCTTTGATGTTTTTCTATGCTGTGACAAGTGATTCCCAATCTCCATATGGACAAATCCTATTTATCCATCATTTAGGGCCTAATCAAATGAGCTTCCTCTCCAAGGCCTTCCCCGATCCCCAGATATAGAGTCTTTGCCTCCTGTAAATTCCTGCAGTACTTAATCCATATTTCCCTTAAAGCCTCTTGTACCTAAACGTCTATCTGTGAACACATTATGTATGTATGTCTTCGCTCTACTTTCGGAAGCCTCTTATGAATGAAATCCCTGTTGGATGCATCCCTGTATTTTTGAAAGATGATCAGACACAGACGGCCTTTCAAAAAGGTAGACTTTCATCAACACTGTTGAAGAAATTACATTGTCCTCTTTCCTGTATTAACATCCTCACCTCCCCACATAGCCTACTAACTCATTGATAGCAAAAGAAATGCTTCATTGTAACCTCCCAGAATTTGTCCCAGATCTGGGTATAAAGATGATGCTTAATAAATGCATGTTGCCTTAACCCAAATTGTTGTGGTCCTAGGAAGGCAAGCCAAAGATACTCAGGAAAGCTAGGCTATTTCAGATCCTCCCTCGCTCTTTGCTCAGCTCTACCAAAATCCAGAGCTTGAGGCCCTGGAACCCATATCATTTCTCTCACATCATCATCCACTGAACATAAACCTAAGTCAACAGTAGTTCCCTCAACTTCCGCCAGTTTCCTATCCTAGGCTTTCAGATTTTGATCTGTTTTGGTATTGCATCAATACACATATTCATTGGCAACTTAGGGCATTACTTTTAATATAATCACTATGTATTCCTCCTTGCTTTAATACCTCTAGACTTCTCTTTTCTGGAAATCGATGTTGGCAAAGGAGGTGAAAAGAAGATGAGAAGAAAAGTTGTATTTACTCAAGCAGTTCTACTTGAGATATCAGTGAATCTTCTTTCTAAATTGCAAAAGAAATATAGGATTGCTGAGCTGAGCTGGATGCGCCTCAAGGTTGAAGTGGTGCCCAAACATCAACTTGCACCTCTGAATTTTCTGTACTTGCGAAGCTCTCATTGTGTTTAGCCGAGCATACAGGGGTTTGTCATTACTGCCCTTCAATCTCTCTGCAAACACTAGCTCTGCCCAAGGAGGCATAAAGAAACACATGGGCAAAGAGCTAGAGTCCTCTCTCTGTCACATGCTAGGGTGGCAGGGGCCCCAACCTAGAGCTCCCCTCCTCGTATCCTTGTGTGCTTACTTGTTCTCTCACAGAAATTGACACTCTGGGTGAGGTTGTTGAGATAACAGTCACAGCTCTGGAGTGATCCAGCCGTGCGAAGGTAGCATTTCCGGGGATCAAGGCATGAGGGAGGAAACCAGGTATAGCCATCTTCACAGGCACACCGTAGAACCCCATTCTCATTGCCACAGTCTGTATGAAAAACAGAGCTTGATCTTATGGGGTCCGGTTAATAAATTGACTACTGCTGAGTTCTAAGTTCTGATTCTTGGCTTTGACCTAGAATCTGAACCAAGTATTTCTTACCGAAAGCTAAAGGGATAAAACCCTGATGCTGCTGCTACCACTGGACTGGGCACCACACTTTGAAAACCCTTGCTTTAGACAAATCATTTTTCTTTGAATCCTGCCATTGTGGTCATTAGTGCTGTTGGCCAAATATTTCTTGCTCTCTTCCAGGATTGCATATCCTGGCCCCCTGAGGTTGGGTGGGGTCATGAAACCAGGTCTGATCAATAAGTTATGAACAGAATTAGTATATGTTACTTCCAAGTTACATAATTCAACTACCCATGTCAAACTTTCCAGTGCTCCATTTTTGGGGGGTGGGGGGGAGCGGGGCACTCAGGATGGGTACATTCATTAGACAGTGTCTGCCTCATCAGCCTTGGATTCCAAATGACCACCACAAACTCAGCCCCTCTGCAACCTGCAATGGACATGTAGCATGAAGAAGAAATAAAACATTTATTCTTTTAAATACACCCACCTCTCCCATTTCCACTCCCAGTCCTCAGAGAGCTGACTTACATGTGGTCGCCTTTGCTCTGATAATCTTTATTGGCCCATGTAACCGTGATGATAGAAGCTTCAAAAGCTTGTGAAAATTCAAGTCTCTTTTCTCCTTGGAATCTCTATAGGCCACCTGAAGCAGCAGCTCATATTCCTGCACTGGGCCTAAAGAGAGGAAGACAGTCAGAGACTCCTTTCTCAGTCTTGGAGAGAACTACTGCCAAAGAAGTGGCTGGCAAGCAATTATCAGATTCAGCCTGGGGGTCATGGCCTTCATGACACAGCTTGTCATTGACTTTTGCTCATCCAGACATTGACTAAAAATGAGCATCCAGGGCAAACACATGTGGGCAGTCTCACATTGCCTGATATACATCCATCCTCTCGCTTTTGTCAGGCCAGTGCTCCCCCCACACTTGCATCACCCTCCTGATTTTACACACTTCCTCAGGACACATCCAGAGTCAAGTTTCAGGTGTCAAGGCTAGAGGGAGAAGAGGAGAGAAAATCTTAGTCACTTTTCATTTCTCCTCCTCCTGCTTTGGTCTCCTCGAAGTATCTTCTATATAAAATCCTCAATCTCACACTTTCCTTTCTAAAGAGCCCTTTCTTTTCCTGTAAAAATGTTGCCTTAAGTAACTGAGTATTTACATCAAATGCAAAATTAAAACAAATGAAACCTACATGAGCCCTTACACACCCTCATCTCTGCCTTATCATTTCTTTTTTGGGGGGTCTTTTTATTTAAAAAAAATTTATTACAGCTGACATTTAATATTATATTAGTTTCATATGTACAGCATAGTAGTTTAACATTTCTATAACTTACATAGTGACCACCCCCAAAAAGTCTTACATCCACCTGATGCCATATATAGTTATTACAATATTATTGACTATATTCCCTAAGCTGTACTTTACATCCCCATGACCATTTTGTAACTGCCAATTTGTATTTCTTAATTCCTTCCCTTTTTTCACTCTCCCCCCAGCCCCCCTTCTACCTGGCAACCATTAGTTTTTTCTCTATATCTATGAGTTTGTTTTTGTTTTGTTTGTTCATTTATTTTGTTTTTTAGATTCCCCATATAAGTGAAATCATATGGTATTTGTATTTCTCTGTCCAATTTATTTCACTTAGCATAATACCCTCTAGGATCACCTTATCATTTCTGAGCAGCACATTTGTTTCCACAAAGAGACACCATTAAGTGTTTTTGGCTGGGAGAGAAGATACGTCTTATGAGTCTTTTCCCATCCAGAATTCACTTAGGCACATTCACATGAGACTTAGTGTGAAATTCCATGGGATTTCAAGATCCTCCAAAGCTCATCTGTGAACCCCAGATTGAGAATGTGAAGGATCTTTGAGAAAAAAAGGGCAAAAGGTGGACATCCTTTTTTCCTGGGTCTCACTTTGTTGTCATTGGCAATAAAATCCCTTAGAAATCTCATATATTTCTCAGAACACCACTGAGCTTTCTGCAGGGAGAGATGACATGGAGAGCTTCTATGAGACTGGTTGGAGGGCTAGGTAGAAGGGAGCTTGCAGGGCTAGGTAGAAGGGAGACTTATAGAAAAGAAAAGCATCTGGATCAATCCCTAGGCTTCTCAGAAGGCAATCAGGAGGATAACAGGAAGCTAGCAGAGGCTAAGACATGTCCCAGGACATTTACGAGAAACCCCTGTCTGCCATAGCTCCCGCCATCTCACACCGCAGAACCCAGCTCCATCACTTACTCTTTCCATCTCCTTGTAGACTAGAGCCCCTGCCCCAGGACTTGGGTGTCACCCCAAGTGGTGGGAGCTAACAGGATTCCACTCCCACTGCCCAAACAGATAAGAAATGGAAAATGGAAAAAAGTTTACCCTGGCCACACTGTCAAGGGATGCTGTCACTGGTTCTGAAGCCAAACTGACTGGGTTTGAATCATGCTTCCTGTCCTCTAACTCTGTACCTTAATTTTGCTACCTATGAAACAAAGATGCCCATCGTACCTAACTCAGGGGTCAATGTGAGGATTTTAATTTATCTAATATACTTAAAATAGTACCAGGCACATAGTAAGAGCTCAATAAATATTAGCTTTATCTTTATATTATTTTATTTAATCCTCACAAATGTTTTGCTAGTAAGAATTACTGTTAGTCTTATTATTTTACAGATTTTGGGTGTTAACAATGTGCCAAAGATCATGTAACCGACCAGAAGTACTGTTGGGGTTTGAACCCCATTCTGTTGGCACCGATATTTGCTGTATCACACTATCTAACAGTCTCACCTGCATGCTTTTTCTTATTCACAATGAGTTCTCTTTTTGTTCTGAGGCCATTATTTCTCTGTTAAAAAGAAAAAAAAAAAAAAAAGGATAATTCAGGCAAAGTTTTGTAATGTTGTACTTCATAAGGCTTTTTTGAGTTTCTCAGACAAACTGAAATCATGGATCTAAAATCCAAGCCAGGGATGATGAGAAAGTAGCAAGAGAAGGCCTCACTGAGGCAACTTTTGCACACAAACCTGAAGGAGATGGGGAAGCGAAGATCCCTGGAGAAAGAACTTTCCAGGCAGAGAGAACAGCACATGCAGAGGTCCTGGAATCAGAATATACCTAGCATATGAAGGCAGTGAGAGGAGGCCAGAGTAGCTGAGTGGAATGGGTGAGGGGAGAGGGGCAGGAAGTGCGGTCGGAGAGCATCTCCGGGAGGCACGCTGTGTAGATCTTTATAAGCTATAGCAAGGGCTTAGCTTTTACTTGAGTGAGATGGGAACCCACTGGAGAGTTCTGAACAGAGAAATGACGTGCTCTACTTTATTTTTTAGAAGGCTCAATGCTGCAGCTATACAGGGAATTGATAAGCACAGAAGCAATGAGAGCATTTTAGGAGTTATTGAAATTGTACCAGTGAGAGACAACGAAAGTGTGGATCAAAGTAGTAGCCATGGAGGTGGTGAGAAGTGTTTGAGTTCTGGATATATTTTAAAGATAAAGCCAAAACAAACAAAAATAAAGAGCCAATGGTTTAGATATGGATTATGAGAAAAATCAAGCATAAAAATAAGTTTAGTGCCTATGCAGCTAGAGAGATGGTGATACCACTTGTCGAGACAGGAAAGGAAGAACAGCTGTGGTGAAGAAGAAAAAATTGAGTTTCATGTGGGACATATTAAATTGAGGGGTTTATTGGGAAAGTAGATAGTAGATATGTGAGTGTGGAGTCAAGGGAGTGGTCTGAGAGAGATATAAGTTTGAGAGTTTTGGGAGTCATCAGCGGGTAGAGAACATTAAAACCATGATCCCAGATAAAAGCATCAAGAGGATATATACAGGGAAGAGGGAGTTCAAGGATTACTAAAGCCAATCTATATGCTTTTCCTTCATGAAAGGGGTCATTGGAGTGAATGTATTGAACTAGAAGAGATCTCCAAGACAGTTTAGTCCAAGATCCTTATTTTGCAATTAGGTCATCTAAGCTGCAAGAGAGAAGTGACCTATCCAAGGCCACAGAGCTAATGATGGTAATGTTGAGACAAGAACCCAAGATTTCTGATTCTAAGTCTATTACATTAGCTTCAGTTGCCTAGAAAGTGATGGGTTCTAAAAATGCCAGAAGGAGAAAGAAGAGGCGGTAGAGAGGAAAAACAGGACACACGCCAACTCACCCCCAGGAAACCATCACGGCCCTCTGTGATCATGAAGAAAGAGATGAGCCAGAACACTGAAACTCTCATTTTCAGCAGGTCCCTCTTCTTTCCCTGGACTGAACATAAACAGCTGGGTTCATAGTCTGTGACTAGACAAGTCATGTACCATATGAGGCTGAGGCACAAAAACAAGTAACTTAAGCCCCAATTTTTTAATGCACAGAATGGTAGGGCTCGACCGAGTTGATCTGAAGCCCTGAGTGTTTGGTTGTTTTTCTACTTCATGTACCTAGCCTGAGATACTTTACTTCTATCCCCATTGCAAAAGGAATAAATTTCTGTCTTTACAAACTTACTAGAAAATTCCCTGAGAACTCTCTTCTGGGTGGTCAAATTTGACTAAACACAGGTTATTTAAAAATCATGACTTGATTAACTTTGCAGCTAGGTGCAATTTAACATCTAGCCTTTTATATTTCACTGAGGTTTCCTTTTCATCTCAATTAAAAACCAAGCATTAAAATAATGAAGGACCAAAACTAAATAAATAACCAAGGCCCCTTAGAACCATTAACGTAAGGATAGAATCTGTTTAAGCATAAAAATAATAACTAATCTAGCTAATTTCCTTCTTTATAGTTGTAATTAGCAATAAACCGTCCTCAAGATTACGGTTATCTCAGGATTATTCAAGCAAAACTTGGCATATAGTCATGATCAAAAAATTAATCACTTATACCCAGGTTATTTCATGTCAATAAAAAATTCACAGTAAGTTAGAATGGTTGCCTCCAATATAGCAGGCACTAGGCACATATGGCAATCTAAATTGCAATTTTAATTATAATAAAGTAAAATGAAAAATTCCATTTTTAAGTCACACCAGCCACATTTCAAGTGCTCAATAGCCACATGTGGCTAGTGGATACCAAGTTAGGCAGTGTAGACACAAAACTCTTCCATCATTGCCAAAAGTTTTATTAGGCATGGAATATTATTCAGCCTTAAAAAAAAAATCTTGTTATAAGCTACAACACAGATCAGCCTCGAGGACATTATGTTAAATAAAATAAGCCAATCACAAAAGGAAAAATACTGTATAATTCCACTCGTATGGAATACCTAAAGAAGTCGAACTCATAGAAGCAGGAAGTAGAATGTTGGTTGCCAGGGGCCTGGGGAAGAGGTAATGGGGAGTATCATTCAATGGGTGTGAGTTTCGGTTTTGCCAGATGAAAAAGATCTAGAAATCTGTTGCACAACAATGTGAATATACTTAACATTACTGAACTCGAACACTTAAAAAATGGGTAAGAAGGTACATTTTATGTTATGTGGTTGTTTTTTACCACAATTTAAATAACAATAGTCTTATTGGTTGGCATTGACATGAAGAAATACTTCCCCATGGCCTCTCAATATTTCTTTCATATCTCCACAGGAAAAGATGGAAAACTGTGATATCAAACTCAATGACCCAGCATCAGAATAAGTGCCCTTGATTAGCGGTACAGAAAACACAGGGTTGGGCCTTCCCTTCCAGCCTTTACCTTGTTTCCCGGGTCTGCTTTAAACTTCATACAAATCCTGCCATCCCCGACAGCACTGCCCAACACCTTGCTCTCTTATCTACCAGAAAAGAAAAAAAGGCATTAGAGACAAGGTAATGACTACCACAGACATGGCTTACATGTCAGCGGACACAATTTCTGGGACTTTCTAGGGAAGTATGGCAAATAGGCAATGGGACACATACCACTTTTGTGTTTACCTTCTCCCTTAGCAGAAAGGTCTTCTCATGCCCTCACCTTCCTGCTTGCCAAGACTGCTCCTAAATCTATTGCTTTAACACTCTTTGGGCAGCTGCCTGTGCTCCAGATCTCATTTTTCTAGACATTGATCCCCAAACTTATCTGCTCTGAGTCCTATTCCCTCTGGCCTGTGCTTTCTGCTTTCCAAAAGTGAGTAATACTTGTCTCTAGAGCAGAAGTATTTTTCAAATATTTTCGACCAGGTCCCATAGAAAGAAATATATATTTACACACACATATAATAAAACATAGGTATATATGTATGTATATATATACATATATACACATAATAAAATGTGTATATATGTATGTGTATATATACACATAATAAAATGTGTATATATGTATATTTACACACAAATAAAATATATATATATATATAAAAAAATAACTGAACAGCTTGTTAAACAGAATTTAATTCTTTCTCTGAGACATGCCCTTGTATATTTTCTCTTTCTTTCTTTTTCTCTTATTTCTTTTTTTTTGGTAAATTATCATATCCAACTAAATTGATTTCCTGATACCTTCTTGGAGTACAGCCGCATTACAGAGTAACCTTGAGCTCTTTCCAGACCCTTTCCCACTTTTTCTGCTCTTCCAGGGTAATTTTTTTAATGTGAATTCCCGGGTGCTGTTTGGGCCATGGTCTGCAGAGCTGGAGCTTTCAAAGAGAATGACAGTCTCGGTGCATGTAGGTATTATCTGTCCTCTCTTGTGCCAGGGCTTGTTTCCAAATTGGAGACCTATTTCTTGATGTAACTCTTTGTGTCAGTGTCTTCAGCCTTCTGTCTGTTGCACTCTTACACACAAATAAAATATATATATATATATAACTCTCTGTCTCTGTCTGTCTGTCTGTCTGTCTGTCTGTCTGTCTCTCTCTCTCTCTCTCTCTCTCTCTCTCTCACTCGCTTTTGCTCTCTCTCCCCATCTCTGAAAAAAATCTTTCTTCCATGTGGAGTCAGGCCTGGGGCTGCAAACCCAATTCAGAAAGGCTTGGGTGACAGCTCTGGGCATTGTAAGAAAACTCTCTCTCATACTTTGAGTTTCTTATTCCCTCTTCCTCCTATTCTGGAGGGTATATTCTGGGCTGTCTCCTTCGACTGGCTAGAAATGGTAAACTTTAACTACAATCAGGGTTTCAGATCAGCAATTCCCAGTCACTGCCTATCATGAATATCTGGACTGTAAAAACAGAGGGCAGAAGGAGGAGAGAAAAGGGGGAGGAGAAGAAAAGAAGACATTTAGGAGCTCATTAGAAAATATAGGTGTCCCCATCCCACACTAAACTTACTAAATCTTAGACAGGTCAGGCCCAGCCATGTGCGTTATTAAAGCTACCCAAGTGATGCTGATCTCCAGGTAGCTTTGAAAGTTGTTATTCTAGACTGGTTCTAGGATAGAAAAAAAAATAAGAGTTCTGCATCTAAGTAAATCCTGCGATTTGAATTCTCCTTTGGGGTTTGGGACCCAAGCTCAAACTAAGCAAAACTTTTTTTTCGCTTCCTTGACGTGAAGGGATACAGCTCCTTCAGGGATAGGGTGGGAAGATGGATTTTCAGATAAATAACATATTTTTTTAGTGTGACACTATTCATTGTCTAGAAGTATTTGTCATTTTTCTGACATTCATATAAAGTACCCGGAACAACACCTGAAAGATGGTAAGCCTCAATTATTATTAGCTAGTAATATTAGCATTACTAGCATTTTAATCTCACCACCAGTTTGTATAGTTCCTTGTTAGATTGTATCAGAATTTGACTTCAACTGTGAGTCAAATTAACTTATCAAATAAAAGCTGCTTCTGGGTTGATGCAAACCCCATGGTATTTTCAGCACTTCCCTTTCAAGCTGAAAGAGTCCTGATTATTAAAAAATTTCTCAAAATCTGTGTGTCCTGGCCACAGATAAGGAGCCATCATTGTCATCAGAGTATGCATGTTTACATCACACCTCGCTCTAAGCCAGCTGGGGGCCAGCAATGCTTGACGTACAGCTATATTGGCCTCCGGCTTCCGTGGGAAGGTTTGGCTGCAAGTGAGGACCCCCTCACTTCCTTGAATTCATTCAAATGATTCATTCCTGATAATCCCTGCCCTTCAATTTACAGAGAACAATCATTAGAATTTGCTATTAAGCCTCTGGAGACAGCTGTCCATTGTCTCCTCATTCTTCCAGTTATGTATTTATGGACTCCAAACATCACTTATTTATGTCAACAGCAGTCTCCTTATCAACAGTGGTGCTTACTTGGAACTGCTCATACCTCTACTTTCCAGCATTTTTAACAATAATCTAATCTTAGGCACAGTTGAATTCTTGGGTAGGTTCTTTGGCATCAATATTTATGGGATTATGTTTCCTCCTCTATAAATAGAATAAGTTCCAATACAGTGTCTCTCTACTCTCTGTCCTGGACTCACATGTGCATACATGCTTAACACACACACACACACACACACACACACACACACGGAAAGAGCAGATCTCTAGCTAGAATCTGAAAGAAATCATGACTCAAATAAAACTGTTTTACAGGCAGAGGACCTATAAAACCTTGGTTTTATTTTATCTCTTATTTTATAAGTTTTTGATAACATTTGCATTGGGATCTGTCTTTGTATAGAAATCCTTGGGCCATTTGCCTTCAAGAGTTTCTTTGTGTTCCTTTAAGTGGGCAGATATAGTAAAAAAAAAAAGCAGGTGGCAAGATAGGTGGAGAATAGAAAAGATAACCAATTTTATGTCTGAAAAAAATTTTGGAAGTTTGGTAAATTTTATGAGCCAGACAAACTTCTTCTGGAAGGAATATAATTTAAACTATTTAAAATCTCAGTGAGTATCTGCATAAATAATTGTGCATACAAAAATTTTAAATACATATTTTATATTTTAGCATGTTTTTAGCATGTTTATAGTGCATAAACATAGTGGAGAGAGAGCAAAATTAATTAATAGACCCTAACTCCAAGTTTGTCCCTTATGTGCTAGAACTTGTGAAAGTTAAAAAAAAAAACAAAACTCACTGGACTCAGTTTCCTTCCCTATAAAAAAAGGTGAACTCAGATCAATTCACGTTCAGATTCTATTATTATCTGCCCATCTCAGTTTTATTCAGCTTTACTACTGTTTTCTCCTCAAATTGGTTTTTATAATTCTTGAACATCTTTTTAGATAAGCTGAAACCCTACTAAGAATTAAGTTCTTGGGTTGAGAATAGAGGTATGACTTTTAAAAACTCTAGAATTATAAGGCTAGAAGAGACCAAAGGAATTACTTAGCTCAGTCACACTTTACCAATTTGCTAAACTTCAATTTGTTCAACCACTGTATGTTGACAGCCTTCAATTTCCAAGGCAGTATGGGGGCCACTGGCTGTTCATAACACAGTCATGTGGGGTGTCCATGCATTGTAGCTCCACCCATTAAGGGAAACCCCAAAAGCAGTGATCCAGATCTACTTTTGAAAATAACTGCTGAGTTGTTGGAGTCTCTTTGTTCCAGTGTCCCTATTTAAACTCTCTGATGTTCCACTGAATGGATCTCCCTTCAGTGTCCAGTTTGTGACCCTACCTCCTCATCTGATATTTTCAGATCCAAAAATTGAAATACATTTTTTTACAAGTCTATGTGTCCTTTGCTACTCATTGGAACTTCAGCTCGAGAGCGTTTCTTCTGTTGCTGGTGCTGGCAGACTAGCACAGATGTGTGTTTCCCCCTAACAAGGATTTGGGTTTTTTAATCTCTTTAGCCTGTGCTTTGTATCTTAGAAGAGACACAGGGTGATTTTTTTTGTTCTTAGCTCATCTCTCAGTACTTTTTCTGGTGTCCTAGTAGAGTTAGTTACCCACAGACAACAAGTCTAGCTCAATTCCTTTGTAAAAACCCTAACTGCCAGCCTCATGGGTTGGCTCTACTCTAATCCCTTGGAACTGAAGATTTTCTCTTGTCTCTCATGGTTCAGTAGAGCAGAAGTTACCATCCAGCCCTAAAGGATAATTAATGGCATTCCAGCCAAGCCTTCAGCTTAGCAGTGGAGACCCAGCCTTCCTGCAGTCCCCAGGTCAAGCTTATTTCTCATCTTCCCCACTCTACTTTCCTTACTTAGAGTGAGTAAAGCCAAGAGAATTTGAGCTTCCTCTTCAATTGTTTGCTTGAAAAAGTACCTAAACAGAAACTTAAGAGAGGTGATAGTTACATAATAAGAAAAAAGAATAATTCTTTCTAATTTACAAAATGCTTTTATATGTATGGATTCTATTATTTTGGCAATCTTATCAATTAAGTGGGAATTATTTCCTTCTCATACTTGCAGAAAATGAGAAAGATAAACTTCAATTCTATTTTCCCAAATTCCTCTCCCAAAAGAATCTAATATTTCTCTTGGACTATGGGTCAGTTCATTTGCTGCTTGAGAGATGATTTTAATAAAGTCATGATTGTTAATTTGATTTCCATCTAAATTTCTTACAAATAAGCTCTCTGTTAAGGAAAAGGAAGAATATATATTTCAAAGCTATCCTAACAAATTTGAATTTTGTTACTCAGTTGTCTAAGGATAAAAACACAATTCATCAGGCCTACTGGAAAAAACCTACAGAACAGGCTTTGTGGGGTCTTTTTATGTGAATGGTCAGGCTGAAGATGTTTCAGACTATTCTTGGGTGATCTGTTTTCAGTAAGAATAAAACAAATATCTGACTTTTCATTCAACACTTATACTGGTAAACCTTAATTGTTTCAAATCTACTCTCTCCCAAAAAACATTCTTTAAGTTTTCTTATGCATGTTAATGTATTTTTATCATAGTTTCCTAATCAGTAAAAGCAAGTTCTTCAATCATAGTTTCCAAATGATTCGTCTGTGAAATGAAACCAATTGCCTGGTGTTCCACCAATCCTGCAAATGTCATGTTAATCCATACTTAAAATCCTTCCAGGTTCCATACTATGTACAAATGAAGAGCAAATGGGTTATAATGGCAAATTCATCTTTTGGACTCCTACAATCTTATCTCACATGTTCCTTCTTTCAAGCTTCTTGTGTACCCTTAATTCTAGGCAAACTGGGATTTTTCTAGGCTAGGCTGAAAGTCCTGCTTCAAAAGATTTATACATTTTGAGATTTGATAGGCATGACCAAATTGCTCTAACTTGTACCTATTTACACTCCCTCAAAAGGTATAGAAATGCCTGTTTTAACACATTGTCCCCAACATCTTTTTAATGTTTACCAAACTGATAGGCAAATTTTTTTCTAATTGCTTTAATTTAAATATCTCTGATTATTAGTAAGATTAAGCATTTTCCAGATATTTCGTGACCATCTGTATTTTTCCTGGCTTGACTATTTAAGTCATTGTTTTAAATTTTTCTATTAGAATGTTCATTTTTTTCTTAAGAGCTCTTCGTATAGTATGGATAGTAGCTCTTTGTCACTTGTGTTATAAATATTTCCTCATCATTTGTCTTTAGTCTTTTAGGTTTTTACGTTGTCTTGTTCTGCATAAAAGTTTAAAATATTCATGAAATCACATGTCAGTTTTTCTATATGATCTTAAACTTGGGGTCAGGCCAAGAATTTTTATTTTGCAAAAAGATTGTAAAAATATTGTCCTATATTTTCTTCTAACAGTTATTTAAGGTTTTTTTTTAATACATTTAATTTTTAATTCTTCTGGAGTTATTTCAGGTTTTGAAAAAAGGATTAACTTTCATTTTCCCCCAAATGAATAACCAGTTATCCCAACTACCTTTCCTGGCTAAACCATTCATTATCAAGACCACCATGATAACTTTTTATTAATTTTATAGACCACTTTGTAATAAAATAAAATTCTGACTTAAGTATTTTTTAAAATTCTACTGCATCTGTGTCATTTCTTTTACCAGTTACTTGTCTAACTTGTATCTTGGTCAATAACATAGAAGAGTGTTTTATGTATAAGAATTATATCATTAATTTTCTTGCTAGAAATAATTAGCCTAATTCTCTGAGAGATTAAGTGTTGGGAAGTCTTCAAGCAAAATTTGGCTTAAGTATAAACACAAGTGTGAAAGGTTTTCATGGAAAATATAATCTGTTTAATACAAAATCCCTTTATCCAAAACTTTGCAGGTGTGTATCTGTTCTGTTGTGACAAGCTGTCCTAATACCACAGATTTACAGTAAATGCTTACTTATCCCTAAACAATACAGGAACTCAGATTTTTAACATTTTATCTCATGAGAAAGAAGCAAATAATAAAGAAATTATCTTATAATTTTTAATGTCTTTATGTTAAAAGGCTGTATTTAACCCCCCAC
>NW_006494614.1:37822421-37838285 GCF_000325575.1 Pteropus alecto | reverse complement strand
AAAAAAAAAAAAAAAAACTTAGAGTTTGTGGGCCTCTGAAAATTAAAAACTGACATTTACACCAAGGACCCAGAGACCCACAAAGACCCAGTAACCTTCCTCAACAAGATTTGACTATTTTTTGCACAATTTTAGGACTACATACCTCATTGCTGTTTATCCTTTTGTATTTTATTTATTCAACTGACTGTACCTGGGGAATTTACTATACTCTACTAAATGCTGGGCACTTTTACATTTATTAATTCTTATGGATTTTCATTCATGGCATGCCAGCACCCAAGTTTCCATCTGCCATTGAGCTGGTAGACACAGCTACTTAGTAGACACAGCTAGTAAGACTATGTATCTATCCAGTCTAGAACTGTGAAGACCTTGACATCTCATGAGCATTTTTCTGTTCAAACACAATCCAGGAGAAAGCCATAATTTGTTTGGGAACAGGGTTTTCCCTTCACTGAGAATTTCGTGCCAAAGAACTTTAGAAACAGAACAAGGCAAGATGTTTTGAAGTTGCAAATACATATGTTTAGATCAGGTAGAACATTGTTTTATAAGGAGTGGACTTAAGTAAAACTGGGAATTCAGTGACATTTATCCAGGAGACACCACTCCCATTTTGAATATTTGTTGCTATCATTTTTGCAAATAAATTAACTGGATCAAGAAAAGGAAAATAATTTGCTCAAAGTTATACTACTTATGAATGGTTGAATAAAGTATTATGCAACCACTATTGTAAAATTGGTTTTAATTTTTATTATGGTTATGAATAATTAGTAGCATTTTTATTACAGAAAAATATAACAAAAAGCTTATATTAATATTCTGATAAATTATAGAATGTATATCTATCTATTTTTGTTATTTCTCTCGTATCTATGATCTCCAGCCTGTGTACATTATCATCAGGTTTAGTTTAATGAATTTCTTCATGGAAAAGCCAAAGTCATCATTTCTCCATACCTCTGTCATCTTGACACTCCTTTGGTAACTTTCCATCATTTAGTCTCCAGCATGGGTGGATTATATAGGATATCAGGCTTATATAAATGAATTTTTCATGATAAAGAATAAAAAGGAAAATAAAAATTATGAATTTTCAAATCCTGTCAGTCAGAAAATATAGTATGTCACTTTATATTTATTTGGGAAAGTAGCAGGGGAAATGGTTATGAGGGTCAATTTGGGGGTTTTTAGAGTCCAGAAAAAGAAGTTGAGAAGTACTTCCCAGATGTATACAGGTTCAGTCAAGTCTTAAACAAATTCATTCTAAAGTGAAAATAAACTTAATTCTCTCAAGCATTGTTTTAAGAGATTGCTAAGGCTAATGTATTTTTAATCAGCGGAAGCCTTAAGATTGATATTTTTTAACAATTATCCTTGATAAAGCTTTCTTTATTCCAATCAATCTACCTCCCAGGAATCCACCCCCACCACCACCACCACCACCAAAGAATAGGAGGTGCTTTATTAGAACTGATAGAAAGAAAGGTATGCTTCGAGTCAGGAAACCTGGAGTTTGAGACTCAACGAATCACTTCAATTTCTATAGCTGGCAAGAGACTGAACTCTGTTGTCTCTGCTTATTGCTTTTCCCACTCTCTGCTCCTTTATTTAACCTTCTGCAGGAAAAAAGATGTTGAAATCAGAGTCTTCCCCATGGTGAGGGAAAAACAATCTCAGATTAACAGTGAGTACTGGTGATAGGAACACAGGTTTCAAGGAATCAAATCACAGCTATTGGGCTTACCTGGTGATTCCTCTCTTCACATCACAGCCCACGGGAGCCCTTCCTCCAGGATACTTGTGGCTCAATTACTTCTTATGCTGTTTGGAAAGACAGTCTTAATATCTAAACCACAGCTGCTCTCTGGCATGCACACAGGTCCACTGATTCATGAACAACTCCTGGTGCACAGTGCTGCCCTTGCAGGCCCAACAAGCCCAGGACACACCCCCTTGAAGAAGGAAAAGTGAAATACTTTTCTGCTGACTCTCCCTCTGTCTTCCAATCAGTATCAGCCTGGTTAGAGGAAGCTGCTCAGGCCCCAAGACCTGGTGATTCTCCCAGCTGACATTGATGGATTTCTGAAACCACAAATGGAAAATGCTCTAGGGGAATGTGGACCACTTCTGTCCCAGATCAGTTTTCTATAAAATGTCACTCTGTTGAGCTTTCGTGTCCAGCCTCCAGACACCTGGGGTCATACACCATAAAGTAGAAGGAATGCAGCCCTTAATCCCTAATTCCAATGAGGAGAGGTGAGTAATTCCAGTGGGGTCAGGGTACAGGTAGATATTATTTTTCATTTTCTGACTTTCTCACTCAAAGCTGAAGAATCAACTTGCTACTTTTTCGGGAAAAAAAAAAATTGGAACCTTGAACTTCTTGATGGGATAATATGGAATGGAGGCTGGCAAAAGAACATCAGTGCATGTCTACAGAAGATGTATATTTTCAGTATGTTCTTTCTCCTTAGAAAACCTAGAGCTAAATCTTATTAACTTCTTTAATAAAGGTTTCTTTCATTTCTAAGGAGTCATCCAATTTGAAAATTAACACCTCGTGTTTGCAAAAATATATATATATATTTGAAGCCACTCCATATTTTATGAATGACTTGAGGTAGCTTACAACACTACTGCAAAAAATAAAATTATATTAGAATAGAAATAAAGAAATGCGAACCATAAAAGTTGTATATAAACTATAGAAACTGTAAAAAGAGAAACTATAAAAGTAGAGTTACCAACAGTGCTAACAAGATTGGAGTCCACAATTTTAGGGCCAAGCAGCCTTAAACACAATGTGACCCTCTTGTTTCCAGCACCAGCTGGGCCACTTAGTCTATCTATATCATAACTCCTCATGATCAGCTCTGGATCTGGTCCAGTGGGAAAGCTGTCAAGAGAACAAAGCCTGCTTGACAACCCCTAATTGTTCAAGTGCATCAACTACTGCACCTTTGTCCCCTACCAGCCTGGGCAGAATAGAATTTGGTCTCATAATTTAATCAAGTTAATTCCATTCTCCTCGTGTGCCTTTTTTGCTGGATCTTGCTTGTTTTTAGGATCCACCAACTGTAAGTGGAGACCAAATTTCCGTTCAGTAGGAAAGGTCAAGGGCTTCTAGAAATATATACTCTCATTCGGTCGATCCAATGTCTAAAGCACTGGGATTAGATGCCGTCTCTTCAGTTCAGCGCTGCCCTTTTCCTATCATCTCCTTTTAAATGCAAGTTTACGTAGAAGCACAGAAGTCACGGACACCTTAATGGGAATGTGTTTATAAAACGGGACTAATAATCTACTAATTACTTAGGGAGAAAAGTGGCTGTGGAATGAGATGGGAGCAAAAGGGAAGAATAAGGCCATAGTGGAAGGGCAGACAAAATGGCCAGTCAGCATGGAGCTTAACGTGGTCAGGACTTGAAGCTCAGATGGCCCAGCCCCAGCTCACTGTGTTGTGAAGCCCAGCAATGTCCCAGGAACCAGCATAGGGCCCGCAGAACCAAAAGGATCACTACAGTTTCTTATTAGACCAAATACATTTTAGCAGATACCAGAAAATTAGACAACCGGTAGATATAAATGTTTTCCAGAGTACATTGGTTGGGGGGATAATCCAAATCCAAACAAATGAATGCATTTCAATAGTTCGTTAATTCCATATTTAATAGAAAGAGATCATAGTATACCCAATATTTATGTTATTTCACAAAGAGGGTGCGCTTTTGAATTACTGGTGACTCACCAATAAGCCGCTTACTCACCCCTCCTAGTTTCCTCCTAGTAATTTTTTAATGCATGCGATGCTGAATTTCTTAATACTTCCTGGTGAGGTTATGGGGCTCCCCAGTTCCTGCAGAGGACAAAGAGCGAAGGGAAGCAGCATGGGTTTGAGCGCTGCGACGGCATTGTGTGACATACCACTGTTGTGAGCCCACGAAGAGCTATTTTCTATAAAGGCAGAGCTGTGGGAGCATTGCTCCTCTAGTGTGATTGTAGTGCTCCTTCTGCCACAAAATCACACACACTAACCTGTGAAGCAGGAACACTGTGTTCACCTGAGCACATGAAGGCAGCTAAACAAATGTCTTTTGGTCTTTCTGGTCTCCTTTACATTCTTCTCTCTGGTAATCTTGACCACAGAGCTTCCTTGGCAAGAGTCCTACAAATGCCACAGAAGAACAAGAAGGAAGACCTGGGGCTGAGGAAGAGCTCCAAACCTTCCAACTTCATATATGTTGCATTCCTCAACAGTCTGATCATTTTTGATTTCCCAGCAAAAGAGCAGAGTCACAAGAATAAACAGCAACAAACCTGAGGCCCGGGAGAAAGGAAAAGGCAAATATAAATATGTTATTGGAACTGGTTATCTAAATCTTATCACATCAACCAACTTTCCCTGAGAGAATGCTGGCTTGTGAGGCAATATCGGAATTAGACAGATCAGCAGGTAAACTTGAGGAGGAAATGCACCCACCCAGAGCAGATGGACCCTGGAGGGCAGTGACCATCCATGAGAAGTGCTAGACATTCTTTGAGCTTGGTCCAAGAGAGGCTCCATTTCAGGGGCTGCAAAAACTTATGGCCGCCTTAGATGATGATTCGAGAGCATGATAGGCCCTGAACTATTTCTGGTGTCTTTATTCTATAACTGTGAAATGGTTAAATTCAATAAAAAATATTTAAGGTATAATTGTTAGGTAATCCGAAAGGAGAAGTGAAGAGGGGAAGAGTTGAATGAAAATGTAAATTCTAGTGAGATTTTTCTAACTAATATAAGACTTAATCAAAGCCGATGTAGTCTCTTAACATTCAGAACTAGGACTTAAAGAGGGGTGGGTGGAGAATTATTAGACTATTCGAGGGCAAACTTTATCAATGTAACATAAGAAACTCTTTTGGGGGGTGCAGAGTAGCAATGGCATTGCATAAGAATTATATTGCTATTTAGCATTAAAATAAGGGACATCCAAATAAAGGGGGAATTCACAAAAATGGAGGAAATCTTTTCCTATCCATATCAGATACAAGTGTAACAATCTATAAACATGGGCCTGGATAGAAAATTAGAGGAAGAAATGAACTATCAAGCACTTAGTGTCGGCTCACATTTACTGAGCACTTATTATGTTCCAAGTACTGTTCTGAGCAGTTTTTATAGTCCCATGTGCTTTATAGAATGTGCTAATAGTGTAATGTACTAGAGCTACCTATTCTGACCTGACCCGTCCCATAGGTCTCTCTCCAAATCTAACTACACAGTAACAGGAAGAAACAGCCAGCCTAACTTAAGATAATTTACTTTTCCCATTATAAGACTGGACTAGCAATAAAATTCTCTGCCACACATTAGGACCAGGGTACGGTGCAGAAAGCACCTCTTCCCGGGAATCAGCGGCATAGCCAGAAAGGAAGCAGTTCCCTTGCCCATCACACAAAGCACGGGAGCCTAAGGCTAGACCATTCGTAGACAACGTAGACAACCCGCCTCTATGTCAGGGTTTCCTAAGAGCAGAGCAGCTCCCTCCTTGAGAGCTATTGAAAGTCAGCCCTCAAGGCAAACAGAAAGGGCCCTACCAAGTTTTGTAAGTTCCCCAACTGCTGTCAAATTACAAAGAATCAACAGCTAGGTACATTTATCTTGAATTAAACCAGTTTCTTATGAGTCCTCACAGATTCCTCCAGAAAAGGAAACAGGAAGTGCGACCTATTCCTGTGAACCCGTAGAAAATCTTAAACTCTTGTTCCTGAAACTGGATAAGCCCACACATCCTGGGGAATCAGGGAACTTTTCTGAATATTCTTTTAGCCTGGTGTCTACGCCACTACTCTCTTCAAAATGATTCCAGTTCCTTTAACTAGATATCTTTACGTTAAATTAACTGCCATGAAAAAGTAACTTCATTGTCAATTACCTCTACTATTAATTTTGACTTTTGTCTTTTCAATCTTTTTGCTAAATTTGTATCATCTAGGCTGCAAGGCTTCCTACCACTTCTATGTGCTGGAATGATCTCGTGTTCTCTGCTGCTCCCGGGGCCCTTAGGATAGGCTTCCAGAGATTTTTATTCCCAGTAGGCAGGACTACAGCCCTACCTCAGCTTGGAAGTTACAGAAAACAGACCTTCTTCCCTCAACATCCTGATTTAAGAATAAGGGGGAAAAAAATCTCTGAGGGGAAATAATGTAGGGAGGAGGCAAGAGAATTAAAAATGTTAATGAAGCTACATTCAGAGACTGAAATGTGCTGATCAGCCCTGCAGCCAGGCCAGGAGGACACCCATAAAACAAAGGAAGATTTCTACTGGGATTGCTCACAACCCACTTCCCACACCTGTGGAAGGGGAAACAGGAACAACAGAGTCTTTAAGTGGTTGCCTTACACAAATAAAATCTTTCCTTCCCTGTGGCTAAACCCATGAGAAACCCATGGATTAAAGGCTGAGAACTGCCAGCAGGCCTTTCAGGCTACATATTCTTACCTTTTCATGCCACATACTATTCCCCTTCCTCATTGTATGTCCATATCAAAGGAAATAGGAACTAAAGAATGACATATAAACTGAATTCCTTGAATACTCAGGGTCCCTCTCAGTGCTTTTACTCTGCCTCTCTCACTGTCTCCCTCGCTCTCTGCCTCTGAGAGGAGACCACACTCTGTCTGTGGAGTGTTACCCGTTTTCTAACAAACTTTCCTTTTGACTCTAACTCTGACGAGAGTATTGAATTATTTCTACACTCTCTGCCAAAGGACCCTCTTCTCTCCATACAGGGCTTGGTTTCCCCACTACTCGGGGAAATTTGCCTTGTCCTGCATCACTTTTATACTCCCAGCAACCTGTAAGACAGTTACCACTATCATCCCCATTTTATAGGTGAGAAAATAGAGGTACAAGGCAGCAAAGTAAATGATGTTGGGCCAGGGTGCCAACACAGCCTGACTTCAAAGTCTGTTTTCTTAACCTATATTCTACTGCTTCTCAGACCGATGAGAAATACAAATAGAAGTATCCAACCCTTGAAAAGTAACCAAAGAAAAGGCAAAGACAAGGCCATGTCTTAGGTACTAACAAGTCATAGCAGTCTTATCTTCTGAACCTTGGAAAATAAATTCTAGAGAGCCATGGAAATCCTACAGAATCCACATTTCCATTTTATTCAAAAAGTAAATTTCAAATATCAAGGCCCTGGGTAAATTTAACAGAGCAAGGCAGGATTCCATCCATGGCCTTTAAACAATTCAGAACAAAAAGTATGTAAATGTCAACAATAATACCGATCTTTTTTTTTTTTTTTTTTTCACTCTTCCTGTCTTTAAAATGAGAAGTATACAGCACCACATAGCCCACTCTCTAAGCTCAGTAGACCCTCCCGGTGTGGCATGAAAGTCACAACCACAGGCAGTGGAACACATCCCTCTTCTTTATAGGGTGCATAGAAATTCACACGGTGCCAGGGCAGCCTCAGTGGAGAAGTTCAGTCTGATATACCTTACAAAAATCCTGCTTTTACTACACATGTTCCAGAGTCCCCCGCCCTTAACAACGAGATGCATTTCTCCACCGCAGGCCTAAAGCAGCAGAGAAAAGTAACACAAACAAGGCTTCTGGAGAACAGTCATGGGCCTGCTGGTTTAGAGGCTAAAACCCAAGAGACTGTCACTCAGTGCCCCAAGGGTGCATTCCTGTGGATGAGAAGCTCTCCCAGAACACAGTAAAATTGATTCTGTCCCTGGGCACCTTTCCTTTGACATTGTGGCTGTACTCAGTTTCCTCCTAAGGACAAACATCTCAAGATGTGGCCCGAGATTAAGACATTCCTGTTATTTAAGTACAGTTTCTTTTTAGCAAACCGCAAGTTAACCCTAGGGCTTCGAATGTCTTTCAAGCAAAGAGAGACATCTAGTGGCCAAAATTCACAAGTGGAAGAGGCCAAGTGTTTAGAAAACACTGTCAGTACAGTGGTTTAGAACTAGATGGCATAAGGGTACCCTGGGGGACTGGCAGGGAGGGAGGAAAAAGGGGAAGTGGTCTTAACCAGATAACCTCTGAGATCTTGAGCAACTTTGTTCATATGTTTGGCAGAGATTCAACTTCAAATGAAGTTCATTCATTCATTCATTTACTCATTCAACAAATGTTTATATTAAATGTCTGCTAGATGCAAGACATTGTACTAGGCCCTGGGGAACCTCAAAATCTATAAATACTACCCTCAAGGATCTTATAGCTTAATAAAAAGACTAGGCCACCAAAAATCAGCTAAAATACACTATAATAAGGGCTAACCACACTATGGTATAGCAGGCTTGTAAATGAATCTTTGAGGGTGAGAAGAAGAAATCCCTAAACCACAAGTCTCAAACTAGCACCCTGTGAGTCCCATCTGGCCTGCAGCCATGTTTTTCTTGGCCCACGCAATGTTTTTAAAACTCTGAATTAGTTCCTAACGTTTATAGATCAGGAGAGTTCACATAAAAATCCAGATTTCAGCTTCTTTTGGAAAATGGGAAGATCTGACAACACAGTTTCCATATTCCTGCAGGGTGATATTTAACAGGAGCTGAGTAGAGGCTATCTGCCTTTTTTTTTCATAGCAGAAAACTTTGCTTCTTTCAATGAATTTTTGGTAGATTTCACATGAACAGAGTACAAAACTTAAAATTACAAAAATTTATTCATCGAAAAATTAGTCTCCTACTACTCTTGTTTTGAACTGATAAATCATCTGAAAAAGCACCTGTTATTACCGCTTAGAAATTGTATAAATATGTGTACCTCCCTCATAACTTACAGGAATATTAATTTCATCTGGATAAAAATTTTAAACAAATTATATAACTATAGAGATATTAGAGGAAAACGAGGGATTTGTTACTGTTGCATCAGTAGAAAACAATTTGTTGATTTAATAACCAAAGCCTTTCTAAAGTAAGGCCATAACCCAGACATCACAAAAAGAAAAAAATTGGTATTTGACTACATAAAAGGCGGGGGGCGGGGAGGAATGATTCTTAAATAAATAATACTTCTTACAAATCAAGAAGAAAAAGAGACAACTATTGAAATAACTTGCTAGGCTTGAAATGGAGCTGCTCCTGCCTGGGGTGCCATGTCAGCAAGCCAAAACTTTTTAGATAATTTTAACAACCCTGTAAATGCTCCACTTGACCAGAAAGGCAGTCTGTCCTGTCAGCCAATCTCCAAAAACCAAGTCAACTCTGAGCTCTGTACTTATTTCCTTGTTCCTTCTCGCCTCATATGAGATTGACTATGTGGCCCCAATCATATCAGATAGTTTATATTTTTCTCTTCCTTGTTCTATATTTCTTATCTTGTAAAAGCTTCCTGCCCTCCACCCCATTTTGCAGGTCTCTGAATGTAGACTGTCCACTTCCCGATGTGTTAAGTAAAGTTTGTATCACCTATGTTGTCTTCTTTAATCATTTTTTATCATAACCAAAGAGACAAATGGACAAAGGAATATATATAAACAAAAATAAAAATAAAAATCATTTTGAAATCTATGAAAAGCAAGGAAATATCTAGTATAACTCGAAGAATGAAGAATAAAACATTGATGAAATATTATTTTTCACCGCTCAGAAGGGCAAGGATCGAAGGGATTGATAATATTGTTACAGGTGGGAAGAAACAGACAGTCTCATAGATAGCTAGTGGGAGTATGAGGCAGTAGGTCTCTATCAAATTTTAAAATGTACATATTCTTTGACCTAGCAATTCTGTTTCCTAAAAATATAACCTACATAGATACTTGTTCACATGCAATATGATGTCTATACAGATATATCCAATGCAGAATTATTTGTAATATGTGAAGATTGGAAGCCATATAAAAGTCCATCAACAAGTGTGGTAGATTTCATCTGTTTCAAATTGCACATTTTTTATATGTGCAGAAAAAACATTTGTTTTAAGTAATTGAAATTCTGAAATTGTTACTACCGTGTACTTTAGCTTAAACCAACTAATACAGAAATTGGTACTAAGAAAAGGGCAAAAGCTTCCAGATAAGAAATCTGAAAATATGTGGCATTTGCTTCTGTTCTGTCCGATGGGCAGCAAGAAGTCTGTTACAGGAGACTGGGATGGAGGCAATCTATGTAATGCAGTGAAACATTTGTGAGCACTTGGATGACAGATAATGTGTTAAAGAAGCTTGTGGCTTTAGGCTAAGAAGTTAGAATTCCTTTTAATATGACTAGTGGCTTTCTTGACAAGGCAACTGTCTTAAAAACATACTTGGCTTTTTGTTTATTTTATTCTGGTTATCTCTAAGGGCCAATAGCTATGCCCCCAATTCTTTTCCAGGGAGGTACCTTGAGTGTATCAGGCTTTGATGGGAGAACCATGCCTCTGGTCTCTTTTCTCTGAGCAACTTTGTCAAACTCGTTGTGAGGCTTAGTTGAAATTGGCTTTAATCACTCAAAGGCCATCTCAATTTATATTTTACTAGTTAGAGACAAGAATTAGTTACATCTTCTGTCTGGCAGGTCCTGGGATTTTTGTTCTTATTTTTTCCTTTTTATTCCTGCTTGAGAACCAGCCACCTTTTTCTTGCAATACATAGTCTAAATCAGCCAATAGCAACAAAAACATGCTAGTAACTGCTTTTTCGATTATCTACCCATCTGTTCAAAAACCATTGATAGAATAATATGTCTTTTTCCCATAGATTTGAGATGTGCTCCTTATTAAATATTAAATTCCCATGTTTCTTTGGATCTGTTTACAGACTTTGTATTTTTTCTTTCATTTATCTGTGTCTACTCAAGAATGAGCTCAACACTATTTGCTGTAGCTTCGTAATATATTTTCATTTCCAATAAAATAATTCTCTCTCATCATTCCTCCTTTTAAGAACTTTTTTTCTATTGATGTTTAATAATTTTTTGTGTAAACTTTAAGATCAGCTTGTCTGGTTCTCCCTCCCCTCACACCACACACACCAAAAATGTATCGATATATTTTTTGAGATCATGTTAAATGTATAGATAAATTTGGGGATGATTAATGTCTTTCAAATGTTGAGTTCCTCTAAGAATATGGCTTGATTTTCTACTTTTTTTGGAATAAAATAAAATAATAAAATAAAATATTACTGAATAATCTTAACAAATATACAAGATCAGTATGAAAAAAAAATCTTTCTAAATCTACTAAAGAACACAAAAGAGGATTCCAGTTATATTCCAAGTTTTGTGAGGCATGACTGCATGTTCTCACATATCATTGAAATATAACATAAAATTCAACCTGATGTTGAGAAATATTTTTACTCAGGATGATGTTCCATTGTAAGTTTACCATGAAATCGCAAAAAGGAGTTTCTGTGCAAATGGTCAAAGGATATACTTTTAAAGAGGAATAAGTTTTTTTCATAAAAAAAAGGAGCAGATTGGGTGAGGGGAAGACAGGGAAATGAATAAAATACACTTAATTTTGCACTAATATTTCTGTTTTGACTACTATCATTTTTTTCTGCCCCTTCTGTATGGCCTTAGGGTATGGTATATATCTACAGGCAATTTCCATTTTCCTGCACAGAGATGAAATTTAAACAGGGTCAGATTGTGCTCAATTATCAATCTATTTTCGTTACCCCCTTTCTTTTCCTCTCCTTTCCATCTCTTCCTCATCTTGGCAGTCCCTCTGCCTTGCAAGGACATAGTGGGGGGAGAGTACTGAAAACGATGAGAAATAAGATCCTTTCCTTTGAAATACGTGTTCGGCGTCTGAGCAAGCATTGGTGCTGATTATTGATAAAGGAGGACAAACAATGACATGAGTAAAACTAAAACTATTTTTTTGAAGCAACACCCAAACTAGCATATGTGAATATAAACTTAGAGTCTAACTTCTGTAAGATATAATATTATTCGTATGTTATTAACACACACATATGGTGTTCTGATCAAGTAAAACTTTTAAAGACATACATGTATATACACACTTAGTTTATAGATTTTTGATCGTGTGGCACAGTCTTCTGTTTTTGTAGCCCAGAACTTCCAAACTAACAATATGGAGTTCTGACATGGATGCTGAGCAACTAGAACATTCATACAGTGGTAGTAGAGATGGAAAATGGTACAACCACTTTAGAAAGCAGTTTGACAATTTCTTAAAAAATGAATTACCATGTGACCCAGCAACTACACTTCTAGATATTTTCTCAGAGGAAATGAAAATAATACATCCACACTTAGTGCCTCTGGCACTAAGGCAGCCTGCAGTATTTGCGGTTCTAGCCCCAACATTTGGAGTTTCCTTTTCGAATACTTAAAAAAAAAAAAATGTTCATAGCAGCTTTAATCAGAATGGCCAAAATCTGGAAACAATCCAAATATCCGTCAAAAGGGACAAGCAAATTGAAACGATGCAGCCATATAATGGACGACTACTCAGGAAGATATATAACATTCTTAGCAAGATTCCTTTGGCCTAAAAGTAGTAAGGACAGTGTGCTCTGTGGAAGAACAATGCTGTACAAATGAAAGGTATGACATTCCTTGGTTTTAATCTATACTCTTCCTACAGGTTCTCCATTGCTCATTGCCAACTTTGGATTATTGTGCCTTAGTGCTGTTTTAGCAGATGATAACCTCAATTTTATTCAACAAGTATATACTAGCACTATGTTAAGTACTGTCAGAGACACAATAAGAAGTACACCAAGTGTCAGGATGTAAGGAGCTGACGATTTTTCATGGGAAACAGCAATAATACATAAAAAATTGAGAACAATATTAGATATCATAATAAACATTTTCAATACATGTTACCTAATTACATTCAATAAAAGTAATGAGAATAATCACAATAACATAAGAATTTAACTAAAACCTTAAGTTATGCCATACTTGCTGGTCCTCTCTCATGTTCATAATTGGCACAAAGGGACATCTAGCCAATTTGCCCTATGACATTAAATTCCAGAGATTGGGACTCTACACTTGGCTTTCTTGCTTATCTTAATAAACCATCATGATGCTATCATATATTAAATATTTAACTCTTTGCTGTATATATTTTGTCTTCACCACATAGCAGCATTTCATGTAAGTTATTCTAACTTCTTAAAAGACTTCCTTTAATTTGCCTTAACTTTAATTTCCAGAGTTCAGAGCAGACTCTTGTGTTCAATATTCCAAAGTTTAGTGCTTCTTTCACATATACATATTCCGTAAGCCTCTATTCACAAATTTAATCAAACACGTTCTCTCACACTTATATTTTGCAAGCTGGGACCTCATTTGTAATTTGTCATACACAAAACTTTTTAATGAAAACTTTTAAATAAAAATCCACATAACTGTAGTGAATTTTAGGTGAAGTATACATTTATCATTATAAATTCATATTTTCTTTTCTGGTTTCCTCACACAACAACTTACAGTTAGGCAACAGGCCAGGCTTGGGGATGCAGATACTTAAATGTTGGAGGGCAAATTAAATGGCCCAACAAATGCCTAAGCATACTAGTAAGGCCAGACAAAAGCATGTTTAATTTACCAAGTGGATTAGTTGGGGATCCCCAGAGAAACAGGACCAATAAGATATATGTCTATATTTATATGATTAGAAAGAGACTTGTTATAAGGAATTGGCTCACGTGCAAAGCATCATTACTGTGTTTACCCAGTATTCCATGAGGTCTCCAGGGGCAACATCTATTCAGAGTGAACACTCAGGGATGGAGAAAACACTGACAGTTACTGATATCAGTTCTTCTGGTCATTGGACCGTTGTGAAGTATTGGCTTGCATACTGGATACAAGAAATAAAATCCAAGGAAAAGAAAAGATTTCACTAGTTGTAGATTAGTTTGGGTGGTCTTTGGGAAAGAGGTATAATAATTCACAGAACAATTTTCTATATTAAGATACAAGAACTGCCCTTCAGAGAATATCTGAGCATCCATATTTCTGTACGAAAAAAGGGGGGCAGTGAATTTTCTTCAGGCATAACAATACCTGTGCGATTCCCTATTGACTCATTGAACCTATTGAAGCAGATTTTCCATGCCAATGTCCCACAACAAACACACTACAACTCTTCCTCCACCCACTCATCCCCTTTGCTATCTGCAACTTCCCAGGAGATACAAATAGCCTTTGAATGAAAATAACAGACAGTTCCACTAATTTATTTCACCTCCTAGTTTCACATTTATGGAACACATAGTAGTACCAAGAACTTTACATGTATTTTCTCAATTAAATTTTGCAACAATGAACTATGGTGGGTTCTATTTTTCAGATGATGCAACCAAGGCTTTGAAAGAGTAGACAGCTCACCCAAGGTAACCCATTTAGTGAAAGAGCTGACTCTGGAAATCAGGTCTGTTCACCTTGGGTTCCTGAGTTTTTCACCATTTATCTTTAAATCATGCCTTAGTGCCTCTCTGTCCACATTTAGAAATCACAAGACCTTAAGCATATGGTTCAAAGCAAACCTTACAAGAAGTCTTGAAGCACTTTAAAGGATGAAGTTCCCCCTGCTCTCCATATGCCCAATGCATAGAAGTTTCTGAACCTGTTGATGAAAAGAAATGTCGCTTTGGAGGTTTTACTTGGGTGTTAGAATATAAATTTAAATTATTGCGTTAGAATTTTAAAAGGAGTTCAGCCATTTGAGAAGGAGGCGATGGAGGCCTGGAGTCTAGCTTCTTTGTAATTCTACTCAAAATCATAAGGCTGAAAATAAATTTTTCATTCTTTATTTTTCCAGCTTTATTGCGATATAATTGACATATAACATTGAGTGTTTAAAGTATACAGTGTGATGATTTGCTACACATTTATATTGTGAAGTGATAACCACAAAATAATTTGATTTAATTAACTGAATTGAGAGCCAATGGAGAGAAGTGAATTGGAGAGAATTTGTTTCTTCAATTGCTGAGGGACCTAACGGAGCTAAATACTAGCAATTTCCATCCTCAGAGAACGTACAGATTAAATAATAGTAAAACCACCTCACCTAGAATAACAGGAATATGGGTCTAATAAGACAGGTGATAAGCAAATTCATCCAGGTCATTTCATTAGTCTCCCAATGACCTGACCCTGCATCATATAAAACTGAATTTCGGGGATCTTATTTACAGTATTATAGCAAAATTGTTCCTTAATATTAATATAATGATTAATTTTTAGATCAGCAGATGCCTAATTTCACCTCTTGATTTCATATTTATGAAACACATAGTAGTACCAGGAAAATATTGACAGTACTAAGCACCTAATCTATGTCTGACCACAGGAGATGTATACAAAATGCACCCACCCTGCCAATCAAACTCCACCCTTCATTTCTTCTCAGAACACTCTCTTGGACTCCTGTTCTACCACGACAAGCAGTATAGTAGTATAGGGGTGAAGAATAAGGGCTGAAGGAACTAGTTATGTTTGGATATAATCCCACTAAATCAGCTGATGATACTAAACAAGGTATTTCACCATCCCCAAGCCTCATCTCTAAACCTAGAATAATTCATACCTCTCTCATAGGGTTGCTGTGAAGATAAAATGGGATATTGTATGTAGGGTGATTTGCTAATGACTAGTATGTAATATATGCTTTTAATAAGCCTATTATTCAAGAGTTAAGTGTGTATTGTCAATTACTTAAGGGAAGTGATTCCCATAAGAGCTGGAATAGTCAGGGAGAAAGTAATCACGGGCAGAGAACTTGATTGCAGCTTTAAAATCTTCCCAAGATTTGATGAGCTAGAGCAGAAGAAAATTGATAGTAAAATGTCAATTGATAGTAAAATATCAATCAATAGTAAAATCGATTCCACTTTCCCTAGTTGAACAGAGTGCTG
>NW_006494614.1:37810903-37822399 GCF_000325575.1 Pteropus alecto | reverse complement strand
CCGTATCCTAATGTAAGAACTCTTCCATCTCCAGCTCTGAGATTCTCCTGGCACATGTGGCCCTGGCAGTGGGAAGGTCCATTATCCTGAGGCCAGGTGACCTGTACATCTGAGCACTCGAGAAGCTTTCATATTCTCTGAGTGAACAGGACATGTTGTTCTTACTTCCCTCCAGTCCTTCCAAAATCTGGAATTTCTCTGCAATCAGGCCATGAGCCAAGAGCTACTAGCACCCATGTTGCCAGCAGGGCAGTACCCAGGGCTCGTTGATGTCAACACTGATGAGGAACGACTGAAGTTTGGCTCTGCCTGTCCCTTTCTGTACTATCTTCAGCCAAAGGCCTGCAGGCTCTCATCTGCAAGTGGGCAGTGTTAAACAACAACAATATTCTTCCTTCCTGTCTGGACTCTCACCCTTCCCTCTGGCTGTTATCTCAAAGGAATTAACCAGCAAGGACTTCTTGTAAATGTGGAAGGTGCCAGCTTCTCTGCTTTTTTAATGCTGACCTAGTGACTAATCTCAAGGAAAAATGAGAAACAGACAGAAGAGGGGACTGGAGACTGTTTTTGGCTGGAAAAGAGATGGAGATTTTTGTTCAGTGTCCTGACCCAATCTATAACCAAGCAAGGCCTGTCTTCCTCTGGGTCTCCCCTAGACATTAGAGGAAAAGATCTTTGGTGAGTGACCAGCAGCCCAAGAGCAACGCTGCATTTATCTAACATACAGCGGAAAGGCAGCTGTCCATGAAGGCCATTATCAGGGCACTACATGTAACTCTGTGGATTGTGCCTTTCCAAGGACACCTGGCCCAGTCAGAGCTGATACCCAGCCTCTCCACTTGCCAAACCATGTGCAACATCCGCCCAGATTTTCACAAAGTCTCCATAAAGTGTTGCATAGGCCCTGTATGCAATCATGTGTCTGTGCCTCCCGGCGGCCATGCTGGGTAGTTTTGTAAATAGAAGATGAGTAGCACCCTTACAGCCAACTGCCCTCCCGTGTTCTCACCTTCCAGTGCCATAACTTATTTCTTTCTTTATTCTTCCTTTTCCTCCCCCTTCCTCAGATATTCTACATTTTCTCTTCCCTTTTCTCATCTTTTCCTTTTTATCCTCTCCTTTTCCTCCTTGCTCCCAATCTATTGTCACATGATGGATGGGGAGATTCTCTCTAAATCCTCAGAAACACTCTGGAAGGAGGGGGACAGGTAAGAGTGGAAGAAATCCAGAGAGAATAAAGTCTTTGTATTCAGAATACAGCCTTTTTTTAATTTTTAATTTATGTCATTGGGGTTAATGGCAGGTCATTCTGCGAGATGGTGGAAAACATCAGAGGGATGGATTTAAGAAACTTTGAGCAGAAAAAACTTGAAGAAGTTACTTGAAGCTCTGACCATAGAAATTGGTACACACAAATGTTGAGAGCTAATACACCTGAGTTCTATTTTCCTTTCTAGTTGACTGCTATGGCAGACAGAATAATGCCTCCTCCCACTCAGGAGAAATCCATGCCCTAATCTTGAGAACCTGTGAATATATTACCTTTCACATGACCAAAGAAACTTTGCAAATGTAATTAAATTTAAGGCCAGCTTTGCAGTTGATCTTAGAATAGAAAAATTATGCTGAATTATCTGAGTGGGCTCAATCTAAACACTTAAACCCTTAAAAGCATAGAACTTTCTCCAGCCAGAAGTGGAAGAGATATGTTACAAAAGAAGAATCAAGAGAGGTGCAGCAAAAGGAGAAGTAAGAGAGATCTGAAGTATGAGAGGGTCTGACACACCAGTAACTGGGTGATAGCCAAGAAAGGAAATGTAAACCTCACTTCTACAACCACAACAACCTGAATTCTGCCAACAGCCTGAATATGTTTGGAATCAGATTCTTCCCCAGAGCCTCTATTAAGGACCACCGCTCTGTCAACACCTCGAATTTAACCCAGTGAGACCTATATCACACTTCTAACTTACAGAATTGTGAGATGATAAATGTTTGGTGTTTTAAGTCACTAGGCTTGTGGTAATTTATGATAGCAGTAATGGAAAACAACTGTCAAAGACCTTTAAGAAAGTCAAATAATAATAATAAGCTCTCCTATTTCAATTTCTTCTTCTATAAAATAGTGTTCTGGCTACTATTGCAGTTCATCCAATTACCCCAAAATTTAGAGGCATAAAAAATAAACAATGATTTTACTCATGATTTTGTAAATGAGGATTTCAGAAATGATGCAGCTGAGTCGTTCTTGGGGGGACGAGGGGAGGGGGGTCTCTCTTTCAGTTGCAATTAGATATCAGCTAGGGCTACAGGCATTGGAAGGCTGCCTGGGCTGAGCAGCCAAGAAAGCTAACTCAGTTTCATGACTAGCATTTTTCATAGTAAGAACTAAGAAGAAACAATCAATAGATGTCAACATTGAGATGACAAAGATATTAGAATTATCTAATGAATATTTTAAAACAGGTATAATGAAAATATTTCAATGAGATTTTATAAACATGGCTCAAAACCAATGAAAAAATTAATTCTCAACAAAAAAAACAGAAGGACTAAGCAAAGAAATAGAAAACGTAAGGAAGAAGCAATTGGAAATCTTAGAATAAAAAAATAAAATGACCAAGATAAAAAATTCAGTGAATGAGTTCAACAATAAAATAGAAGGCACAGAGGAAAGAATCAATGAATTTGAAGATAAAATAATAGAAATTATTTAATCAGAACAACAGAGAAAAATTAAACAGGAAAAAAAAATGAACAAAGCCTTAGAGACCTGTGGGACCACAACAAAAAATATAATATTCATTGGAGTCATTGTAGTCCTGAAGAAGTGGAGAAGGAGGACAATACTGAAAAGTACTCAAAATAATAATGACAGAAAACTTCCCAAATTTGACAATTTAAACTTACATGTTAAAGAAGCTAAACAAATCTTAAACAAACTAAATCCAGAGAAATCCACACCAAGACACATCAAAACTTCTGAAAACTAAGGGCAAAGAAAAAATCTTTAAAGCAGTAAGAGAAAAATTACATTATACCTATAGGAAGAAACAATGAAATGACAGTGGATTTTTCATCAGAAATTGATGAAGGCCAAAAGGAAACATTTTTCAAATGTTGAAAGGAAAAAAATTCTATATCCAACAAAAATATTCTTCAAGAATTAAGGGCAAATCAAGACAGTCTCAGGTGGAAAAAAAAGAAAAAAGAGAGAGAGAGTATTTATTACTAGCAAATCCCAATAGAGTAGCTAAAAGAAATTTTCTAAATAGAAAGAAAACAATAAAAGAATGAACTTTAAAGTATCAAAACAGAAGAGCCTGGTAAGCAAAAATATGAGTAAATACAATTGATTTTTCTTCTCTTGAGTTTTCTAAATTATATTTGAAGATTGAAGGAAAAATTATACATTTTTTGCTGCAGTTCTAAATATAAATAGAAGAACTATTTAAGACAATTATATTATAAATGGTGGAGGGTAAAGAGACACAAAAGGAGGTAGGTAAAGTTTTCAGATTTCACTCCAACTGATGAAATGACACCAGAGTAGACTATGTTGAGTTAGGTATATGTAATACCTAACACAACAACTGAAGAAGTTCTACAAATAGATACACTCAAAAACACTACAGATAACTCAAAATAGAACTACAAAAAAAATATTCAAATAACCTATAAGAAAGCAGAAATAAAAGAGAAACAAAAGAGCAAAGAGAATAAACAGAAAAACAAAAATAAAGTGGTAGATGTAAGCCCTATCATATTGATAATTACCTTAAATGTAATGATCTAAATACAGTGAATAAAAGACAGTTTGGCAGAATGTAGTAAAAATAATAATGAAATAAAATAACCCAACTATGTGCTATCTAGAAAAATTTATTTCAAAATATAACATGAGCAGGTTGAAAGTTTAAAAATGGATATTATAGAAACATTAAGCAAAAAAGTAGGATTGCCTAAACTAATATCAGATAAAGTAGAATTCATAACAAAGAAAATTATCAGGAACAGTGAAAGGTATTACAAGATGATAAAAAATCAGTCTACCTAGAAGGCATAGCAATCTTAAATGTATATGAGCCAAAAAACAGCTACAAATTGGTATGAAGCAAAAGCCGAAAGAAAAAATGGACAAATCCACAAATATAGGTGGAAACTTCAACACCCTTCACTCAACAATTAATAAAACTAGACAGAAAATCAGCAGGATAAAGAAGATCTCAACACTATCAACCAACAGAATCTAATAAAAATTTATAGACTATTCCACAACAGTAAGATATACATTTTCAAGTGTCCACAGAACATACACCAAGATAATCTAACTCCAGGACAATAAAGCAAATCTCAGAAAATTCAGAATAATTAAAATTATACAGAAAATAGTCTCCAACTACAATGTAATCAAACTAGAAATCAATAACAGAAAACAAGAAAATTTCCAAACTTGGCAACTAACTTTTTTTTTTTTTTGGCTTAAAACAAAAGAAATTTATTCTCTCACAGTTTTGAAGGTCAGAAATTGAAAAAAGGTGTCAGCAGGGCTGCACTCCCTCTGGAGGCTCTAGGGAGAACACTTCCTTGCCTCTTCCAGCTTCTGGTAGCTCCCGATGTGTTGGTGGCATTGCTCCAATGTCTTTACATGCCTTTCCTTCCCTGTATCTGTGTCTTTTTTTCAGTCTCTCATAAGGACTCTTGTCATTGGGTTTAGGATCCACCCAGTTAATGCAGGATAATCTCATTTAAGACTCTTAATTTAATTATGTCTGCAAAGAAATATAATTCAGAAGAATTCAAATAAGATTACATTTGCAGGTTCTGGACATTAAGAAGTGGACATATATTTTCGAGGGCCACCAGTCAACCTAGTATAATGTCTTAATTCCCAGAACGTGTGACTGTCTAGCAATACATCTTGAAATAATTCATGTTTCAAAGAGAAATTTATCAGGGGAATAAAAGAATACCTTAAACTGAGTGAAAGTAAAAATTAATATATCAGAACTTGTGGGATACACCCAAAGCAGTGCAGAGAGGAAATTTTATGACACTAAAGGCATATATTAGAAAAGTGGGAAACTCTCAAGCCAATCTAAGAAAACATTATTGTTTTCTATATATATGATTATTATCTACATAGAAAATCCTACAGAAGCTAACACCCACTCATGCACTCACACGCACAAATATGCAACTCTCAGAAATCTCAGAAAAGAAGAGCAAAGTAAACCAAAGTAATCAGAAGGAAGAAAATAATAAAAATAAGAACAGAAAATCAATGAAACTGAAAACAGAAGAATAATAGAGAATATCAATAAAACAAAGAGTTGTTTGTCTGATAAGATCAATAAAACTGACAAACCTCTAACAGGACTGATTTAAAAAATAAGACACAAATTACAAGTTCAGTAATGAAACAGGGAATATCACTATAGACCCTGGAGACATCAAAAGAATAATAAAGCAATACTACAAACAATACTATACACATAAAGTGACAACTTAGATGAAATAAGCCATTTCCCAAAAAACACAAAAGCTCCCAATATGAAATAGTTAATTTGAATAGTCCTATAACTATTAAGGAAATTGAATTGTAATTTAAAAACTCTCAAAAAAAAAAAGAAAAGAAAAGAAACTACAGATCCAGCTGATTTCATTGGAGAATTCTACTAAACATTTAAGGAAGAATTAACATAAATTCTACACAATCTCTTCCAGAATATGTAAGAGGAGTAAACACTTCCCAATTTATTTAACAAAGCTAGTATTATAGTGATATCAAAACTAGATAAATACAGTATATAAAAAAAACACTACAGATCACTATTCCTCGAGAATATAGACAAAAAGGTTTAACAAAATATTAACAAATAGAATTCAGCAATATATAAAAAGAATTATACACCATGACCAAATAGAGTTTATTCCAGGAACGTGAGACTGATTCAATACTGAAAAAAATCAATCAATGTAACCTGCCATATTAACAAGCTAAAGAAAAAAATCACACGATCATATCAACTGATGCAGAAAAAATCAAAATTCAACATCCTCGACATGATAAAGAACATCTACAAAATGCCTACAGCTAATATTATGCTTGACAGCGAAAACTGAATGCTTCCTTCAAAGATCAAAAACAAGACAAGGATATTCATTCTTATCACTCTTATTTAACATTATGCTGGAACTTCTAGTCAATGCAAAAAGGCAAGAAAGGACATAAAAGGTATCCAGATCAGAAATTAAGGAATATATCAGTCCCTATTTGCAGATTAGTATTTTCTATGATTATCTATATAGAAAATCCCAAAGAAGCTAACACATACATGATACAATTTCTTAAATAATAAGTGAGTTTAACAAGGTTACAGGATCACCATGCAAAATCAATTGTATTTCCATATATTAGCAATTGCATTCCTGGGCACTTGTGTAAACATACATTTAGACAAAAAGCAGTACATGAATGTGCACAGTAATTTTATTCATAATAGCCAAAAAACTGAAAACAACTCAGATGTTCTCCAATAGGTGAATAGTAACACAAATCGTCGTATATCTTTACCATGGAATACTACTCAGCAATAAAAAAGGAACAAACTATTAATACATCCAACAACCTCTGGATGAATCTCTAGAGAATTATGCTACGTGAAACAACCCAATTCTAAAAGATTATATACTCTACTTATATAACATCCTTAAAATGGCACAGTTATAGAAATAGAGAACAGAGTAGTGGTTTCCAGGGTTTAAGGAGGGTGTGTAGATGAGAAGAATGTAGATAAGAAAAAAGTAGAGGTAACTATAAAAGAGCAACATTAGTGATCCATATATTAATAGAAATGTTCTGTGTTTTGACCATAAACATCAATATCCTGGTTGTGATATTGAACTATAGTTTTGCAAGATGCTATCATTAGGGATAACAATATATTGGCTCTTTCTGTACTATTTCATACTACTATGTGTGGTCCTACAATTATCTCAAAATAAAAAGATTAATTTAAGAAATTTAAATATATACACTGTACAGAAATACAAGGTAATGTAATATCCATTTAGTTTTTTTAAAAAAAAACAACAAATAAATGTAATGTAAACTCACTTCTACCTAGTTCTAAGTGAATCATAACATTATTCCCTTTTCAAGGAAAGTCATAAGAAGTTCACATTATAGAAAAGTATGTGAAATGGGAGATGTCGTGGCCATTTTGGGAAAATACAACCTGCCACAAAGAAAGTGTTATTAACCATCATCCTCTTTTTTTTTCTTCCAGGAAAGGGCCTGATAATAAATGAATAAATCCCTTTTCCTCATTTACTCCATATTTTTTCTCATATCTCTTCTCTTTCGAAACTAACTCTCCATCTCTATTATGACTGTTTTTCAAAGACTTCTTGATGTTGAGACAATTGACTGTAGTCTTCTGAATGTTAATTCTAGGCTGAAGAGATACAAATAGGTACTGTTAGTATGTCTAAGTCTACCCAAGGGCTGTGTTTTTTAAAAAGTAAATTATATTTTGTAAATCATTTTATCTCTTAAAGTCCTTTAGGAGGCCTTATCATTGAAAAGACTTTACTATCAACTTTAATAAATACTTTCCCACATCTTACCCTAACTTACATGTTAAATGGTCCTGAATGCATTAATTTTGCAAAAAGCAAGGGATATCTTCTACTTATTTGGCAATAGTTTGCCAACTACTTCCTATAGGATAAGGGGCCACATCCTTGCTGTTTCCAACTCTAAGGGACCCCTGTCTTTGTGTCCATCCTCATAATGTGAATTGTTTTTCCAGAGCAATGAAGAATTTGGGCAAATCCATCCAAAGCTCTTGGTTGAGTTCCCACTGGTGGACCTACTATAGCCTTGGGGTAGTGACCCATTTACAATCTATCAGCTACTGAATAAATAGATTTAAAAGGTCTAGATGAAATGAGGAAAGAAGGTGTATTCTGCCCACTTAATTTGTACCATTTGTTCAATCTATAAGACAAACCAAAGACCTAAATATGAGTTTCTACTTAAAATAAAGTATAGCTGTATTTCTACCAACGATTTCATGGATGAGAAAGTATCCTGCCTTTCCAATACCTATAATTATATAGGTATAATTATATCTATATTATATCTATAATTAGAGATGTGGTTTTAATCACAATTATTCTTTGGAGAGAAATTCACTAACTTGAATTCACATTAATAAAGGACTATTCGCTCTTTATTCTCTGAAAGGTTTTGGTGGAATGGGCTCTGTGCATGTGCATGGCATAGGGAGAGATTAAATGGTAGACCAGATAAATGGCTATAATGACCTCAAAGAGAAAAGTAGAGGGTTAAGAACAATAGTAAGGGAAGCTGCATACATACACAGAAGCATCATAATTTTCCCTTTTAATTGGTTCTAGGTCTTATAACATTTAGAGGGCAACACATGACTCATCAATTTACTTGACCTATTTCTTTCTTTGAAGTTTTTCACTTCACTTTATACAGAGTCTTTCCATTGACAGTTTAATACTTGGAGCCACAAACATTTGAGCCAAAAAACACTAAAAAAATAATTGTGTCCTACCTCCTCTGACTCTGGGAATCTTCCCCTTCATATAGAGAGCAGTCGAAAATGTTAGGAAAGTTTAGTCTGAAGAGCAAACTAAGGAATTACAGGGTCTTCTTAAGGTTGTTGAAAGGTTCTCTTGTGAAAGAAGTATTGTTTTCTCTAAACTTGGGGAGTCAGTGTCTGAAAACTCTCCAAAGGTCAGAGCATCCCCATGTTGGTAAGCAGTGTTTTCTGTTTCTAGATGTGCTCACCTATAGGCAGAACAGCAAGTTAGCCTGGGTGATCTCTAGGGGTTTCAGGCTCTCAAAGAGTTGTAGAATTTAATGACTTTTGGGTTTTCTTTCTGCCCTAGGATTCCAGAGCTGCACTGTCCAATAGGGTAGCCAGTAACTATTGAGCATCTGAACTAGTTAGTCTAGTATGTAAAATAAATACCAGATTTCAAAGACTTAGTACTGAGAAAAGGTAAAATATCTCTTAAACACTTTTTATATTGATTACATGTTAAAACAATAATATTTGGAATTGATGAGGATAATTAAAATATGTTATTAAAATTAAGGCTACTCTTTTTTTTTAATGTTTTGCAATGTGGCGCCTAGAAAATTTTTAATTATATATGTGACTATGTGGTTAACATATTTCTATTAGAGGACACTGTTCTAGCTAATTTGAGGCCCTTTTTTAACTCAAAGCTTCACACTTTCCTTAAAAAAGCATATCTTACAGCCAACTATGACATGACCCTTTCTCACTTTATGCCTTGAAATTTACCCTAAGACTCATCCTTTGGGTAAACAACACTGACAGTCTATGACATGGTTTTAAGGAAGCATTTAATATGAGTTTTTTATATGAACAGGGAAGAGAGAGGTTCTCTAACCTTCCCTCACTACACTTTAACATAGATTAGGTTATAGATTGAGAGATTGGTTTATTTGATTTTGAAAAGAACATCTGACTCAAGTTGAATTTCACAGGTATTGAATTTCAGAGAATGAAACAAAATGGCACAAAGGTAGTCAGGGAGCATGGAAACTAGTTATGTAAGAAGCATGTCTTCACACTAGGTGGTTATAGAAGGATGAAGACCTCAGGATAGAGGAAGACCCAGGATGATTGGCGGGTACTAGAGGCCAGCGATTTGCAAGAATTTACAGACCAGCGTCTTTTCTTCCTTACCACACTCTCTCCAAAGACATTACCGAACACAAATTCTTAATGAAAACTCTCAGTCAGATAGGAATCCTACTGAATGGCATGTGTAGAGCCTCAGTTTCCAGGGCTGTTATAAGGATTAAATAAAATAATATGTATAAAATGCCTGGTACAGAGAAAATGTGCAGTAAATAGCAGCAGGTTTCCTCTGTCACCTTTAGGCAAGTATTCTACATACATGGACCTGAGAATGTGTTCTTCAGAGCTATCAAGGAGTGAGCCCACGCATGCAAAAAAGTAAAATAGCAGACCACACAGTCAAATTAGTTGTATTGCTAGCACATGAAAGTCAAATACAAACCATTTGCAAAACTTATAAATTAAAATTACTAAAGTATTCTCTAACCAAAAACTGTAATTTTATTTTCAAAATATTAAAAAGCATTAAAAGCGATTACTCTGACAGGGCCATTTTAATGTTTGACTAACAGCAGGGAATGTTTTTGTGCTACCTAATACTCAATAAACACTCCACAATGCTAAATAAAAGAAACTGTGTTCTCGATGGTTAAAGAGATTGGGTAATTCCAACAATTTTATCTCCTTTCTCGTAGCAGATTTACCCTCTGGGGCAAAACTACACTTATCTGACTGGAAATTATAAGACTCCATTCATTCATTCATTCATTCATTCAGAAAAACATTTTTTAGTCTGGCACTGTGAAAAGCGCTGAAACAAAAATGAGCAATATTGCTAATAAAGGATTATAGGTTCTATGGTTGGAGAATGTAGAGTGCCACAAGACTCAGCAGAATGAACAGCTAGACTTTGAGATGAGGGATGAGGTATTACTCGGGAAAAGCTTTCTAGTGGTTAGAGGTGAAATAACCCTAGAATTACATCTGAAAACAGAAATGTAGATAATGTGGCATAGAAAAGGGTTGAGGGTATAGGGAAATGAACCAATAACAAGCAAGGAAAGTCAGAAAAGGAAAAGAATCATTCTGGGCAAGGTGAAAAGAGAGTGTATGTTTAGCATGCGTCTGTGTGGTGAGTGATGTGCAAAAGGTTTAAGTCAGAGATAAAACTGGAGAACCAAGGGGTAAGCTGGGGCTACATGAGGTGAGGCTTTATTGGTCCCATTAAAGAGCATGGATCTCATTCTAAAAGCAGTAGGAAGCTACTGAACTCCAGCTACTTTGTGAGAGAGAGCCTACAAACAAAATAACTGGAGGCAAGAAGGACATTTTCATAATCCAGGAAAAAAGTCAGGGGAAAAAGAGAGCAGTGGATGGATACATACCAGAGATGCTAAGGAGGTCGTCTACGAGACTTGGTAACTGTCTGGCTACAGGAGGTGAGGGAAAAGGAAAAAGCTAGGATGATCTTCCCACATCCAGGTTTCTGACTTAAGTAAGTAGATGGAGGGTGATTTCATTTCCCGGATTGAGATACAGGAGAGGAAAACAGCTTTTACAAGAAAGATAAGTGCAATATTCAGTATTTTGAGTTTGAGCTGACCATGTGACATCTAGGGGAAGAGATCTTGAAGGAAGCAGTTGGATCTCAAGGGAAAAGTCTCAGGTGCAGATATAAATATAGGGGTCATCAGTATTCACGTAGAAGGTAGAACCATGGACTTAAAAAAAAAATACCAGAATAAAGTAAAGCAAGACCCAAAGACCCCAAGGAATATCAGCATTTGAATGTGGGGGTAGAGAGAACTCATCAAGGGAGAAAGAGAATTATGTGGTGGTG
>NW_006494614.1:37784743-37810881 GCF_000325575.1 Pteropus alecto | reverse complement strand
ATGGAGACAAGTGCTATATAAAGTCAAACGAGGTGAAGCTAAAATGAGTCATTTGCCTCTGGCAATTAGAAGATATTTAGGGTGCTATTCCAGACCATTTTATTGGAATTGTGGGTTGAGGGTGGGAAAGCTGTACTGGGATTTGAAGAGGAAACCACAGTCATGAAAAGTGTAGTGCACAGAGTGTGAATTGAAGTCGACATGTCGAATATAAAGTATCCTTTGAAAAATTTTATCTGGAAAGGAAAGGGAAGAGAAAGGGAAGTATTGGGGAAGAAAATCACAGGTTAAGGGAGGGTCTTTATAAAAGATTAGAGAGATCTGAGCATTTTTTATAGAACATAGCAATTAGGCCGGTTGATAAAGAAAAGGACAATATAATACAGAGCAGAAATAACCTGGAACTCCTGAAGGAGACATTTGAAAGAAGAACACAAAAAGAGAGACCAGCAGTAAGTTGGAGAAAGGCTGCTTTTGTCTGAAACTAGAGGAAAAGAAGAAAGTGTGGGGTAGACAATAGCTTCAACCTTCTTTTACAGGTTGGAGTGCAGTAGGTCTGCTGGCAGAGAAGGACTCGAGGGGGGTGAAGAAGATTCAGGAGGGCAGATATGGAAGAAACGATACAACTGTTGGCATGATGATTGGAGGAATTAAATGCTCTAAATGACTAAGAATATCCTGTTAGAAATGGAAAGAAATTCGTTTAGGCTGTAGCTCCTGGGAGTGATTTTCCTCTGAAGAGACAACCAACTTACTTGGAACTTCGTTTGCCCTTTATTTTTTCGCACTTCTGTGTTTATTTTAATTAAATTGGCCTTTATTTTTATAACTAAGCAAGGTATATGCTGGGATGAAGCATGCCACAACATGCCAAAAAGCTACACTCAATTCTCCCTGTGGATCAAATTAGCAGCCACCAAGGGCACATCACCACTCTGCCCATTCAAGTGACACAACTGCCCTTATGGTGGAGAATTACAGTAACTCTGGTTTGGCAATCTGTAGAGGTCATTAAGGATCCTTGTAAAGAGGAAAAGTTTCCTGGTACTGAGGGGACAGGTCTGCTCTGTGTGACACTATTGTGGCAGAAAAGCTCTTACAGAAAGAGCACAGTGTCTCCTTTGGAGACCAGATCATGGGGCCCAGCAAGATGCTATCTGGACTTGTCAGCCTCGGGAAAAAAAGATGGTCTCGGGACAATTTGGGCAGGAAGACAATAATATTCTTTATTTCTTGGCAGAGGAATGAATGAATCTTTATCCCAAATGCAAAGCAGACATTAAATCCAAGGACAACAAATGGTGAGACCAGCATTCCAGGAACAATCACAGGCTTTCTCTGTGTGCTCACAGTGAAAACAGTCCCACAGGACTTCAAAGAGACATGTGGACTTCTTTTTCTCTTCTTAAGTAAACAAAATTAAGAAAGAACAGGCACTTCCTACAACTTGATGTCCAGAATTTCTCCCTACCCTATCCCAATCCTGACCCTGACCCAGGAATCCTTTCTGACTTAAAGCAGCGTGTACACATAACCACCTTAAGGTTGAACTTGAAGCTATCTGGGAATCCACTTTGATTGCAAATATTAAGATAAATATTAAAATACTCTTCGAAGCATAATGAACTTACCTAAACCCTGGTGCCTCACTGCATTTTTCCTACTCTTTGAAGATAAATATGTATTTCTTTGAACAAACCCCAATATTGATCGTGTATGTTTACAAAATAGATAAATTTGGGAGAAGGGAGGTCAGGTAGTTCACAGTGGAAAAGTGTGCATTTGGATACTTTGAATCGCAATCTCCTTGATACATTTTAAACATTGGTTTTTATTTATAGGAATAAATGAATTTGGTGTTTCAGTGCAAAGGGGTATACCAGTATTCTTTTAGCTCTGCTTTCAACTCCTGAAGGAGAGGCTTCATGCTAAAAACTAGCCTGAAAGAAAGCTGATGCTGGTCGGAATGGGGCCTGGAGTCAGCTGTCCCTTTGTTTTCCACTTCTCATCAGGCTGGCAGAGTGCCATTTCCATAAAAAGTTTTGTCTTTGTAGAAGCCGGCAAGGCTTTTGGGGGAGTCACCTCTTGCCATTTCCCAAAAATCACTCCTGAGTCAGGGAATTGCAAATAAAGTTTGCTCCACATCACATGATCCCCTCCTCCCACACACATCCCTCCTTGAGTCTCATGGTTTACATATTCCCACAAGGTCAAGTCAAGGACATTTGGTCACATGGAGAGTTATGGAAACAGCACACATAGGACCAATCACGCAACAAACTCAGAGGTTAAAATTTTCTCTAGCTCCATGTAGGATTTCTCATGGGACTGCTTCCCTTTGACAGAGAGCTGTCTTTTTCCCAGAGCAGGACCAAAGTGTGGCCAATGATTTAGGGCAGACGATTTCAGTTTAGTTTCATGAACACTTCTGCCCTGGATCTCTCGTTTGTTAAACATGAGAATCACAAAAGAAATTGAAAACCAGGTATGGGCCTCAAGGACTTCACAATCCAGACAAAAGACGGAAAACACACACATCCATGAAATAGTTTGTTGGTTCATTCATCTGATCAACATTTTTTTAAGTATCCACTTTGAGCCAGGTATTATACAAGATCCTGAAAAAAAAATGACATATAAATAAGGTTTGGATCTGTCTGTAAAGAGCTTGAAGTCTAGAAGATGTTTGCCCATCAGTAAACATAAGGGAATGTGTCCGGGCCAGTTCAATGGTGGCAGGGAATTTAGGGGCAGAAATAACTTGGACATCCAATAAATGGTGTAGGAGTTCATTGCAAAAGAGATGAGCAAGTGCAGCTGAGACCAGAAAAAACAACAAAGAGAGATACCTTTTGGTGTGACTCTTAAGCAATGGTTAGAATTCGGATAATTAGAAAGAAGAGGTTAAGCCATTCCAGGAAGAAAAACCCATTTAAAATTATGAGCAGGACACTTCGTAGAATAGGGAAGAGACAGTCATACCTGGAGTAGATTACTATGCATACTTACATTTCTTTAAAATGCAGCAAAGTATTCACTCCCACACCAAAGCAATTGGCCTCAAAGAGATAATCAGTAAAATGATGATTAAACTATAATGCAGACATATACATAACTCTTCCAGCTCTATTGCTTATTTGCTCCGTGGGAAAAGGAAAAAAATCCTCTCTTCAAAGATAAAAAGGAAAAATGAAGTATATGTGACATTCCAAGCTAAGGATGAAACAAAGCACCCAGAGAGTTTCAGAAGGTCATTGCAGGACGATAAGATCAGATGTTCAGTAATTAGCCATTAGTAGTTTGCCCTGCCATTATAGACAGGTCAAAAAGTTTATCCCTGATAATCTCTTTCTATGGGCAGGCCCCTAATTCAGACTCTTCTAGGTAGTTAAGCAGGGTTTCAGTTGCTTTTAACTCAAAATAATCTGCATACTACAGAGGCACATCTTGAGATGACTAGTTCTAAACCCCTACAACTCTATATCCTTAGAATAGTTATTTAACCTCTCTGAGCCTCACTTGCTTCATTTGTAATGATAGTGCCCACTGGACAGGATTGTTGTAAGAACTAAGTGCATTACACATGAAATATGTTAAAACAGTTCTGACACATAGTATGTGCTCAATAAATAGATATGAATGTTAAATATAGAAAAAGTACTAGGAGACAAGATAATAATGGCAAACATTTATGGAGCACTAACTATTTGCCAGGGAATATACTAAATGTTCTACAAATATTAGATAATTTCATTTATACCAAAATATTTACAAAGGTATTCTGGGCAGTGGAGGCACCAAAAGATGACTTGGAAAGATTTCTCCCCACACTACCTAAAACTTTCATTAATACCTGTTCCAGGTTAGCTGCCTAGATGCAGAACTCGAGACAGGGATTCCAGCACAGGGAGCTCTCTGAAACATCTACACATGCCTTCTCCATGGTGAAAGAGCGAGACAATGATGTGGTCTCACAGAGAATATAGCTAAGCCTGCTAGAATGTGAATTGTACCAGAGTTGATTCTGCCTTGAAGAAAAGGAACCATTTTTCGTATCAATCGGTCATTGGTTGCAGGCTACCCCTGGATCATGGGTGGTGAACTAACCACCGTGGTGACTCCAGCCAAACCAAGGCAGTCCCCTGGAGAAGGGAGCAGCTATCAGCTGTTAGCAGCCCATACTCACAGCCGCTAGAAGATGGATACACTGGCTTGGTAAAAGGAATCTGGGCTCTGTCTAACAAGCCACCCCAAACCTAGTGGCTAAAAATAATGACATTTATATTCCTCTGAAATCTACAATTTGAGCAATGTTTGTCTGGAACAGTTTGTGTGTTATATGGTATGAGCTGGAGTAGCTTAAAAACTAGAAGTGCCTTGACTGGGGACTGTCTGAGGACTCACAGCTGGCAGTTAATACTGGCTGTCTACTGAAACATCTACACATGCCTTCTCCATGGTGTGGCCGGGCTTCCTTGTGGCTCTGGATTCCAAGACTGAGCATTTCAGGAAAAAAAGAAGAAAGGTTTGGCATTTTTATGACCTAGCCTCGGAAGTCACATAGTGTCACTTCTGCCATACTGTATTCATTGAGTTGCTCATGAAGGTCCACCCGAATTTAAAGCGAGGTGTTATGGGTTGAATGTTTGTGTCTCACCAAAATTCATATGTTGAATCCCTAATCCCCAGTGTGATGGTGTTTGGAGGTAGGGGCTTTGGAAGGTAATTGGGTTTAGATGAGGACAACAGAGTGAAGACTCATGATGGGATTTGTGCCCTCAAGTAAGGTTACATTCTGAGGTACTTACTGGGTGTCAGGATTTCAATATACGAATTGGCAGGGGAGGTATGGGTCCTGCAATTCAACCCATAACAGGCAGGAGAGAATGCAGAAACCGTCACTCAATGGGAGGAGGAACAATGTCACATTGGAGGAGGATCATGTGGGATGGGATATATTTTGTGAGCCAACTTTGGAAAATACAGTCTGCCTTAGGCACAAATATGCCTTAGTGCCATACCCCTTGACCTTTAATAAGCACAAATCTCAATTTAAATAAAAAATTTGGCAAATGAAACTTTAACACAAGTCTTCCTAGTTATCACCTTTCAACTAGTTTGCTGTCCTTAAGCTCTTCTTACACAAAAATTCTGAATCTACCACCGTATCTGGTGATGGAATTATGGATGCTCTTTGATTTAAATAATAATATGTAATCTTACAGATAGATTATGTTAGATGAAGTACATAGATTTAGAAAAAGCATATTCTAAAATTATACACTGATGGAATGTGGCATTGATTAAATACTGTGTAAACTCTCAAGCAGAATCTGAATTGCAAAAAATTGCTCTACACACTGTGTTTCAGGAATAAAGTTCCTCCACGTTGGAAGAGGCTTATCTTAAAAAATATTTTTTATTTTTTTTATCTAATTAGAAATTAACTCATGCTATGACAGTCACTATTGCCTATACGAATTTCCCTATTTTTTTTTTTCTTTTCAGGCATACTTTCTCTTTTTTATTATAAGTGTTTTAAAATTGGACTACATATAAAAAATAAACAAAATATAAAAATATATACAGTGAAAATCTTCTTTCCACTCCTGTCATCTGCCCAGTTCCTACCACTTTTCTGAGCATATCTTCCCAGAATTTGTTGCATATCAAGCAAATATAAATATAGGTTTCCTTTAGTCTTCCTTTTACAAAGAAAAAGGAAGTTTATTTTCTATACTCTTCTACTCACCTTGCCTTTATGATTTTATATCTTGGAGATTTTTCATATAAGTACATAGATATGGATATATCTGCGATACATGTAAACACATTAGATTGCTCTTCGTAGAGCCTTGCCAACAGAATGTTTCAAATGTTTGTATTTTTGCAAATTTAATTGCTAAAAAATGGTATCTTTGTGTAATTTAAATTTATATTTATCTTACTTGGAATGAAGAGTGTTATTTTACATGTTTAAGAGTCATTTGCATTTCCTATTTTCTGACTGCCTATCATTTTCCTTTACTCATAATTCTGTTGGAATGCTGGTCTTTTTATTAATTTCTAGGAGCCCTGTATATATGAAGGAAATTGGTCCTTCGTTGAGGATATGAGTCCCATTCTGTTTTTGAACCCCAATTTTGTTCAGATATTATATTACTTCAAACATCCTGATATATGTTTACTATAGAAAACTTGGAAAAAAGAAAAAATAATAACGTTGATTTAAGCAGAACACTTTTCTTGACCTATGTCTTTAAGGAAATGAGAGTTGCAGAAACAAGTAAGGAAGGAGACACTTACTAAGGACCTCCTATTTGTAGTTCATTCACATAATCACATGTATAGTTCTCACAACAGCTCTATCAGGCAATTTCCATTATACAGCTAAGAAACTTAAAGCACAGAGAAGTTTAAAAACCAGACCAAGATTACATAGCTAGTAAGAGGTAGAACTGGGGTTTCAACTTGTATCTGTCAGACCCTGAAGTCCCTTCCCTTTTTATAGCTCCTATTGCTTCCCTGCCACCTGTGTTTTAAGAGTAGGCTATTATATCCTTGAAGATCCATAACAGCCACTATAACTGAGAGGCTAATCATCCTAATAATCCATAATAAAGATGAAGAAGGCCTTGTTTTGACAACCACTAGATTCATTCACTCTAATCCTGGAATATTCACAGGTCTGGAACCATCACATTCATCAGGAAGTAAGTAAGGCTCATTTGGCTGCTGCTGGCTTCTGGCCATGTACAGACAACCCCTGGTCATTTGTCAGTGCTCCCAGGGGTGCCTGTTTCATGTTAAAATTCTAGCAGTGTGCTTCATTCCACTGTAAAATTGTACTGGCTGTAGCAAGGCTGGCTAAATCCTCTTGGTGTTTCTGCTAATTCCATGGGCCCTGCAGGCTAGAAGGGCCCAGAAACAGAACAGGGCACACCCAAAAGTGCAATCCAAAGGCTGGAGTCTCCTCTGGTTTTTTGACATGAATAAATACTTCATTGTCAAATTGTCAACATGCAAATATAGGCTGGGTTTTCTTCTGGGCTAGAATGGAATGCCAGAAATAAAATTGACATCAGTGACTCCCTAATAGTTTTCACACTGTGCTCTGAGGAACCCTGTGATGGTGGAGGAGGTTTCCACAGGGATCCCTGTCGGGGATCAGGAAAAGCTGAACAGATGAGGGTCTTGGTTTCACAACACAAGTTTAACCAATTCGACTATACTTCCATCTATGGCTTCCACTTCAGATCTATTGCAAGAAAGGGCTCCCAACTAAAACAAGTCTGAGAACAGCTTCATTTTACTGGGGTGAAACCTGAGGCTCAGAAAGTGTTTGATGTAACTGGATCACATGGGAAGTTAGTGACAGGACTAGGATTAGTAGCCAACTCCTCAGCCAAATTTCTCTCCACTATCTGGGCTCCGTTATCACACAGAGTCTTCCTGTTTTCTTTGTTCCAGACATTTATTCTTATGAATTTGCACTAAGCTATTCCCCAGACGCTCAGCTGTGAATCAGCTTATCCTGAATTCTCCAAAGCCCCTCTGTGAAGCAAGTTTTCAGTAAAAGTGTTCTTGGCTTTTCTCTACTCTGCCCATTCACAGCACATCCTGTTCAGTTGATCGGGCAGGCTGTCTTACTGGGGCCTGAGGCAAAGGAAAAATGTATGCATCTGTATACTCATATCAAAATATCCTCCCAGATTTTGAACCAAATGAAAACACTGGTGAAAGCTCTACAGTTAAAAAGAAAAAAAAACTCTATATAAAGCCCCGTGATGTCCATTTTGTTTGCTCACCATTATCAAGCCTCATCCATTCACTCAAGCAGTCTTCAGTACAGACCCAAGAACCAAGGACTGATTGGAAATCAGCTGTCCCTTGGCACAATAACACAGGGTCAATAAAGCAGACAGAAATATCTTGTTTTTATGAAAAATTTTTGATATTTTGTTCATCATGGATTTTTTACATGGATTTTGATTAAGCATTGCATTAAATGTTTATTTTTTATTTAAAACAATTTTCGATTACTTGATTCTTGATTACTGAATTTTTTTGGCACTTCCTTAAATTTTGTGCCTCACTCACCTGACCCTATTCTCAAGGCTGCTGCTATTTGCATAGTCTGACAGCTCCTCCCACCACAGGGCTTCCCAGACCCCTGTCTAGTCATTTATAAAACCAAAGGATACAATAGCCCATATAGCCAGCCAATGTTTTACATCTTATGTCATCCTTAGAAATACTGTTATTTTATTATTTATCTCAGCTACCTTTCCCTGTATCCAGCTACAAATTAGTTCTCCCTCAAATCATAATTCCTTTTGGAAAGGGATATATTCTTATTCCTTCTAGCAGTTTCTCTTCCTGTGGGTGCTGAATCAGAATTGGGTTGGTTATCTTTAGGACTGAGTCAGATATGTAGTTTCCAGAAAGCTACATGAAGAAGTTTCCATTATGTTCATATATGGTTTGAAGTTCCCAATTTAATATCAGTCTTTGCAAGTCCTTGTTTACAAAGAAATAATGTGGAATTAATATGAACTTCTCAGGCTCCTTCATTCTCCCACAGCTATTGATTTTGAAATAGCCAACACTGGTTCCCTAAGGGAGTATGTAGTATGTGAATAAATTGGGGATTGATGGCAACTAGGTTATGCAACTTCCCCTGCTTTGTGACACAGCAATACAGGTGCAAAAACATCGGGTTGAAGAAGGACAAGCATGTTGTTTTGCTCTTTTCCTTCCTTCTACAATATCTTGGAAGTATAGTTAGCAACATGCTTGTTTACTCAAATTAGTGCAAAGTGCTGGATGTGGTTGGTTGTGGCTGGCACTCTCCTCCCTCAGCCTTACAGCCTTCTCTCAGTCTTGGGTCATCCACCTGCAGGAAACTGGCTTAAAATATGAACACCCTGAGTTTCTCCTCATTTCCCACCCTTCAATTCTTGTGACTCTGCCCTTTTCTGTTTACGTGCCCCCAGTCTCACTCACATCCCTAAATCGGAGATGTCCCTTCTGAATTCTATTTCTTTGCTTTTTGTTCTCATTAAGGCTAGAGGAGTCAGGTCACTGGGGAGCCCTTTTGGTTGCTCACATCTGGATTTGCTACCCATTTGTTCTGTGGTTATAATCTGAGACTGCTGTGAGTGGGCCTGAAGATCTGAAGTGAGATTCGTATCTGAATCAAATGAAGATAGTTTAGAATTCTATTTTAATGAATTTACTAACTTTTTAGTCATACCTATTGCATTATGTTTTTAGTGTTTGCTCTAGGAATTACAATATCGATTTTTAATGTTTTACAGTCAATGTAATACTGCGCTATTCATGTAAAATATAGAAACCCACATCATTTATGCTATAGTTCTAATATTATTAAATCTATATACACTATGTAATTCATATTACATTGGTATAATTTTTTATCTTCCTTATGTATAGATGATGTTCTCCTGTTTCTTCACACATCAATTAATTTTGGGTTATATCCCAGACATGGTGAAAAGTATGTTATATAAACTTAGGATTCTGTTATATATTGATTTTTTTAAAAATCAATTCCTCGTTCATGCATGATTCAGAGATCAGTCAGAGATTTAGGCGGAGTTTAGAAAGAATTGGGGGCTTTCGCTCTCTGATTCTTTCCTTTTTAGGATTTTCTCTTCACTTTTGGTTGCCCTGAATTCTGTCTTTTGGTTCTTCAAGCCAGTAAGATATCATTTTCCTCTGGCTTTATTCACTCTCACTGGCCGCAGATTGGTGCCTACTCTCGGGCCGAAGCTGTTTAAAGAAAAGGGGTGGGGGAGGAAGGAAAGTGGGAGGATATACCCAGGGCCATCCACTTTGTCCATTAATCCACTCTCTTCTGGTATCCTCATGCTTTTATTTACTCTTTAGTGCCTTCAATTAATTGTGGTTTTGGTTTTTGTTTTTGTTTTTTTCAATAGGTTTGGTCCAGAGTTTAAAGTTTTATCTTTATGAGGGTTAGCTCAATAGGGGCTACTGAACCAAACCAGAAGCAGAACTCTTTCAAAGATCTCGGTTTGATATGTCTTTTAATGTCAACATGGGATGAGGTAGTGGAGGATGGGATTTGAAGTTTTATTAACAACATGGTGATATGTTCAACTTCATAAATATTTTGGAGTTCCTTCTAAGTTCTAGACACTGCGTCAGTTACTGAGAATACAAAGATAAATAAAGCCCACCAGCCCTGCCTTTGAAGCAGGTTACTCTTTCATTCTAGTTAAGAGGGAAATATAATCCTTCCTTCTACTCTGCAAAAATGTGACCTCTTTATTGGCTTCAGCTGGGAAAAGAAGAGGTTACATTCATCACCACATCTGACAGGGATGGGCAAAAAGAAACATAATTCTGTACCAGGTGTACCCTTGCCTGTGCTATTTCACTTTCCCTCCACACCAACACCAATGATGTTACTGAGGCTCTGTTCTTCACCCTCCTCTTTCTCAGATGAGAAAAATGAGGCTCTGAACAGTTCAACGTAACTCATCTGAAGTCACATTGCTAGTGAAAGGAGGGATTGGCTCTAAACTCTGGTTTCTTTTCACTTCCATTAGCCAAATTTGGAAACATCTGTTCTCTACTGTCAGCCCTTCTATGTGGCTCTGAACATATCAGGGAATGTTCCTTGTCTGTAGAACTTTCCTTGTCTGTAGAGATAAAAACCTAACCCTGCCCTTCCAAGATAGACCAGATGATTTTAGGAGCCTTTAAACATTTCAGGTCTATGCTACAAATACTATGAGGATGAATCACCTCCAGGGTCTTTTAATTTACTCCAGGAATCTTTGAGTTTCAGGCATCCTGCAAACATTACGCTGGGTGTGTCCTTCTCCAAACTCTGATGGCTCCTCTTGCTCTAACCTTTACTCAGCACATCCTAAAGACTGCTTTCTCTTGTGCATGTATCTTTCTGCCTTTTCTCTGCGAGAATCGCAGCGCCTTAGATGCAGCAGCGGTGTCACATAATAACAAATATATAATAATAAAGAATAACTACCATGCCTTCTATCTAAGCATGTCTTATTTTCCAAGCTCATTTCTTAGTCATGACTTAATTTGATCTGCACAACACTTTAGGGTCACCAGCCATTTTCCTTTCTCCTTCTCCAATGAAATACTAATTACATTTTTTAAATGTCTTTTTTGTTTTTAACTAGAACATTATTTCTATTTTAGGAAGGCAATTTTTATGTGCCAAAGAACACAAGATCCCTAAGAGATTCTCAGTCTTTCAATGTCAGGGATTGTTTCTTATTTTCTTTGTATCCCAATCATCTCTAGTCCTGTATTTATGATATAATCAGCACTTGACAAAAGTAATAATAATAAACCTTCTAATTATTAAGTTTTAATACAATATCTCATTTTATAAATGGTATATAAACAAATGTTGAAAAATCCAGGCTCAAATTTCAACACTGCCACTCACTAGTGTCATGACTTGGGCCAAATTGCTTAACCTCTCTGGGGTTTGGTTTTCTTATATGTAAAACCTGAGCAACAATCCAGAGCTGTGAGAAGTCAAGAAAAACCTAGTGCAGTAGTCCCCTTTATCCACGGTTTCGCTTTCTGCAGTTTCAGTTACCTATGGTCAAGCCCAGTCCAAAAACATTAAACGGGAAATTTCGAAAATAAACAATTTATAAGTTTTAAATTGCATGCCATTCTGAGTGATACAATTTCAAGCCGTCCTGCTCCATCCCGCTTTGTCCTGCCCTGGACACGAATCATCTTTTTGTCCAGCATATCCACACTATAGATATAGTACAATAAACCATTTTGAGGAAGGGAGAGAGAGACCATATTCACATAACTTTTACGACAGTATACTGTTATGTGTTCTATTTTATTTCTGTTGTTGTTAATCTCAGTGTGTGTAATTTATAAATTAAACTTTATCATAGGTACGTGTATAGGAAAAAAATAAAACATAGTCTATACAGGGTTTGGTACCATTCATGGTTTCAGGTGTCCACTGGGGATCTTGGAACATATCCTCTGTAGATAAGGAGTCGGGGTATATTGTACAGTGCCCAGTCCAGCATGCTCTTCAAAATATTAATTAATTGTTTTTTCTTTAAGCGAGGAGAACGGCATTTTTGCCTATTTTTCTATGATGTAAAAACTAAAACCCAGTCAGGCAGACTCGTCCAAGGAACACAAAAATTGGCAACGACAAGAATTCCTCGGCTTCACCTCTAGTGCCCTTCAATTAGACTGTGGCTTCCCTCATCTTAAACCACACAGTAGATGCTTAACAAATAATAATAATAATAAGATAATATTCACTGCCATATATGAAGATCCTGCTATCTGTTGGGCGCCATCAACTTCAATGCTCACAGAATTCAAACATTAACAACAACTCTGCTAGATAGGTGTTATCATACTTGATTTACAGCTGAAACAAACAAACAAAAAGGATATTTTGAAAAGTTAGCCAACTCACTCAAGGGCTCACAGTCAGTAAATGTCAAATCTAGGATTTGAACCCATATTCCAAGACTCATGTTCCTTCCCTTGATTCTTTCTTTTTTTCTTTTTTTTCTATCTTTCCAAAGGAAAAAATAACATGAAAATATGACAAATTATTGGAAACATTTGCACATCACTGGATGCCATTTATTCAGGGGACCAAAAAAAAAAAAATTTCCTCATTTATTTTCTGCCTAATTGCTGCAGTTCTCAAGTAGTTTATCAGGCAGAGCTGGTTGTGTCTTCCCCTGAGGCACAGAGCAGAGGGAAGACTTGGAAAGCAGTTCACCCTAGCAGTGGTGGACAAGGTGGGTCCAGTGTAACAAATCTACCAAATGAGTGCCAAAGTTTCATGGGCTCCAACACTGTTTTCAGGAGGAACACACTGAACTGAGTTGTTCGGGTATAAACATGTGTTTTTTCTCAATAGAATCAGACTCCTCCAACAAGCTGTTTCAGAGATATAAGCTGGACCAGTCTGTTTGCTTGTGAGGGTCAACTCACAGCTGATGTATTTTGGTTGTTCTTGGCTCTACAAGCAAATGGCCATGAGGGAGTAATTGCTGCGGCTTCCCTAACTTGGCAACCAAAGCTCCTGGGTGTTTACTGGGCATGTTTGATCCTGACAGCTACTCATAGCTGTCAGGAGAGACAAAGGCAGAGAGGCCAGGAAGGAAGCCAGGTGGTAGGCAAAGAGGAAACCAGGTAAAGCCAAGGATGGATAAGACCTTGCCAAATGACCCTGAAAATACATAAAGAAGACAAATTAGGTCTATTCTGAACTTCCATGGGACTTAATCCCTATACTGATTCAGATGTTTTGCTCAGAGGTTTAGTCATAATCTCTTCCCATGTAGAAATTTAGATATATACATCTGAGCAGCCATGTGTAACTGCTTTCAGGCTATTTCCATATAGGCCCTGTTGATAATAGAAGTGGAATGAGCATAGAAGCAGAATGTAATAAAACTAAGTTATACCCAAAGTGCATTTACAGACCCGTGAAGCAAGAGGCCGATCACCACAGTGGAAAAAGCAAAGCAAGAGAATGGTTTCTAATCTAAGCATTAACTTCAGATACTGGGGCAAAAATCCTTAGCTCGTCCATGGCAGCAAAAGCAAGACTGCATAACGAAGTATCAGAAGACATGGGTCCTAGTGTGAGCTCTTCCATTATCTGGCTTTGCAACTTTGTGGCCTCAGTTTCTGAAAATCTGTGCTTTTTGGCTCTTGATTCAGAAAACAGAAAGGCAGCACAACATGTTGAAAGGTGCATCACATATGGACTCAAAAGGCCTCCAGGAAGCTATTTAACCTCTCATAGCTGTCTCAATGCAAAAGTTACTTTTTATCAATTATTTGTGGTACATTTACTAGACTCTGGGAATGTGGCAAAGAGCAAAACGGATCAAATCCCTCTTCTCTTGGACCTTACCTTTTAGATGGGCAAAGGGATGATAAGAAAATAAACAAAATTAAACAAATATGTAGATAGAGGACATAAAGTCCTCTATGAAAAAATAAACAAATAAAGCAGGCTAAGGAAAGAGGGAGGGTTTGCCATTTTAGTTAGAATGACCAGTGGCAAATAATATTTACTTCAGAAAGTTATTTGAGAAAGCTAAAGGATAATGTATTTTAACATATTACATCATAAGGCAAAGTACCATAGCACTGTTGTATGTATGTATGTATGTATGTATGTATGTATGTATGTATGTATGAATGTATCTTTGAATGACTAAAAGGACTACTTCTCATGAAATAAGAGTGGAGTTTTCAGTCTACTTCCATGATTGAAAATAAAGCTCAGCATTTCATTACCCTGGTTTCTTTCAATATACCCTGGTTTCTTTCAATACTGCTTCCTCAGTTTTTGGTTTATTTGTTTTGTTTTGTTTTTCCATCCTGCAGTAGGAACTTGACCTGTAGTAACAAGAACTTAATGACTATAAAAACTTCTTAGATCGCTGGTGTTGGTGCCACTGATGATGAGTACATGGTTCATCTCTGCTCTCCAGCATTCCAGGCTTAGCATTGGGCTCAAGGCATGAGGCCTATTTGTTTTGGAGAGATCTGTCCACCAGGTGGTAGAAACTTCCTGTTCAGGAAATGAGCCCTGAAGCCATCAGGCTGGTGGACTCCCTCTGCCCAGAGCATGACAAAAGGCTCTACTGTGCAGCCAAATCCCGGCCCAGAAAACACCCACAGGTGGCAATACCCAGACCATGTCCCAGTCAGACTCGGGCTGACGGTCTTGACTTATATCTTTGAGCATTTAGGGATTTTAGGGTTTTAGAAGAAGGCCAGGGATCTGAGATCTGACTCTATCTCATCAGAAGCAAAACTGTTTTGCTCAAGTGTGACTCAACATACACATTTCTGAGATGTTTCGTCTTTGACACAGAGCAAAGCTTTACTGTGGGTTGGAAAACGTTTTAAATGTTTCTGGTTGTCCAGCCAATAGGCAGTTTCCAATGTAATTTGAATCTTTTGTTTCTCACCTAACACCTTATAGGGAATGAACTTTTTTCTATAAACCCATAGTAACCAGCCTCCAAGATGGCCTTTAGTGATTCTCATTTCTTGTTATTCATGCCCTTATATAGTCCCCTTTCACACTGAATCAGTACTGATTTGTGTCAGGACTGGTTTGTGTGACTAATAGAATATAGCAGAAATGTGATTTCAGAAGCTAGGTCAGAAAAGGTATTGCAGCTTCTACCTTGGCCTCTTAGATAGCTCTCACCAGGAGAAGTAAGCCACCATGCCATGAGGACACTCAAGCAGCTCTGCAGAGGATCAAGAGGCTCATATGAAGAGCAATTAGGGCATCTCATCTATAACCAGGCATGTAAGTAAGAAACCTTGGAAGTGAATCTTCAGTCCCATCAAACCTTCAAATGACTGCAGCCCTGGCCAACATTTGACTACAACCTAAAGACAGACACTGAGCTACTACCCAGAGAAGCCACTCCTGAATTCCTGACCCATACTAGCTGTGAGAGAATGATTATTGTTTTAAGCCACCAAGTTTGGGACAATCTGTTGCACAACAAGAAATAATTAATACAAAGCTTATTCTGAGGTACCAGGATTGAATGGAAGAGACCGCATTCTGCTAAACTCACCGAGTTTAAATCTCTTCAGACTGAGCACTCGATTCCAATGAGTGCTATACCATCTTGCAGAACATTGCATCAGTGATTTTTAGAGAATTATTGCCTTCAATTGGCACTGGATTTTAGAGCTAATAAAAGCCCAACCTTTGCCTTTAAAACAATGTGGGCAATCTAAAAGACCAAACCTCCTAAGCATTGCCTCTGAGCTTAATCTTATGAATGTACTGGGTTTCACATTGTCAGTACTTCTGTGGATGATTTCCTATTGGTTATTGGTTGAACACTGCTACAGAGGTAGCACTTCTGGCTTACCATGCACATGTCCAGAGTGGGTTCCTGCCTCCACAGAAAGCCAGCAGGCAAGTAGACATTGGTGTCAGTGGTTGCAAGCTGAACCAATGAACTCAGAAATGATACAAGTTGAGAGGATATGGGTGGGAACACCAATTGTTTGCTTCAGTTACCAAGTCAAGGCCTCTGCCGCAGGAGGAAGGCACAGATCTAGTCATCAGAATTGTGGTTACAAGATGATGATGGAGACTTAGGAACAAAATCAAAGTGAAGCTATCCAAACAGGCATTGAAGTCAAGGCCAGACAGGTAATAGAGGCTTCCTAGACCTGATGGTAAGCCTGAACTTAGAGACTGGGGATCCCTCTTCTGCCCCTCAGCCCTAACCAAAGGCAAAGGATTCACCAGGCTTACCCTGTAGTGGCTGTGCTACCAATTCGTTTCCTTGCTGCTGCCTCTTATGAAGCAGTTAGTTCTTCCTATTATGAGCCACTTTATTTAAGTGACAAGTCAGACATGTCTACCAATTCGTTTCCTTGCTGCTGCCTCTTATGAAACAGTTCTTCCTATTATGAGCCACCTTATTTAAGTGACAAGTCAGACATGAAGAAATAAACTCAACCAAGAGTTTAAAGAGAACCAAAGGATAGCATTCCTCTTCTTAAGGAAATCAGTGAGTTAAAGTTGAGCTCAGCACACAGTAGGTGTTCAACAGATGTTAGGCCAGTTGTCCCCAAGCCCAGCCACCACTCACTAGGGCTGCCGGGCAGCTGCAGATCCATAATGCTAATCTAGATCTGCTCTCTGTGCTTTCTTGTATCTTAACAAAGAAAACATAGATGGTAACAGTGAATCCTCCATGTATAGTGGTTCTGCCTTATCACTGGGAGTTCCTCCCACTTGGTGAAGAGTTATTACTGCTTAGGCTCCATTAGCTTGAGACAGACGAACAGGATAGAACATTTGAGAAGATCCACCACGGGGCAAGAACCAGCCCATTGGGCATAAATTTGAGGAACCACTTGACTTTCTTATCACTAGCCCAGTGGTTTCATGATATTTGGCACGCAGAGTCACACTAGAAAAAATAAAAATAAAAACAGGTCCCCTAAAGTCCCCCAGCCTTGGTTCCAATGTACTTTGAGACAGGGACTTAGGTAAGAAGAAGCAGAAGCAGAAAATGTGTCCCCTTTTTCACCTGCATTTGCTTCTCTGACATCATCCTTCAGAGGGCGCTAATTTTCAAAAGACTGGGGCCACTGGGGCACATCGCCAGCTATTTACCCTGCAGAGAGGGGAGATCCTCAGCAGTTGTTCATTCTATGTGAATAATCGATACTGGCGAAATTGAACCAGAGACTTTATTCGCACTTATTAATGGGATATCTTCCTCCAAATAATATAAGGAAGTTCCAAAGCCATGGTTTTGGCTGCTCTTCAGGTCTTCCTTTTAAGGAGGTCCCCTCGCCTCCCCACCAATAGCTTCATGGGTCTAGTAAGATTTCTCTGGAAATAACTCAACATTTTCTGGTCATATTTAGTACCTGGGCAACATTAGAAATTGTGGCCCAGCAGCCAGCCAGATTTTTTCAGGGCCACCAGGAGGCAGCTGTGGTACTTCAAGACTACAAGTAAGCACACAAGGATAGAGGTTTTATCTATCAGTCAACCTGGTTTCAGATCCCACTTCTGCCTCTTACTAACTCTATAACTTTGGATAAGTTAAGCAAACTACTTCTTAGCCTTACATGTAAATGGAATGATAATCCCGTAATATTTTGGCATGAAATAAATTACTTTGGGCATGTAAAAAACTAGCACTGTGCCTGGCACAAAATAAGCATTAGTTCCTTTTCCACCATCCTTCCCTCTACTTTTAATAATATCATACGAGATGGGCAATTTCCTGCAAGTGTTCATAGAAAAGCCTCAGTCACTTACTTGAATCTTTGCCCCCTTAAAAAAATAAACATATTTCATTTGTTTGGTATCTCCCAAACAACCAAGAGTGAAGGCCACATGAGAGTCAGAAAGCCAGCTAACCTAGAGGCATTGGGCTGTCTTCATGTTTGTACCCTGACTCTATGGAGTTGGGAGAAGTTGGCAGAGTCCTCAAGACAGATCAATCTTTGGAGAATGAGACTGGAAACATACTTAGCAGGAAATTCTCCAATAATGTGTTGCACCTTGCTCCCCCTCCCCCATCTCAGTGTCTTATATGTTTCAAGGATCATACCAGAGCCAAGTTTCATGATGAGCAGATAAAGTTCAGAAACAAATCTTGAGTAAATGTACCTCCCCCTTGCATCTGGATGCTCCCCAACAAGTCACTGAGCTGTTGCCATGGAGCAGGCCCAGCTCTAAATCCTGAGATTGCTAGGCCCTTGTCCTTAAAGTATCTTTCTGTCTACCAAGGGAGACAAGTAATAAACAAGCAATGACAGCATCGTGCAATAAGCTTTACGTGTCTGGAGCCAAGTATCATATGTCTAGGACTGAAATTGCAAGAGACGGGGATCTGGGCTGTATTGAGGATGAACCACATCCTTCATCACTTGCCGTATTTGGCCATCGAGATGACTTGTCTGAGCTGAACCTTCTTTGAATTCCTTGTCCCTGTCCTATCATGTGACTTCTGTGCCTCAGCTTATGTGTCTTAAGGAAGGGCCGGAAACTAGACTTAGGATCCTACAGAAATAGATCTGACCAGAACCTAAACAGAGAAAAAATGTGGGAAAAAAATTAGACTTTTTAATTTTTTAAAAATGTGTTTTTAGAATTTATTCTGAGGCTCTCATTACAAAACTGAAGCTATCTATTTTTAAAAAACTTAACATTTACTAAATATCCTGGTTTGTCTGGGGCATCCAGTTTTAGCACTGAAAGTTCTAGATCTTAGGAAACCCCTCAGTCCAGGACTCACTGGAAAAGCTGGTCATCATAGCTGGAGGAACACAAAGGTACCAGCAGAGATCAGAGAAATGTGCCAATCTAGAGCTTAAGCCCTGAACCATGAATGCAGAAAATCATAATTAGTCAATCCACAAAGCCAAAGTTGCTTCCTGAGTATGAATGGGGCCAAGGGTAATATTTAACAAACACAAATATCAATACGTAATGAATAAATATGAGACCATCTTTAAGAATATTCACAGATACAAGAAATTGTGATTTGTAATTGTTCATTACAAAGTTGGCTAGAGCATAGCCTTGCAAGTTACTGGGAGTTACTGGGATCTCCATTTTCCTGGAGAGGCTTAACGAAACAGCATAAAAGTTAATAGCATGGGAATCGATATAAGACAGATTTGACCTCAAACCACGGCCTTACGCTCACACATTCTGTGACCCAAGGTAAGTTTCTTAACTTCTTTGTGTATTAATTTTGTTTTCTGTAAAATAATTCCTACTCTGAAGTGCTGTTTTATAAATTAAAATAAAATTATCGTAGTACATGGAATATAATAGCATTACTGAATAAATATGAACTGTTATCAAACAAAGCAAGCACTTTATTGTCTTGGGTGGTACCAAGTAGAATTAATAAGGGTCTAAGAGTTAGTCAGCTCATGAAAACAATTTTGCCATGAAATATTAGTAATATAGCTGTAGATTGATTTTGGATACCATTATATTTTCACATGTTCCTACAACTGAAAAAGACTTTGAGCTGAATATCTTCATTTGCTCCTCCAGTTTCTCCCTTCACTTTTTTCTTCATCTTTCTTTGTGCCCTTGGGGTCCGGCCTATATGGTCTAAATCAGTGGACTTCCTGGCCCTCTGGACTTCAGTTGGATTTGGCACAAACCGGCTGGGAGTTTCTCTCAACTGAAGGTCATAGCTCCTGTCAAGAGGCCGTCTCCACCCAGGCCTGTCTGTCTCCGGGTTTGGGGGCCCCACTCCTGTCTTGCCTTCAGTCTTAGCAATGTTAACAGTTGCAATCTTTGACCGGCTCAGGGTCCTGCACCATTTGGGGGTTCTCAACAGCTTAGCTGCACATTTGTAAATCATTCTTTCGTAAACCCCACTCAGGTGATCCCAGTGAATGTTTCTTTTGTTTCCTGATAGAACGCTCACATACAAACATCAAGAGAACATCAAGCTCAGTGATTTACAAACGTATGTTTAGGGAGAGTTCTGGACTGGCCACAGCAGAATTAGATAGGGAGCTTTTAGAAAAGGCAGATCCCTGGACCTCCCACCTGGAGTACTAATTCAAAGGAGTCTTGGGCGAGGCCTCAGACTCTGCATTTCTAACAGCTAATTGTGTTGCACAGCCAGACGTGGGAAGAGGTCACTGCTGGGACCCCTGTTGCAGCTGGGCCCTGTTTCCTCATCAGTGTTTGTTGTTCTTCTTTTACATTTCACTCTTTTCATTTCAAAAAATACAGCATATATAGAAACTGTATATAACCTTCATAAGGGTGATCTCTATAAGGGTAAGGATGTTGGCCTATTTTTTTTTCAGGTCTAGAGCATTACCTGGCACATAGTTGGCACTCAGTAAATTTCTAAGTGAATGTTGAATGAATAATTTATTAAACACATTTGCAGAACTTCTCAGGGCTTAGATTAGTTCCAGCTTACGACCTCCAGGAGGATATGACCTAAGCTCCATATTTGATTAAGATCCAAACAAACAAAAAGTGATCCTGACAGGGAAAGATGAATTCGTCATCAAAGCTGAGTAAGTTGCTGAATATAGGTAGAATTTCACAATAGTGGTTTTCTGGAATTTCTCCCCACCTGCCTGTCCTTCATACCCAGCACTAGATAGAGTGGCTTATGCTAAAAGTCAGGAAGCTACAGTAGACATCCTTCAAGGCCTTTGAAAGGTATGAAACGCCAGTGTTAACTTTCCCCTACTCCACGCTATCACACACATTCCGAGTAGTCATGGTGCCATTTTTATCCCAGAGGTTGCCGTACATTTCAAACTGAGTGTTGAAAATAAATTTCCATGCAAAATAAAAGTCCACAGTCAGGTAGGTTCTTTCTACGTCCTACTTACTTAGTCCTACCTCCTCAGCAATTCCTGATTGCCTAAGGAGACCCGTTTCTTCCCTTTGTTTCCCTCTGCCCTTATTTTTTGAGTAACTAACAGAAAAATCTCTTGGCTTACATTTTTCTGACAGTATACGTCAGTGAAAGTTTCTATCTAATTGACTTTTTTCCATGCAAGGCTAAATTTACTTGAATAAATTTGGTTGGAAAGCATTCTAGGGTAAGAAACACACTTCTCCAATTCTTTAAACAGACTGTACTATTCATACCCTTTGTAAATAGCATCTCTTCTCAATGACTCCTAGTCATCATTATCAAAATCAGTTATTGATTTTATGGTATTTTAAACCCAGCGACTGCCTAGGGGCCAAGAAGGTATATAAAGCGATTAGCTCCTTTCATAACTGGCCCCAACCTGATGCATTTAGCTGGTCCTTTGCCTGCTCTTTATAGCTTTTCTATCACCTCCATTACTGATTATGGCTTTTTGCTATCAGGATGCTTGCTCCTAAAGGTGAAGTTGCCAAAAAAAAAAAAAAAAAAAAGAGCTCTCTGGGTAAGTCAGGGGTCATTCAGGGCTTTTACACAAATATATATTTTTGCCCTGAGTTATACAGGAGCTGATCTAAGAGGAATCTTCACAATTCGAGAGATGTTGTGGAATGAGAATGTTCTAGGAATGAGCAATAAACTGATTTCTAAAAATATTTTTAATGATTTGAAGAAAAGATTAAGAAATGTGTGCTATTGAATTTAGAAATAAGTTTGATGAATGATGAGATCTTGCTTTTCAAATTCATTACTTTTTAGAGAATATATAACTCTGATTAGAGAAAAGGAGATTTAGAATGGATAAAGGAAAAAATGACTATGAAAGTTACTTGAAAAGCCCTTTTGAGGGAGTTACAGAATCACTAGGCCTTGCAATCTCTATAATTAGTATAACTTACTAAATTTACATATACTCCTGCCTGAGGACAGAGGAATGGACGTTATGGGTTCTCAAATGTCTATCAAACCTCAGGATTCAGAAATATTATTTCCTCCTACAACCTTATACATGTTTAAAGTATGTTGTCCATACATAGGTTCACAGTTAGGTCTAACCTTTTTCATTAGCTTGATTTGATATTTGTTGTAGTGTTACAAAGAAGTGAAACCATCTACTGTCTAAGAAAAATAGAGAAATAGAGTAAATGGAATATAAGGTTTTAAAAATATAGTATTATTTCTCATATTTAGAAATACTTGTACACTGAAACATTTGACTCAGTTATCCTAGGACATGTCTCTTGAGAGTCTCTTTTGCATTGTACAATGAGGAAGTATGAAAGATTAGGAGAAAAGCCATGCTGAAAACCGGGGTTTAGCAGAAGAATCGTCAGTATTTCCACAAGATACCAAATGCATATATTCACATAAAAAGAAGTCTGGCATCTTGAGTTACGTTTAGGCCCCTGAAGTTCTAATCTTATCTCTTTTATCATGAACTCGAAGATGTTATTGGCACATTACTTTACCTCCCAATGTTGTGTTTTCCTCTATGAAAAATGGGTTCATTGTTCTCTGCTGTCATGTTCATATCTCAAAAACCAAAATTTAAGCAGCTGAACATGGAATGACTGTCCCTTGGCTGCCTAGAGTTGGTGAAGCAAGGAGAATCTATTTGAAGTTCAAAAAAAAAAATGTTCTCCCATAACTAGCAAGAGGCTTTGCTTGCCCTGTAAGGCCCTCCCTTAACTAAGTCATCACTCCACCCAGTTCTAGAGGAGGAGTCATCAAACAAATGATTCAAAACATTTTTATTAAAAAATAATAATAAAACTGACAAGGCCTTCCTTTCATGCCATAACAGGAAACTCTCCATTGCCAGAGAAAAGGACAGCTTGTTACCTGCACCAATTGGCAAATGGGGCCCAATCTGCCATTGGAGTTTGTCTGTGGTGCCACAGTGGCTGAGAAAGGGCAAATATATCCTTAGAGCAACTGTTTGGTCTAATTGCCAAGAATCAAGCTAGCCAAAACTGCTTGCATTTAGCAATTTTTGTTGATTATAGTTCTCTGAGTAAAGATTAGGTAACAGAAGACAGCAGGGGAGAATACCAGTTTTAGGGCCAAAAGAGACAAAAAAGCATAAAAAGAACCAACTTGTCCCTCCATGCTCACAAATATGCTACTTTCAGACCAATCTGCCAATTTCATATTCAGGCATTATATATCCTTGGTCTAAGCTCCAATTAAGACATAAAAATCATGGAATTTTGGAGCCTCAAGGAACTTTAGAGATCATATAGTCTATCTATTTCATTCTACAGATGAAGGAAAAAAAAGACTTAGAGTCTGTTTCATCACAATATCTGTAAAGTAACTTGCTGAATGTCTCAGCAAGTGAGTCAGGGTGAGAACTCAGGTCTCCTAATGGCTAATCCAGCACTCTTACCACATGTCATTCAAGAGGGCCTTCCTGGCCTAATATCTCAAATTATAGAGCACAGGTTTTAAGCTAGATCCACTTTAGGCAAGGAGGGGAGCAGTGAAATGCCAGCTTCTTTAGGAACCTCCCAAGGAAGCCTCATGGTTATTCTGTACCCACGGGGATCCCAGTATCTCCAGAGGCCATATTTGTCCTCTCTTGGAGGCCCAGCAGAATGTTGAAAATATGTATATTTAGGGGAAACTAAGTGGCTATGCTTTTGATGGCAGCCCCAACTTCCAGTCCTCCAATGACAACACACCTGCCAGCCCTGGTATAATGGTTTTCAACACTCTCACACAGTCCACTGTAGCGTTGGAGAGAACCAGCGCCTCGAGTAGTCAGAGCCATCCTCGTTGGCCCAGTAGAAGAAGCCAAGACACTATTTCTCTTTGGCCTCCAGAACTAGCCCCTGTGCACTGACCAGGCAGGAGGGGATAAGTGTACAAGGAGAGCAAAATGGAGTAGGCCCCTTTGGCTCCTCTTTGTCATCGTTGCTGTCATCTCTGGGTTGTGAACACCTCAACGTTTCGACCATGCTCCTTTGGTAGTTGGTTTCCTCTCTAGATCTTCAGTCCTAACCCCTCTCTCATGCTTCAGTTCTGTTGGTCTAGTGGTCTGCTACGGTTTCCATTTGGATGTCCTCTACCCCTCCTACTTACCAACCCCAAAATTGAATTCATTTTTCTTCCTGAAAAATAGACTTTTCCATTTCTATTAAAACACACACACAACAATAACAAACTATTCATTCGATCCAGTTTCCCTTTCCTACTCCCACCTGGCATGTCAGTTGGTCCCCAAGTCTTACCAAGTCCTTCTTTGTAGAGTCTTTTTTTTTTTTTTTATTGCCCACATCTTAGACCTGGAATGCAAGAAGGACAAATCAGTACCTCTGGGCTCCTTCTCACCTTTTCTTTTACCTTAATCCGTGCTCCATTGCACATGAGACAATAAATTTCTGTTGTATAAGTCACCCAGTTTGTGGTATTTTGTTACTATAGCCCTAACAAACTAACACACTGCCTGTCCCTCCCTGCATAGCTCCAGGGTATACCTGACATTTCATACCTCTATGCTTTGGCCCTGGCTGATGTCTTTGATGGAATGCACCCTACCTCACCCGCTTTGTCTGATTTAGTGATCTCCAATTCAACCTTTAAGATTTAGCTTGAGTGTCGCTTCTTTTGTGACTCTTTCACGAAACATCCTCTCCCAAGGTAAAATTCATCTTTTATTCCTCTGCTATGATGAACTGGGACTTACACATTCCTCTCATAGCACACGGCATCTGGAGTTGCAACTACTTGCCTGCTCTGCCTTTGCTTTTAGACTATTGTTCTCAATCTTTGTTGCACAATAGAGTCACCTCATTTCATGCTCAGACCCTACTACCTCTCAGATCCTGATCTGGGTGGGGCATCAGTGTTTTTCAATAGGCTCCCAGGTGATTCACACATGGTGCTAAAGATGAGAACCACTATATTAGACAGTGGTCCTAAAGGATAGGATTTCCACCTTAGTCTGATCTGCCATCAACCCAAAGAGTAGACGGCCTCAAGTACATACTTACCAAATGTTTGCTGAACTGTTTGTAGGACCCCAGGCCCTCTGTCTCTCTTCTGCTTTTCTCATTTCTTCTCATTTAACATGTCCACCTCTCCTCAAACAACAACAACAACAAAAAGAAACATGAAACAAACCCTCTGTAAAATGCCAATTTGAGATTTAGAGAATTAGACTATCTGAAATCAACATAGGTTAGAGAATGTAATAGTATGTTAATAGCATTTTAAAATGAGGTAAAACAAAAATGCAGAAGTAGCTTATTTTAAATATCCATTTCTCCACCTTCTAATACATAGAGCACTCTCTTCTCCTTCCAAACACAGAATGTGGGAAAGTTCCATCAGCCCGACACTTCTCTTAATCCCGCTCCATAATTTTTCCTATGAGGGATTTCAGAAATGAAATGCAATGCTGTATTTATGCTTTTCTAGTGTTCCTAACCAATTTTACATCAGTAAAAAATGGAGTATGGGAAGATTTGGACCCACAGGTTCCCCTTCTAGCACCCCTATTTAGCTCTTCTTAAATACTCAATATCCTCAAAAGTCTTTCTCCTTTCTTCTCCCTCTATATAAACACTAAGGTGAAAATAACTGATAAAGGGCTATTTGTTTTAATTTTATTCTGGGGATGAAATTTATACTTTCTTATAGAATGTTTAGAAAATACAAAAAAAAAGGCTTTAAAAAATTTTTTTAAATCTTTTTTAATCTCACGATGAAGAATAAACAACTGTTGAGATTTCTGTATGTTTTATCACCCATTACGTACTATATAAGGAAAATTTCTCCAAAAATATGTATAATGTACGTAGTGGGAGGGAGGGAGGGAGGGAGAGAGAGAGAGAGAGAGAGAGAGAGAGAGAGAGAGAGAGAGAGAGAGAGAGAGAGAGAGTCTGTGCTAACTTGCTTCTTTACATACTCAAAGGATAAAAACTCAGCCCCACATGCATTAGACTAAAGGTGTTCCTAAAGATTCTAAAGAGGAGAGGGAAAAGGGTTCTCATCCTCTTCACCCATGACTCTTGTTGTCATTGTCCCCGCCTCACTGTGTCTCCTCTCCTCAGTCTCTCTCTCAACACTCTACCCAACTTCGTTTCCCTTGGCACCAGCTCCCCACTCCCAGATCTTTCTCCCAGCTTCTCCATGTTCCCTTTCTTAGGC
>NW_006494614.1:37774944-37784676 GCF_000325575.1 Pteropus alecto | reverse complement strand
ATAGATTGTCTTATAAAGTAGTAGGAGATTATTAATATATTAATAAGAAAGAAAGAGAATGAAAGAAAGAGAAGGGGAGAAGGAGGGACAGAGAAAGGGAGGAAGTGAAAGAGGGAGGGGATAAGTCCTGGAACAAATATAAATGCACGTAATTTTAGAAAACATTAGGTCACATTACCTACAACTTTGTACCCTTATTTTTAAGAGCAACACAATATTAGGATAACCATCTGCTTTTTAATTAGAAGTTAAAATGAAAGTTAAAGTCATGGAATCACAGAGAGTGAAAATACAAACAGCGTCCCTCTGGTGTTGGGCTTTTGGCGTGCAGAGGACTTTCTCTTAGTTCAAGGAAACTTCCTAGGTGAGAGCACAGGTTTCACGGAACATAGACTTCAGCAATGACGTATGTAGGTGGGATCGTTTTTACTTTATTATTTGTAGAAGGTGTTAGTTTCATTTGGTGAGGGCTATTCTAAAATTCTGTTCTTGAGTAAATGAGGGGCAATCCTGAAGGACACAATGCCTCACAGAGGTCCCTCTTTTGAAATCAAATGGGTAGACCCGCCAACATACCTCTATAACATGATCTGATGACAGGTGAATCTACAAGAGATTACAAGGATCTCTTGAACAAAACTCAGATATACTTCATACTCTGAAGATTACCAGGTATTTTTGAGAATTGCTAGTAAGAGGCTGTTTGAATATTGGAGGATGAAGACACACAGTGAAAAGTATTTCAGGTGAACATAAAACTAAAACAAGAGTAAAATTATGCTATTTCCCTGATTTGACCATTAGAGAGGAGTCAGTTTTAGGCTATTAAACAGGAGTTAGCAAAGCACAGCCCACAGGCAAAATCCAGCCACCCTTATTTAAGTACCATCCATGCTATGTTCCCACTACAATGGCCAAAATGAATAGTTGTGACAGAGGCCATATGGTTTGCAAAGCTTAAAATATTTATTACCTGGTTCTTTGCAGAAAAAATTGCCTGATCTCTGACCTAGAGAAATCCATTCTTGTTTCAAGGACTCCCGAATTTAGGATTCGTAGTATGTTATTGTTGTTTTCTGGTGGGGAGACAGCTTCATTCTTGGTGGAAGGAAGGAATAAGGAGAAATCCCACTATTCAGTGAGGTAGGCAGGTTTGCTTCAGAATCTAAGACTTTAGACCTGTCTGGACAGAGTCTGTATGTAGGAGGAAGAGGGAACAGGTTCCTTAGAATCAGTTCAGGAATCAATTTCTCCAATATCACCCCACCTTCCACACCCATAACCAAAGAAACACTCCTTATTGATCTGTAGAGATCAAAGGGAGTTGATTAACCTAGTGCTAACTGAGGAACATTTCAAAAGAGTGAGTCAGCAAAAGGAGGTTTTACAAATTACCAAGTTTTCCATGAGGGATTTTTTTTTTTTCTTGAAAAATAATATAGTCTGTTAGTGAACTATTTTGTCTCTGGAGCCAAACAGGCATGGACTTGAGTTCTACTAGCTGAGTAACCTGGGACAAGTTGCTCTATGTCTTGAAACTTAGGCAATATCATCTGAAAAATAGGAAGAATAATAACAGCCTATTCATAGAGTTATTATGAGAAGTAGATTGGATAATATATGAAAAACATTTAGCACCATGCCCAACACATTAACAGTGCTCAGTAAATGTTAGCTGTTATTATGAAGAGTCTTCTGGCTGACTCACATATTAGGAGTGCCATCATTGTAATTTCCTAAAAAGTTTTTTTAAGCACTATTGTTAATGGGCTTGGAAATTTTTAGGCATTTAATAAATGGTAGTAATAAAGATCTAGGTTGTAAATCACTTGGGCTAATAGACGCATCTTTGAAACTTTTTAAATTGAATCCATAAAAAGAAAAACATTTTATAATGAAACTCATTACATACACTTCTGTGTACGCGTGTGTTTATAACTGAAAAAAGTGTTCAGAAAATAATGCATAACCTTCTTACATGTAATGCACTTTGACATTTCCTACTATATTTTTCAAATGGTGGACATAATCCAGCCAATTAATTTCACAACCCACTAAGAGGTAGAGACCCACAGTTTAAAAAACATGCACCATGGGGCCATCGAACTGCAATTTCTGAAGCATAAATATCTGTTATCTCTAACACAACCATTCTTTGTGATTTTGAGACCTGTAACACCTGCAATTATTATTTGTTTTGTGTCTTGCATCCTTAAGTATATCTTTTGAAGTTAAAGTCGTATGCTTTCTAAGACTCTTGCACAATATTTTATCATAATGGTGGAAACAAAAGAGCTCTCAAAAATTGTTTTAAAGTATAATTGAATTTCTATTTGCAGAAAAAAATTAAGAAAAGAATTCTTCTGTCTTCTACAAGGAATTGTATAACCCCAATTATAGAAGATAACCATACGCCAAAATTGTCTATTAAGGTCTACGCTAAAATGTGAAAGCTTCTCAGGGAAGAGATATTGAGCAAAATATATAAGAAAGAAAACAGCCAGTCCTACTAGTTCCTATCTCTACCTACCCCCATATCACATTACTGATGACAGTTGCTAAAGGGAAGGATGCCAATGACTTATCATCAAGTAGTTTAAGATTTTCTGTTCTAACTTGACTCATCGCTCTCTACCTATATTCTTTCAATCTTTCTAAATTATGATTCCCTCTGTCACTGACAGAAACGCAACCTATATCTACTGTTTTTCCCTATGTGACTTAATCAGAACTATAAGATCAGAAGGGATTCCAAGACTCCAAAGCAAACTTCAGTTCCAAGACTCTACCTGCATTCCAGAACCACATTTGTGTTTTCAGCACATTCAATGGCTCACAATCCTTAGCCAGATGAGACCAGCTTGCAGAATTCCAGGTCCCGAGTCCCTCTTCCCTCTCTATTTCACACACGTTTTCTAATCTTAGTCCCTGCAACCTGTCGAGCTTTGTCTCCATTGGAATTTCTAAACAAGCTACACATGCTCAGCCAGGTTAGGGAAGCTATTAGGGAAACTATTTGATTTCAAGTAAAATTTCTTGTTTTTAAATTTTTTCTTGAATCTATCCTTCAAACAGTATGCTTTTAGATTAATACTACAGAAGAAAAACAAAGTATTAGTGGTGTACTGTTGATGCCTGATCTTTCTTTCCTTTCTTTCCTTCTTTCCTTCCTTTTTTTCTCTCTTTCTCTTTCTTCTAATTTGCTAAATTTCTTACATTTTCTTTAATAGGAGTGAAGGATTGTTGATGCCTGATCTTTCTTTCCTTTCTTTCCTTTCTTTCCTTCCTTTTTTTCTCTCTTTCTCTTTCTTCTAATTTGCTAAATTTCTTACATTTTCTTTAATAGAGTATGAGTGAAGGATATAAAAAATTGCTTAAGAAAAAATTAAACTATCTCTTAAAATTTCAAGGAGCTTACATATAAGAATTCATTGTAGCTGGTGTGTTCCTATGTGAGTATCAGAGGCAAGATCAGGAGGACAGGACACTTGCAGAGCAGTAATTAAAGGGAAGATAACTTGTGTCAGATTCTTCTTCCCTTTGTTATTTTGTAGCTGCGTGACTCTAGAAAGGCGCCTTACCCTACCTAAGCCTCACCTTTTGTGTCAGAAAAATGAGGTTAATAATAGCATATTAATCACAGCATCATTGTAAAGGATTTTGTAAGATAATCATGACAAACACTTAGCACACTCACTGGGTCCCAGGCAAGAACACAATGAATAATATTAATAATAATAATTAATAATAATAACATTATGATGATGATATTATTATAATTATTATTGCCGTAAGACTCCTCTTTCAAAGCCAGAGTCCTTACATGAAGAAACTTCTAGAGGTGATGAAAATGTTTATGGTCTTGATTGTGGTGATAGTTTCACTGGAGCATGTTTAAAGCCATCAAATTGTATACATTGAATTTGAGCAGTTTTGGTTTTTTTTTTTTTAAGTATCTGTTACATCTCAATAAAACTGTCTTAAAAAAAGCTGAGCTGGCATGCATGGAAGTATGGATGGGGCACATCTGTCCCTATTAGAAACTAAACAATGCTATTAATAAATATGTTTAAAAGAATTTCAGATTAAATAGTAAAAATGGCAAAAAACAAACAAACAAAGAACAAACAAACAAACAAAAGACAAAAGCCAGAGCCTAAAATTCTGGGTGGAAAGAAGACTCCAGCAGCATAGCAGAGGCAAACTTCACTTTCAGTCTCACCAAGAATTTCCCACCAATGGACAGCCAGTCTTGAGACCAGAAGCTATGAGAAGAATCTCTAAGAAAAAGGTATGATTTAGTGAACGTCCCACTATGGATCGTCAAAATCTTCAGATGTCATTGGCCTGCTGCTCCAAAAAAACTCCGTAGAGCCAAGGGGTCATAGGATTTCACCTGCCCTTCCTGGCAGTTCCTGAAAAGCACACTGTCAGCAATGCAGTGGGAGTAAATGGAGAAGCATCCATGAAGATTCCTCACATCAGCTGGGGAAAGGTTCCCACAACACGGTTATCAAGAACAGATAATTTGAGGCAGGATGAGGAGGACGGGGCTACAGCTCATGTTTTGCAACATTACACAGATTTCCCCAGACTCCACAACTTTGACCCTATGTCCTAGAACTACAAGTTGGAAGCACATGAACTGGGAACAAGGATTTACACATGTCCTCAGCTCCCAGAGTTTCCTGCCAGGCTTCTTAGTGGGTGGGAACTTTTTGCAGGCCCTTAAGGAGGTGTCAAAAGCCAACCCCAAGTTCACCAGGCCTATTGAAAAGATAACTTCCTGGCTGGGATGCTCAAGGTCGATCACCTATAAAGGAGAGGGAGAGATTTTTGTATGTTCCTGAGGCTCTCTGCTTTTGAAAGCCCTGGGCTGCACCTCAGCCCTCAGAGGGAGAAATGAAGCAAATGGTGACCGCTGGCTACTCTCTAACCCCAACAGACTAGTCTAGGAAAAGTTTTCACAATATAGATGTTAGAAACTGATTATCTAAGCCTCAATCTGAAGAAACAGAGCTGCAGACACATATCATAACATTCCTCCTGCATTTCCCAGTCTCCAACATTTGGCCTTAAGCCCTGGAGACTCAGGAGTCTGAGAACAGCAAAACAAAACATTTTTGCTTCATGCTGAATTCCCATCTCCTACAATTTCCTGTCACATCTGCAGCTGTTCTCTATGCCAGGGCTTCACAAGGCACACAGTCACATCTCTCAGACTAGAAAGGACTCTAGGGATTATCCAGGCCATTCCCCTACCTCCTAGAAACTATACTCAAATCATGAGATAAGCTTGCGGATTTACGGATTTGACTTCTCTTATGCATATTCCAGACCATTTCCAGAATGAAGCTTTCATAGATAACAGGGTTTGGACATTCTGATGCAGAGTCAGAAGCAAGGAGCACCCTGTCAAATTTTCCCCAGCTTCCCTCCCATGCGCAGCATCTCCGATGCGCTCATAACCGGAGCCTTTGATAATACATAAACCATTGCCACATATTACAGAAACCACAACTTTCTGGTCACTGTCCCTGGGTTGGGCCAGGCCACTGTGCAATGAAAAAAATCTGCTTGCATCTACGGACTTGGAGCTTTATGAGATCTAAAGAATGAGAGAGAAGATGAGTTAAAAGGTGACTGTGGTTTTGAGCCTGGATGACTGAGACAAGATCTCTGATAGAATAAGCAAGTCAACAAGTTGAAGAACGTTGAGGGTGTGGGAATGACAAGAGAGCAGATTTGTGGGTTCCTTCAGCATTTTAGAGGGCATTTAGACAGACCTTCATTCAGAATTCAAATAGGATGAATTTCATTAGATACATGGAACTATTTATGAAGATGAAGAAGGGGAGATAGTTCTGCTATAGAAGCTCTTCATCACAAGAGGTAGCTAGAAGAACAGGAAGGAGATACTATAAGATGACACTGAAAATTACTTGACATTTATACATAAAATAAAATAATAACTTTCTTTCATTTCCAAGAGAATCTCCAAGGAAAAGGGAAATTGTAGGGGAGATAATAGAGAAACTAATGATGACCCCACTCTCAAAGTCAACCCTGAGTTCTCAACTAATCTCAATATCTAAGAGTAGTTATCAAGTCACCCCAAAGCCTTATATTTTTTAGCAGAACAGCCTCAGTTTCATCAAATATTCCTCATACATGATTGTTCCCAAAATTCTCAACTCTCCATATCTTCAAATACACTTTAATTTGTCAATGTGCCTCTGAAAATGTAGCATCTAGAATTTTAGAGAAGTTTCTGAATGCAATATCTAAAAACATTAACAGATCTGTCACCCACCTTATGCTGACCACATTTCCCCTTCAGGCCACCTAATGCCACACAAATGCCACCTAAAGCAGCAACATGGCAGTTACCATTGACTTGTATTGTCTTTTCATCAGTTATTCTCAGTTTTTTTCTTTTCAAACAAATTGCTTTTTTATCCTTATTTATTTGTTTGAGTTGCTTTGTTTTATTTTGCTTTTATCCAAAGGCAAAAATTTGCCCTTGTTAAACTCTACTATATAAATTTCAGATGTTTGTCAATATAACTTATTGAGACCACTTTGAATCTAGATTCTGACTTCTTGTTAACCATCCTTCCCAGATTTTTAATAAGAATATAAAATTGGAGGGGGAGGGGAACCAAGATCACTGTGGCATATGACATCATTTTCCTTCTTATCAACTGGGTTCTTCAGGATCATATTGTTAATATATGTTTCATTTACTTAGAAAATAAGCCATTGTATTATGTAAGTAATTGAAAATTTTATAAACTGCTATCATAATGCTTGTTTAAGGAACTTCATTGGATTAAAGATGTGTATAAATAGCTGTTTCATTATTTAAAAAATGTCCATGTTATTAAATTGGAATACAAAATTAATAAAATATTCAACTTGAGACTCTCATTTGGGTTCACTACATAATAATTTTCTAGCCCTAGATCAAAGATTAAGGCTAAAGGAAAGCTGAGAATCCATAAAATGGATGTTGACAATGGACTAGGAGAGGTCATTATTCAAACTTCAGCAGTGTGGTGACATCATAATTACTTAATGACATTCTTGAATATTTTATAGTTGCATAGGCATGTGAATCACTCTGGGACTTGACATAAATAGAGTAATAAAAAGAGGCCATTTAAAATGCCATTTTTCTCTTCAAATGATGTTTCCCATTGTGCATAAGCTAAGAAACTGGAGTAATTGAGTGGCATATTTTGAGATGATTATAAAGGAGGCAGAGAGAAAACTTTGTGAATATGTTGATATTCACCAAATAAAATTTTTAAGTAAATTAAATTGAGTTTCTTCCTGGATATGGATTCCTGAAGGATAATCACAGTTCCTCCGTGAAACAATCTCCGGCCTAACCCACACCCTTATCTCCTCTAGTCTTCACAGAAGAAATGGACTTACTTGCAATCACAAGATTTGACTTTCTGAGACGGCTGTGTACTCCAGCCCTTCTATGGCCTTCCCAGGCTGGTGGGTTTATGGCAACATCCCCTCACAGACAGGGTATCAGGGGCCACTTGCCCTGAGAAGATCAGTGAGAAAGTTGAAAACAAGCACAGAAAGAGGGCATAGGGCTGGATGGGGAACCCAGTGCAGGTCAATGACTCTTCTCCTCCCTTCTGGGGTCCACCTGGACTGGGTGTGGTAGGAATGCTTCAGATTCACGCACGGAAACCTCACATTAAGATGACTAATCATCCCAATTGGTCAGCGACTGAGAGGACTTTCAACGACTGAAAGTCCCAGAACATGGGACTTTCCATACTAAAACTGGGAAAGTCCCAGGCAAATGAGTTTGAGCTGGGCACTCTAACTCATACACACTGGACAGTAGGATTATAGGGACTCGTTAAAGTCATCAAATCCCTTCCTTTATTTCACTTTGAAATCCCAACTATTATGGGGGAAAAAAAGACCCGTTTGTCAAAGCGCAAAGTGCTGAATTTAACCCCTTCTACTGGAGTCTTGAGGGTGTGTGGGATTTGTTATTTACTATGGCCTATTATCCTAGGAGCCATATAACACAGTGGGTGGAAACATAGACTCTGGCCACAAACAGCCTAAGTCCAAATGCCACGTCTCCTGAAGAATTTTTCTTAACGTCTCTGTTGTTTATAGTCTTATTAATAAAAAGAGAATGAGAGTAGCACCCACCTCATATGTTTGTTGTGAGAATTAAGTGAGTCATAATAGAAAATACTTAATAGAGGACTGGCCATATAGTATATAACATCTGCTACCATTTCTATTTTGGGCAATCCAACAGATCTTTGCTTGATCTCTGCTTGAAATACACCCCATATGATCATTCTTTGTCATCTCCAAGTACTGCGCTGGGTGCCAGGAATACACTGGTGAATAAGACTAAGTTCCAGCTCTGATACAATTTACTAGTAAACAAGATGAACAAACAAGTGATGGCACTACAGTGAAGTAAGAGGGATATTTTGGGAGTTGTCATAAATGTTATGAGATGCCTTGGGAGGTAACAGTTTCAACCGCGCAAATGCATACAATATCCCAGGAGATGGAAAAGCGGGAAGGGAGGAATGGATCTTGAAACGGCCAGGTAAAGAATAGACTCCTTGCACTATTGCTTCTGGAGTAGTTCAATAAAGTGAAAAAAAAAATTTTTTTTCTCCTTTTTTTAAGCTACAACATTTAGGGTCTTTTTTTATAGCACTTTATCATATACCCTAACTGAGAAAAAGATAGAGGGAGAAGGGGCGTACGTTGAAAGGGAGAAAGGGAGTGGAAAAATAGAAAAGAGGAAAGAAGATGTATGAAAGCCGTGGAAAAAGAATTGAACTGAGAAGAAAAGGAAAAAGCTGCTTAAGTTTTCTAATGCTTAGGTGACTGAGGGTACAACGGTTTCCAAATAACCAAACCTGATGATAAGGAAAAGGTGCCCAGAATCAGTCAAGGCCGTAGGCAAGGGAAAAAGGCATATTAGTGAGCTGACTCTGGGGCTGATCTCTATCCTCTCTGGCAGAACTGCTTCTACTCCAATGCTGAAAAAAACAATCAAACAAACAAAAAAAACCCACACACATAATGATGAACATAACTTCTGTGGATACTTACTATATGCTGAGTTCCCCCCACCCGCACCCCATGTAATCCTACAATGACCTTAAGGGTAGGTACAATTATCATTCTCACTTTATTTTATTTGCTAATCCACACTTTAGACTTTAGGAGTAAGAAGTTAAACAATATATCCAAGGTTACACACATAGCAAGTGACAGGATAGGATTTAAATCCAATCAGCTGTCTCCATAGCCTATTCGTTTCACCAAAGAATACTAAGAATACATAAGAGTTGCAAAAGAAAGTGCAGGTTTAATCACAACAGGGTAAATTCTCAGTCCCTTAAAAAGAACTTAGGAGAAAGACACTTTGTACCAGGTGACCTGCTCTACCGTCCACAGCCAACGGGCTCAGAAGGAGCACCTTGTCCAAGGGCAGCTGATCCACCCTGCCACCAGTGAATATGCCATGACTGGCATAAAAATATGGCAGAGTCCTTCCTTTATAAATTTGAACTTGAAAACATCAAGAGAATCCACAGTTACCTACAGGAGCTTAAGCTAACATGTTTTAATAATGAGAAGGAGAATGAGGCTAGAGAAGGCATGATTAAGTTTGAAGCTGAGGGAGCAGAAAGTTTGAGAAAGGAGAGAAAAGAATGG
>NW_006494614.1:37771245-37774898 GCF_000325575.1 Pteropus alecto | reverse complement strand
GGAGAATTGCACAGATCAAATTCAGGCCATTTATCCATAATATAAAGCTGCCTTTTCTGAGATAACCTGAACAAGTCTTTATTCTATGCAACCACAAGAGATGAAATCAAAAAAAAAAAGAGAAAGAGGGAGTAAGAGATTATTTACCCAAAACAATGGTTCTCAAAATGTGTTCTAGGGACCCCTAAGACCTTTTCGGGGTGTCTTTGAGGCCAAAACTATTTTAATAATAATAATAATAATAATAATAATGAGGAGGAGGAGGAGGACAAGAACGGGAACAGGAACAAGACATTACTTTTCCTTTTCACTCTCATTCTCCCACATTCGTACAGAGTATAAAAAGATCATCGACAGAGTTTAAAATTTCACATTGCAACTAATCTTTAAGAATCAAATACCTGTCAAATTTTGGTACGTTATTAAAAAAGGATATCCACAATTTCCTAAAAGGCTCTTAATTTCATTTTCTTTTTTCCAACTAAAAGCATCTGTGTCGATTAGATTTCGACCGAAAGGATACATCACAACAGATTAAATGAAAATGCAGATATAAAAATCCAGCTATTTACTAAAAAAACAAATATTAAAGAAGTTTGCAAAGATGTAAAACAATAATACTCTTCTCACGAATTTTTTTGTTTTGGAAAATACAGCTATTTTCATCAAAAATGAAGTTATTTATGCAATGATGAAATAGGTTTTTGTCATCTTGAAGTGAAATAACAAATATTTTTAAATGTCCTCGGCTTTAATATCCAATAAGGTAAATATGACATAAACAGAAGCTCTTTGAGGTCCTCGATAATTTTTTAAGAGCGCATAGGGGTCCTGAAACTTAGAAGTTTGAAAATGATTGCTCCAACGCTTTTAATCTCCTTTCACTATTTTGCTTTTTATACAATCTGCTTCATACACCGGCCACAAACTCCTGAGTCACTGCTTTTCCACCATTTTAGCCCACTGCGCTCTCAGGTCACGTGAAAGAAGATGAGAAGAAAAAGTTAGTGTGCATGGCACTCCGCCAGGCCGCTCTGAACCACCTAACCTGCTGGCACTGTTTTTAATTTCCCCTTCAATTATAGCCATAAGTTACAGCTCTCCAGCTGATCTCATTTAGCAGTAGCTTGTTGACAAATTCAAATGAACTCACTTCATAATTAAGATTCATGGAGAATGCCTCACATTGAAATATCCTCCCTCCTGTTAAATTATTTATTTTGCTCCAAAGACATGCCAATTTCACTCTGCACCCTTTTTGGGGACAAGAAATACTATGTAGTCTTGATTGAGTCTTAAGTTTGGCCAAGCATAATCATAAGGGTTTTATGTGCATGGTTTAATTTACTTACATGGATAACCCTCCTGGGGTTGTTGTGGAAATTAAATGCTTAGAAACAGAAAGTGTTTGCTAAGCAGGACATGCTCAAGAAACAATGATTGTTATCAAAGCCTCTAAACCGCCTCGTGACTTACTTATTGTTCTCATACCCAATTTACAGAGGAGAAAACAGACTTTTAAGCAGCAACTCCAAGATCACCAAAGCAGCATAGCCAGGGTTGAAACCTATACACACTGGCTTTAGAGCCCATGTTCTTATCCACTGTACTAAGGAGTTTTATTTGCTAGGAACTTATAAAAGTTTCAGGTAAGACAGATGTTTTCAAAATTTTATTTTAGACACGTACTGGTTTCTAAAATAGGAGAAATAATTTTCCATTTAAATTCCTTTATATGGTTCTTCAGAAACAATTATAAATAAATTTGCAGTTACTTAATATTGGCCTTATTACTGTTGTAAAAAAAAAAGGGAGTAATAAGTTAACCATTATCTAACATGAAAGATATATGGGTAATTTGCCACCAAATCTCTTCTTACAAAAGGTGAAATTTTTCTAAGAGTAAAAGTCTCTCTTTCTCTTTTTTTAATATTCTTGTTATTTTTTATTTTTCTTTCTTTCTGTCTTTCTTTTTTCTCCTGGTTATCCAGATCACCAATAACTCCCTGACTTTGCGTTCTGTATTGTGAATCCTACAGCTTTCAAAATAAGAGCGATTAATTTGGCCGGCTTCACACACGTTAATGGCAAGGCCAGGATCTGAGGGAAATTCTACAGGGCTCTTTCCACTTGAGTGTGAATTTAGTTGACAGAAAAACTGTGCCGCAAAATGTTACAAGCAAAAGTTAGAAGAATGGCAGGGAAACGCGATGTATATTCATGTTGGTGATATAAATTTCTGTTCTTATTAATTGTAATAACTAAGCGATACTGTTATTTCACCAGGCCCTTTGTCCTGAAGATTATAACACATGTTACATTTCACACCTATCTTCTACATACCCACGAATTAAAGTACAATTCTTATTTTCCTCGCTGAGATACTAAAAGGATTCACTATAGAGCTATGGTCAAAAACAGCAAGTTGAGGAAACCAGAGGGATGTGTGGTATAAGAGTTGGATCAATAACAAATAAACTGTTTCATAAGTAAACATTGGAGTCGAATCGATTATGACCCAGGGCATAGTTCAAAGTTTATCAATGGACAAACTAAGGCAATGTGAGAGGGTACATGACTTCTCAAACTCTTTAAGAACAGAGGTTAATTTTATTTTAGTACAGAGGAAATATGCCCTCAATTAGAATGGTTTGGAGAAGGAATCAGCCCTTCGGTTTCTCTTACTGTGTACAATTAACGAGAAAAATAAAAACAAAAGGAACATTAAAAGAGAGTTGAAGGAAGGAATTAAGAGTTTCATCACACATAAGAGAAGTTGAGGAAACGTGGCTTCTAGAGATTTGGCAACAATTGAACTTGTCGCGGAAGGGAGGGAGAGAAACTAACGTATTACTAGAGGTTTAACGGACAACAAAGGGCTAGCTCTGTCAGCTCAAGTCTAAAGATACACAGCTCTGAGGACTTCCAAGATGCTTGCCTTAGAACCAGTAACTGGAATGTCTTTTGAAAAAGGAACACAAATATAAATAGAAGTCATTTACAATCATAGAAGGAAATGTGTTGACTCATCACAAACTGAGTTTCTACTGTAGGAGAATACGATGGAAAGAGGCACAGTACCAGTGTCCCCACAAGACCTCAGTGGGGAACCCTCAGCCAAGAGACTGGATTATTGATGTTGACAGTGGCACCTGGGAGGGTTTAGTAAATTTGGTGGAGACAACTCCTGACAAGGGCGGTTGGAACTGCTCCCCGAGTATGATGCGCCCCCATGCCCGAAGAATCTTGAGATTGTGGGGAACTGATGTTGAGGGCTTCATTCAAGGATGCACTTGGCAGAGTAGGCAGAACACAGCAAAATCTGATGCAAAAATGCAGAAAACAAAGATCTTAGCCTAGAAGACAAAGACCTTCACTCTCTAGAATTACCATTGGGACAGACAGGTGAAAGGAAGTCCTTCTCAGCAGTCATTTCTGGGTTCTTTCCAAGGCTCTGTAGTAGAAGTATGCAGGTTTCTCTGTGTGGGGGACAAATATTTAGAAGCACTCTGAAGATATTTTTATGCATAATGTGGATAGCAGCCTGCCCCTCCCTGGCACCCCCACCCCTATCACTGAGGAACAGGATAAACAAAGGCTTCAGAACTCCTTGCACTCTAGAAAGCATTCCTTCCTTTCACCATGATAATAAT
>NW_006494614.1:37765921-37771199 GCF_000325575.1 Pteropus alecto | reverse complement strand
ATATCTTATGATTGGCATCTCTGCTTCATCAGATCTGCAATGGCTAAAAAGAAAAAGAGAGAAAAGAAAAAGTAAAGAAATTTCAAGGGAAGGAAATGTCAGCAGCCCAATCCTCTCCCTTGGCTCAGAAGCTGGGGTGCATCACACTTCACTCTTTTTTCTGTGTTAATGACACCAGATATTAAGAAGCAACTGTGGAACCGTGGACATAAAGCCACTCAAATTGCTTGAGGCATTCCTCTATAGCTTCTGTGCCACCAGAGACAGGAAAGGTGTTCAGAGATGATATTTTCTTCTCTTTATTTGTGTTTAATATATATGAGGCCAAAGGGGACAAACCACACCCTGTAGTACCAATCACTTGGCAGATGGTGAACGAAGCCAACGCGGACAGCCAAAGCCCTCTGCCTTGTGAATTGGGGGGTGGGCCAGGGACAGGTCACTCAGTGAGCCCCACCAACATTTAAACACAGGTCAAAGGAGCATTAGAAATCATCTTTTTACAAATAAGGTATTAATTTTTGCTTTCCAACTATAAAAAGCAACAATGTGATTTGCAAATGCCCAAACAGCATTGAAATGTATAGCTATCAAGTCAAAAGTCTCCTCCCCTTTCTGCCCTTTCCCTGTCCGCCAAGTAACTATCATTAAAACTTTGGTGTGTATTCTACCTACCATGCTTCAGTATACAAAGCAAATATACACAGGCATATCATACTGAGATTTTTAAATTTTACTTCATATCCAACCCATCAGGAAATCTTATTAGCAATACTTTCATAATACTTCCAGAATCTGACTACTCTCCCACTCCACAGTCCCCACCCAGGTCTGAGCAGTGTCATCTCTGGCCTAGATTATTGTAATATCCTCCTAAGTGGTCTTCCCGGGCTCCTTGGGATTTTTTTTAAAACAAAAGATGCCTAAATCCTCTAAACAGTCCCTTTTGCCTCAAAATCAAAATCAAACCCTTACCCTACCCTGCAAGCCCTGTCTCATTGCCTCATCTGAGCCCCTCACTTCCTACTCCTTTTTCAATGCAGTCTATGCTCCAGCCTGAGCCCTAGCCCCCCACTCATGATCCTCAAATGCGCCAGCCACACTGCCGCCAAGCAAGGGCCTCGCTACAGCAGAGTTCAGAGTGCCCATGCACAGATCTCACAGTGACCCTGTCCCTCATTTCCTTCAACATTTCGGTCAAATGTCACTTTCTCAGTACGGCCCACCCTGCAAACCCTATTTTATAATTAAATGCTATGCCCCACTCTATCTCTCCCTTACTCCCGCATTGTTTTGTTCACAGTAGTTGTCACCTCTGACATGGTATATAACTTTCTTAATTGATAGTGTTTAGTAGTTATTATTTCTCCCCCAACTAGAATGTATGTAGAGGTCTTTATCTGTCTGTTCAGTCTTCTGAAAGCCTACATCAGTGCCTGGAACACAGTTCACGCACAATAAATATTGAATGATTAAAAAAAGTTATTTCTGCTTAATTGCTGAAAATTATTGTGTGATAGTTCATAGGGTTGTGTTCTATAATTTATTCACTCTTGCTGGGGAGCTAAACAACAACAACAACAAAGGATCTTGACATGTGGCATAGAATGAGGCAATTGTAGAAGGCGGGACTGGAAGCCTCAAGTATATCATATATTAAGACTGGACTTTTTGAGACACAATGACAGCACTGTGTGAGTGTTGCCTGGTACCAGTGGTCTCGCTGGTACCACTGGAATACTGGAAAAAATATAATAACAGAGTAAAAATGCAAAGTATCTAAAACTAATTTTAGTCAAACCTCACAATTTAGGAAAAATCATTCTTCATTCTTTGCTCTTTGGGTTATTTTTCTTAAAACTGGAGGTTATCAATGCTCAATTCTGTCTGCCTAGTGCAGATGTGAGAAGTAACACAGCCCAAGGTATTAGGGAAGATGAACATAAAAAAATTTCAAAAGTCCATGTAAAATCAAGCCCCTCCACCCTCTACTGTGCCAATTCTGCCAGCCACACACCTTTGCTATAATTCGTTTCCTTTACTATTGCTCCTTTTATAGCTCCCCATCCCCATTGCCATGCTGTCAAGTTGCTAAGGAAACAATAAAGGGCGGCGGATATGGCGAGGATGAGAAAGGGATTAGAATCCCCACGCTGCTGGGTGAAGTTTATTTAGGTTACGGGAGGGGAGGATATAAACTCCAGAAATTATTGTAATTGCTCTAATGTCTCTGATGGTCTATAAATATTTGAGCTTCTTTACTTTCTAAAGTTCCAGAGCCCTAAAAGATAATTGAGTCTGGCTGGGATGATTGCGGGTGAGGGGGAAGACTCTCACAGGCATTCAACTGAAATATATGAAATTTAACGCAGTTGTTAAACACCTAGCTGGTATTTAAAACTTTTGCCATCCAAATATATTTCTCTTTTTCCTGGTTCTCTCTTCCCCTCGGAAAAATCAGAGTCCTTTGGGCTATACAAGAGCATTGCACCATTACCACAGTATTGGTCCCACAAGCCAGTCAGATTGGCAGCTAGGTCCTCTCTTTCACCGTCTGGCTAAATGCCAGCCCCCTGGCTCATATATTTTCAGCTCCAGGCTCTGCCTCATTCCAAGAGCTGTGGCCCAGAGGTAAGAGTGGGAATGGAGCACAACAATGGCTAGGGTCCCATCAGGCCGTTGCCATGGTAATCGGTTATTGCGTGAAATCCCAGTTTAGATGGCTGAGTGGCACCCATTTGTAGCAAATTTTACATTCATTTGTTTGCTGATTTGATTTATCCAATAAATACGTATCAAGCTTTATGGCATAGATAACATTTAAACTACACTTAAAACATGAATTCATTTCTGAACAATAAAAGGGAATAAGAATACCATGTTATGAGAAAGAGAAAGGAGGATGATATTTGTTTTCAGATCTCTGAGAAAACTGCTAGAATCAAGATCAGTTCACAGAAACCTGAAAAAGTGCATGAAGTTCGACCCCACTCTCACACATATTCTCCACTTTAGTGTCAATTGCACATCCCAGGTCCCACTCCACCCCACCCATCTTCATCCTCTGCTTAGTGGCAAGGCTGTGAAATCAGTTTCTTCCATCCCCACCCCCGATCTCTTCAATATACTTTCTCTCTCTCCCCTCTCCCTCTTCAAGGTCAGATAATCTCTTGGGAAATGACTCATACTAAGGTATAAGTTACCAATACTGACACCACTAAAGAGATTGTGCACTTTAACAAGAGATAAGCAGACTTTATCCAAATAAGTGACGTTGGACCTCAGTCTCCAGGCTGCTTGGTGGAGTAGGCAATAAACGTTGCTAGAATGGCACCTACCTCATCTAGCTGTGTGCTCTATTCTCCCTTCTCTATATATTAATTTTGAGTTTTCCTCTAAAATGTAAACTCTGTGAGGGCAGTGTTGTCCATCTTGTTTACTTCTACATCTAGCACGTAGACCAGTGCCTGGCCTATAGTGGCTGTGCAAATAACACATGTTAACTGAGGGTTTCATAAATGTTGCCCCATAAATGTTTTCTAAGGAAAAGAATGAGGCAAGAAACCCTGGAATTTAAAAAAGAGATATATTTTTTTCCCCATATGAACTACATGTTCACTGTTGGAAAAACATTTAAAATAGATAAGCTAGAATAAGAAAATTAAAAGCATTCTCAATTCTCTCCCCAGTCAATTGTTGTTAACATAATGATGTAAACCCATACAGATTTTTATCTAGGTCTATCTCTCTCATATATATACATGCACTTTAACAACAACAACAACAAAAAATCATACTGTCCTTAATATTTTATAACTTGCTGTTTAAATTCAAGAAATTACAAACATCTTACCGTGTTATAACATATTTTATAATGTTTTAAATGACTTTGTAATAGTCTAGCACCTACATGTACCAGCAAGCCTTGTTTTACTGATCCTCAATTGCTGGACAACAGATTGTTCCAACTTTTTACAATTATTTACAAAAACACAGTTAAGGATATCTTTATCACTAAATCTTTGTGTCTCCTATTTCCTCAAACAAGTGAAAACGTTATTATCGTTAAACATCGGCAATATTTATAGAGTACACTCTCTGTGCCAGGGTACTCCATTACTTTATTTAGTCCTCCCCAAACCCTACTATTTACAGGTGAAGAAACTGACTTTGGATACTGTGTAACTAGCCTGGGATTCGTATTAGTCATGTCTCTAATGTTTTTGATACATATTGCCACACTGTCTTCTGGAAAGTGCTTTACAGTCTTCTTTAAAATGCTTCTGGAAATAACTGGGAACCCACTGTTTCAGGTAAACCCTCCCTTACAGGAAAGATTACAGTCCCCCATATTTTATTGACCTGTCAACATTTGTTTTCCCCTTATGTTTATCCAACCTTCATGATCGTTTAATCACCTTGTACTACCAGGCAGCAAGGTATCTTTCGATGCAGACTCGGATCCAGGCGGCACTCCAAAGACGCAGTATCGTCCTGGGCTCACAGTCTTAAAACATAGTTTTGAACCTTGATTTCATCTCCTTTCCTTGAGTGGGGTTTTTAGGCACATCAATCAACTTACCCAAACCTTTGTTTCCATATAAGATGAGAAGAATAATACCAACCTAACTCATCTCCCAGGGCTGTGAGGATAGGATTAGAGAAAAAACTTAAAAAGCTTCCACGTGCTGAAAGAACAATGGGGATGCAGATATTGTTATCATTATCAACAGCATCGTCTTCATCGCGACCCTTAAGTCTATTACCTTGCTCTTTATTCAGGCTTTTGGCTGAATAAAATATCACTGCTTTTAATAAGTAAAAGCAACCTGAGAGAAATAAAAGATAGGAGGAAAAGAAAGATAGAAGGAAACAGAGGTCAGAACGGAATGAACTGTGTGGTACTGGGGGACACTTGAGGGAACACCTTGTAAAGAGGAGCAATTGGTTTAAATTTAGAACAGGCTGAATGAAACCAGATCATACAGAGCAGAGTGCCTGTATTCAGAGAATGGCTCTGAATTAAAGAAGGTACTCACAGGGAAACCTAACCAGACCTGGAGAAACCCATCGGCTTCACCCATAATTAATTTTACATCTCATCTTCCCAATCTTTAAAATGAAGGAGTTTAATTATATATTTGGACCCTTCTAGTTCTGATTTCTACAATTATCAGAAGAATTCTATCAAATTCCTTTACCCTCCCTCCCTGGACTTTGATAATTTCTTATCCTCTTTCCAAGACCCTGGACTTCAAGAACTCTGAACTCACTCCTG
>NW_006494614.1:37709808-37765890 GCF_000325575.1 Pteropus alecto | reverse complement strand
TATCTATTACTCAATATTGGTCCAAAACTCATTTTGTCCTTCTGGCCACCACAACACAGGCCCACGTGAAGGTTTTATAGGCGATCCCATTCATTTTGTCAGCAAGGTCTAGCAGGTCTGAGAAAATCTACTGTACAGAGAGATTTAATTTTTACATTTCATTTCTGCTTGCTAATCAGGCACTCCTAAATGAAAAATATATAGGCCTTGAAACAGAGCAGAAGTCTAAAGTTAGCTCTCAGTCAAGAAGAATTCTGAAGATAACACAAAGAGAAAGGAAAATGGCTAATTGTTATTAAGCACTACATATCAGGAAGAAACTTGAATGATTTCTAAATGGAATTATCTCCTTCCATAATTTCTTTTTTTATTATTTATTATTATTATTTATGCCTATAGCACCTAGGTGGTCTCCCACCCAAGTACTAACCAGACCGGACCCTGCTTAGCTTCTGAGATCAGACATCAGGCTTGTTCAGGGTGGAATGGCCATAGACCATGGACTGTGGCTCCAGAGGGATGCGAACCCAGGACCTTCTGCGTGTAAAGCAGACATGCTAACCACTACACTATGGAACCACATCCCATAATTTCTTAAAGATGCACTTTTTCTCCCTAAAAATGGATACAAGACTAATGGCTTTCCTTCCCTTCTTATTTAAATAAAAGAGCTGAATGTCGTTTCACTGCCAAATTATTCTAACATTATTATTTGGCTTTTAGAAGGCAAAAAGGGATGTTTCTGTGAATGGTTTGAGACTGTAAAAATGCAAATAACTCTGCCTAATTTACAAAGCTGTTGGTGAAGAGAGGGGAGCTGAACCTTGCATATCTGACCATCAGGTGCAATCGTTAATTTTTCTAGAAGGCAGAAGCCAAAAAAAAGCTGTTTGATGCAGGTATCTCAGATTCTTTGCATGGAAAACTGGGACCTATTCTGTTAAAGTCCATCATGTTAGATTGAAAAGCTTTGTCTTAAATCGTTTAGACATAAAGTTGGGCAATGATTTTTGTGAGGAAATCCAATTCCTGGAAACAAATGGATAAAAAAAAAATTTAACTGATAGGCAGCTATGTGTCTCGTAAGTGGTATTTTGGAAAGATATTTATTGGAAATGATAGGAATGTAATAAAAGTTAATGAAGTGGAAATGATGGGAGTGTAATAAAAGTTAATGAAGTGGATTGTCTCAGTTACAGAGGCTGACCTGGGTTTTATGGAGCTACCCTGAAGATTTCTGTTTTGGGAAAATACCCAGGAATTGATTGAGACCAGCCAGTCATTATTGGGGGCACGTAGAGGAAAAGGCAAGATTGGCTGTGAATCTCTTCTTCAGGGAATGAATACTCTTGGAAGAGGTAGTAAGGGTGCTGGGATCAGGCCAGTCCTAATGGCCTCACTTTGCAGGGATAGAGAGACACAAGGGTTGTAGGTAGGGAGAACAGAGTGATACCAAGCAACCAAGGGAAAGGGAGCCAAGGAGAATAGTGAAGGAAGTGAGGTGGCATCCACTGTGACCGAGCACCATGGTCCTCATCAGCCTCCCCCACAAAGGGAGTGTACACACTTCTGGATAAAATACTTCCCCCTTCAGCCTGATCTGAAATCTCTACATTTTTCTCTAAGAGCGAAAACGCAGACACTGGTGGAAAAGCAAATAAGCTCTTCTTGGGAATATTGGAATAAATTACACCTTGATTACTCATTCAGGTCTTAGAAAATTTTTATTTACCAGACGTTACTCCTTTTGCAGGCATTCTAATGAAATAAGTACAGTTATTTTCTTTAACAGTGGAGAGAGAGATAGGGAAATGTGTGCAGAGTTTCATTCATGAACGTGTTTAATGTGTTGATTGAGCACCTATCTACTCTGTGCAAAGTCCTATACATGAAGGCAACTTTCAAAGAGACTTAAGAAAATATCCCTGCTCTCAAAGTCTTACAGTGTTGTTTGTGATCTAAGTAAGACCTGAACTCTCAGAAAGGTAATGCTTAAGAGAAGGGAGGACATAAATGCCACATGAAAAGCAGAGTTAATTCTAAGTACCACAAGAAGACAAAGGAAGGCCTCTGAATAAGTTCAAAGCTACTCTAATAGAGGGGCCTGGGTGGGGTGTTGCAAATGGCACAATAGTGCCAAAGGGGAAAGTGGGAGCAGAGCCAAGAAAGGGCTCAGAAAGTGGCCAGCTAGAGGATAAGGATGCACAACAAAGGAAAACTAAACTCGGACAGGGAAGAGAGCTCCAAAAGAGGATTTACAGTTACGAACCAGACTTGCACAAGACCAACCACCATATCTCTAGAAAGGCATACTGGCATAACAGAAAGAGCCCTCAAAAACAATTATAAAACCCCTGTAAGCTCTATTTCCATCTAGTCATTTCCCTCAGAAAATCTATCAGTTCAATTTTTGTCCTAATGAAATCTCACCTGGAAATCTTTTTTCCTCTTCCACTGAGAATTGTTTGTTCCACTATAGTCTTGGGACTTTTCATTCTAGCTCTATATTTCTGGTCCCACATTTTCCTCTTTCTTTATTTAATCCTTTGTTTTTGAGATGTACATCCTACAGTATCATTTGAGAAATATTTACAAGGAATAAATTTTTGAGACATTGCCAGTCAAAAAATATATACTTATTCTCCTCTTACCCCTGTGTTGTTAGTTTGGCTGGGTATAGAATCCAGCTCCCCATCCACAAACATAATAATAATCATAATAAGAATAATTTCCTTAGAATTGTGAATATGTTTCTTCATTGTCTGTTTTGCTTCCCATTTTCGTATTGAGAAGAAAAATACCATTTTTATGTTGTTGTTTTTCTTCTGGGAATGATTTATTTTTCCTCCTGGAAACTTTTAGGATTTTTCTCTTTACTGCCAGTTTATGGGTGTTTCATGATGAAGCGCAATGCTATGAGTCTTTTTTCCTTTCATTGTACTGGGTCCTTGTTGGATTCTTTCTTTCAAAAAACTCAAATTCTTCTACTGTAAGATGTTTACTGGCATTACGTTAATACTTTTTGCTCTCCTCTCAGTTTTCCTGTTTGTTTGTTTTGGTTTCTATTTCTGAAATTCTTTTTATCTACTAGATTGATCCTCCAAGTTTTCCATTTTTAATCTCTACTTTTCAGATTGTTTGTATGTCCGCGTGTTTTGTATGTTTGTTTTGTTTTATAGCCAAGAAGATTCTTCCAACTTTATCTTCCAAACTTCCTTTATCTTCCTCATCTCATATTTCAAACTTCCAAGAATTCTTTCTTGTCTCTGACTGCTCTTTTCACTAGGATGTTGGTCTTATTCTATGGATGCAGTAACTTCTCTTGACTCTTTGAAGATTTTAATTACAGATTTTTAAAATGTTCTTCTATTCCCTGAATTATCTTTCTTTCTAAAAAATGATCTCCTCAATTCAGGTAGTCAGCTGAGCTCTGCTTGGTTTTTCTTCCTTCTACCATAGCGTGGATACTCTCTAGAGGCAGTAAGCTGGAGCAATCGTAAGATTCATAACATTTGTTTTCTGTCTCTCAGGAATCATCGTCCTTCATTGCCAGATGTCCACTATTTCAAAAACTGTTGTTTCATATATTTCATCAGTTTTAATTGTTTCAGTCAGGACAATAAATTCAGTCCCTCTTATTCCATCTCGGGAAAAAACAAGTTCTGTGCATGTGTTGGGGGTAGGGAGGGTGTCCTTATTACTTTTGTAAAAACAAATACATTTTTGAGATCTCTTATTGTTTTAATAGTTTTTTAAATTTATTTTCTTCGTTTTTTGATATAATATTTACATCTTTTATTCATACTTTTATCTAACTGTAGTCAACTTTGAGCAACCAATGTCTCAAAATAGTGTTGACAATAGGAAATCTTTTCTTCTAAAGTTTTCATGTTTTCCCTCTAAGCCTATTGCTGACTTAGGGGTGAAAATATCTTTTTTTATTATTGTTTGGTGAGGAAAGTATCCATTTATTGTAGTTTTCCTGTGTGTTTGTGTGTTCGTCTGTGTTTTTAAATCAGAACTAAATATCAAACTTCACTAAATGTCTTTGGCCATTGATTGAGATGAACATTTGTTCCTTTGATTCGTGTTAGTACAGTGCATTAAATAATATATGTCAAGTATTGAGCTATCCTTAGTTTTCAAAAATGAATTCGCCTGCTGTATTTTAATGTTTTGCTGAATTAAGTATTTTTAATATTTAATTTAGAATTTGTCATCCCTACTCTTAAATGAGATCGGGTGGTAGGTTTCTTTTTTAGTGTTGTCTTTGTAAGATTTTGGTGCAATGTTGCTTTGGCTTTCTAAAAATAATTTGAAAGCTTTGTATATTTCTCAATGCTCTGGAATAGTTTAAATAGCACTGGAATTATCTGTTACCTAAAGATTTGAAACAGTTCACCCATGAAGCAATCTAAGCCTGACATTTTCAGCAGTCGCAGCAGGTAGGTAGATCTTTAATAAGTTTTTCAATTTATTTTGTGGTTGTCGTTCTGTTTCATGTCTTTATATTTTCTGAGGTTAATTTTGTAACTCAGAAAATTATCTTCTCATCTAAGTCTCCAAGTATATTTGCATATTGTCTTGGAAGGTGCTGTATAATAATGCTTTAAAAATCTTCAGAATGTGTGGCTATTTCTAACTTCTCATTTATAATTATATATGTGATTGGCAATGATTTTTTTCTTTTGTCTTCCTTATTAAGCTGGATAAGGGTTAGCATAGTTTTAAGATGGAATGGTCTCTGAGGTAAAAATACCTGAATATCCTATCTTAAAAATACCTGAATATCCTATCTTAATTGTCATTTGTCCTTAGTGTCTTCATCTATACATGAATGTATCCATCAGGACAGATTAGGTTATGCCATGGAAACAAAGCACTTCAACACCTCATTGACTTGCAGCTCTATCATGCTGCATGTTAATTGTAGGTCAGCTTCATCTTGGCTCTATGTTACATTCTCTCCAGAACAGTGACTAACAGATAATTTTAACCCTCCCCAAGGAGTGACAGCAAATATCTTGAGGTATTATACAGTCCACCAGAGTAGATGATACTAATAAGTTTGTGAGGATAAGTCCTCATACTTCCTATGTATAGTGCTTAACCATAGCAAAGATTTACTAAATTATTCCATTCAACATATACTACAGAAGACCTGCTATATGCTCTGCACTATCCTAGGCACCAGGGATATAATGTAATTATAGGGATTCTTAGTTACAAACCCATTCTAGCTGGTTTAATCAGAAGAATTGAACAATTATGTATTTTAGCTATCTCACAGAATCTGCTGGAGGACCAGAGAATCTTATCTGGAGGCTACTGCTCTGTAAAGATTTCTCAGTCAAACCGCAGGCTACTCCAGGAAGAGTCCATTGCCCCACAATGTACATGAGTACAACAGATTGTTCCAACAATGCTGGATATCAGAAGACAGAACCTTCACCACTACTATCCTCTAAAAAAGTTTGATGCCTTCACCACCATCCTGGCCAAAAATGGATTCCTCATGGTATCTGACTCTTCACATAGTCACTCCTCAATCAGTCCCATACAGGTTAGTGTGACTGGTAAAGCCTGGGCAACTCACTTGAACTCTAGTTGCAAGGAGAGATATGTGAGTAAGTGCTAGATTCTTTCTTGAAGATGCAGGGCTCATAATGAAAAAGCTGGCTGAACTTAAAAAGGTGGTTCAAAAATACTAGATGACCACAAGGCCTAATAAACATCTACTACACAGGTGAAAGGAAAAATGTGGACATGGACTTTATGCTCATGGAACTTTATAGTTCAGTAGAGCTACTGATATTAATCAAAATTTAATTAAATATAAACATATAAAGAAGTGTACACAGTTCTGAGATATCACATAATATTCAGGCCTAGTAAGATGGTCAAAGCTTTCCTGGAAAAAAGGTAATTGAGTTGAGATCTGAAGAAAGAGTAGGGTAGGATTTTATTAGACAAATATTGAGCAAAGAGCCCAAGAGGCAGAGGGAATGTTTTGTACAAAGGTCCCTGTCAGGAAGGTGCTAAGAACCCCTTGAAGAGCCAAAAGAGAAGTCACTGAGTCAGGTAGGTAAGACAACACTGGAGAGGTAGGCAAGGCTGTACTTCAGAATCTCTGCAGAGCTCTGAGAATCTCTGCTTTCTTGGGCCCATCTCCACAGGTTGTGATTCAATTAGTGAAAAGCAAGTAGAACATGGATCATTTTAAATTTTCCGCAGGAACTCTAGTGCATAGTTAGAATTTGGAAGCACCACTGGCCTAGCAGTCCCCCTTAAAGTGGCCTTCCAAATGGTATTAGTGAGAGAAAGGGAGTGATTGATGAAAGATATCAATATTTTTCAAACATTTACCATTTGCCAAGCACTGTGCATAGGGACTTTATGTAAATTACCTCATAGGTCGGTGTATTGACACAAATGAAAAAAATAATTTTCAGCAAGTTTAAATAACTTACTCAAGGTCATACAGGTAATAGGTATGGGAACAAGCTTTGAACTTACGCTTCTCGGGTTCCAAACCCCACAGCGCGGTCTTTTCATTGTACTTTGGGGCCAACAGCATGTCAGGGGAACAATGCACCAGGCCAGTGAGTCTTCAAGTGTGGTCCTCAAACCAGCAGCGTCAACTGGTTTAAGAAGAATTTGTTAAAAACACAGATTCTCAGACCCCACCCAGACCTATTGAATCAGAAACTCTGGGAATGAAAGGCCCAGCGAGTCATCTGTGTCTTAACAAGCCGTCCTAATGAGTCTGATGCACACCAAATTTTGAGAACCAGCGCGCAAGGCCAACTGAAGGAGGCCTCTAACCCTACGTTTACCGTTTTCCTAGGCTCTCTTCTTCGAACGTGAAAAGCAGTCTCAGAAGTGCTTCTTAGAAAGGACCTCATGTTGCTCCCAAGAATCTACTGTCAGCAGCAGCACAGTAGCTATTGGTATGTTCACAGATGTTATTGCTCTGATTTAAAAATAGTCCAACAGAAGCTTGCCCCAAGGGCCCATGAGTAACAGCATGTGCATTCTCATCTCCCATGGAAAATAGAGAGCACGGGAGGAACATAAAGAGACTCTTCCTGTCCCTTTGTACTTAGAAGAATGTAGAAGAACAGGGGAGAGGCTTTAGAGCTCAAGAGAAGCTTCTCGCTATCCTTAAAAAGGAAAATCCAGTAAGAGGGGCCCTGACAGAGCAGAGTTAGTGCAGGGAAACTGGAATCAATAATTTCCTGGTGCGTTTTTTTTAAACAATATTAGCAGCTGAAACCTTCTTTAAAAGAGTAGTGGCAGTGTGATGGGAAGGAAAGTCAAGGAAGAAAGATGTAGTCGGCGGGGTGCCTGGAGGGAAAAGGAGATGGCATTGCCATGTAGCCCATCTGGGTCCACCTCACTGAGGGGTTTGGGGATCTGTTGTATCTCCATGAGATGCTGCCTTTTTCACAATGGCTGGTAGAGCTTCCTTCTCTATCTATCTCCTTCTCAACTTCAGCCATTGTCCTCTCCTGTCAGGGCCCCAGACAAGTTCAAGTTTTCTCCAAAGCATCCAACTCAGAGAGTGACCCAGTTTACCATGACCTGAGAGAGCCTGGCATTTGGGAATTGCAGTGTTAGGTCACACTGATTCTTTGTCATTTGCTCTAGACATGTGTTAAATGTCCGTTTGTTGCCAAGACAGAGCCCAGATCTGAGGGTAAGGTGGCAACACCAACCACACAAAATTTACTTTGGCTCCAAATCCTAAAGCAGAATTATGCTGACCCATGAATTTTGAAACAGGGCACTGAGAAATTCAGAGGGTTGGTAGAAGAAAAAATGAGGTTAAATAGAAACCAAAAGCCATTGATTGCTTCAGTCAACAATGACGGAAAAAAAGGAAAAAACTCAGTTATGCCCATGGGAATTGTGCTTGTTTCTCTGCTCACTGCAGAGCAAGGCCAGATTGTGAAATCTCAGTAGCCTCTTTATTACATGGTAACAAAAGAGAGAATGAGGAGGAAAATATATTTGCTTTTTACTAAAAGGTGCCACAGGTGGGTGTCAGGTGTTTCTTTCTCTTCCTGGGGGAACAGTTTTTTCTACCAGGTCCTTGTTACAGAGGAAAGGCCTGGATTCTAAACGGGTATTTCTCTCTAACAAGGCTTATATACCAGTGCACCATTATACTGCAGTGTTCACAGAAAGAATGAAAGTGGGAACTAGGTTGATGCTAAGAAACAAGCTGAATTATTTAGCGGACCTTATCACGTGGTTGCTTCTGCTTGCCCTTAAAAGCTAGTTCACCAGCCTCTCACAGGAGAAGAAAATTAACATTGAGGTTAACAGAATCCTATCCACACGAATCAAACTCAACATTTCTCAATCAGTGGGGTCGAGAGGCACTGCTCCACAGTCAGCAGTTTCCCCAGCCCACTTCTGTGACTGAGCTAGCTCCTTCATCCTTCTCCTATGCTGTCCTCAATACCAAACTGAACGGGCCTTGCTCACAGATGAACATGTTTCCCCTCTGTGCTGTGCTCTGTGCCAGACGATTTACTTTTTTTCTCTTAATTCTCACGACGCTACAATATCATCTCTTTTGTTTCGGTTTTATAAATAAGAAAATCGAGCCAGTAAGAGAACAAGTAAAGTTGCATAGGTGGTATCTAACAGAACTCTGATTTAAGCCTAGAACTTTTCATTCCAAAGTTCCTGCCACAGTAAAATAAAATTGATGAACCAAGCCTGCCTTCTCAGAGCACATATAAGATAACAAAAGGCCGATAAACCAAGATTTTATCTTTAAAGTCCACGATGTTTGCTTTGGTGTATTTAGAGAAATGCAGATGCTGGTGGCTTCCTCCTTAAACTAGTTTATACCATTTAATCACATAGCCATTCATTTTAATATATCTTACAGTGACGTCACTAGCAAAATGCAACAGGAAAATAACATTCAGCCCAGTATGGACTTGAAACGTGGAGCAAACTGAAGCATGCTTAATTCTTACACTGTCAGGCCATAGTCTTTGAGGCATAATTTTAATGAACTACAAACAAAAAGCCTGCAGCCAGAAAACACAGAGAATTCCACAGTTCTACCCCCAAAATTCCCTGAGTGTAACCCCTATTTGCATAATCCAGAGATTGTAAAATCAACCACCACCACTATATTATGCATTGGACAAATTTCAAAAGGATGGGAAGCAAATAGAGGAGGAAGCTTTTCTTTCTTTTTTTTTTCCCCCTAAATTGAGTGTGTCCTGCCAAGATCCCATGATTCTAGGAATATGGAAGATGGTTCTGCTAAACAAACAAACAAACAAAAATCTTAATGCTGACTCACTCCAGATCTAGAAAGAGAACAAAGAAACCTTTTACTCCTTGTGATGAAATGCAAACAGGGAGATAGAGAGATTAAGAGGGAAGTTTGCCACCTTTGGGAGCATAGTGTTGTTGTTGTTTTCTCCTTCATCTGTGGCACCTTTCTCCCCCCAGTGTTCTTCCATATGACAGATACTCAGTAAATTAAAGTAAAACCTATAACGCTACTACACCTGGGAATTTGGGGATATAAACTGTAGCCACTAGCTAGGTTAGAGGTCAACTGATTGGCATCTTCTATGTCTTCATACCAGGTGCTATAGAAAATAGAGATGTTAAAAAACTGGTCCTAATGCTGAAAAAGCTTACATACTTTCATGGAAAAAAGATGACCACAAATTAAAATATTAAATTATTACACTTTATGGCATATACTGCAAGTACTGTAAGGTTTCAAAGGGAAAGGTAATTGATTTGAAGGCTCTTGGTAGGCAGGATCAGGCTCATTAAATTCCTTAGCCTCAGGCTACCCCTTCCCCAAGTCCAGCTGCAAGCCTGTAGCCTTCCCTGGCAGGCCAGCTGGCACCTCGCTTTGGTATTAACCATAAAGACTTTAGACATTCATACCTTACTAGCTTCCAGTTCAAATAAATAGAAATGTATTAATAAACTACCACATGCAAAATACTTCCTGTTTTGAGGACACAGCAACCACTAAGAAACCTGTATTCCTTCAAAGACACTTTCCCTCAGTCTTTGATTGTGGGCTGCTGTAGAAAGGAGGCATGTGGCCTTGACCAAGGCAACTCTCTTTGGCCAAGGCAAATATTGCACAGGGGTGACACCTGAGGGTATCTACATGGCACCCCAAGCAGGTGGAGGGATAAGCCCTTCAGTGCTGAAGAGGGATATGGACAGTGCAACTACACTAGTATTTCCTTTACACTGCTTATATCCACTACTTTAAGTTCTGCAAGCATCTCCTCTAGGATTCTGGGGTGGATCGTGAGGGATGGGGAGATTCTCCTGAGGGAAACTTACGAGAGGAAAGTTAGTCCGAGCACTACAGCTGGTTCCAGAGTCATAGCCGATACTCATTATTTCCTTCCTCTTCAATCATTATAGATTCCCTTACCTCCTGGCTAGCACTTCTGGGGGCTTGATGGCTTCTTCAGTGGCATTACCCATATCTTCATCCCTGAGGAATCTCAGCCCTTGGCATCCTGTTTTTATCAGACTGTGGCTACTGCACTCTTTTATCACTGGACAAGGGAGAATCAAGAAGCACCCAAGTAGATTGTTTGGGTCACATAGTTCTTTCTGCCTCCATTGTGTAAGAGAAGCCATACCTTATCCTGATAATCAGAGTTAATTACCCCTGCTAGGATTGTGACTTGAGCTCACATATATAGCCACGTCAACTCTGAATATAGCTCAGGTTTTTGCCTAATTCATCGACTAGTTGTTAGGGATCCTACGGTCATAAGCATGAGCTGAGAAAGAGGTTCCGTTGTAAGAGTGATGGATGGTATGGGGTTCTGAGCTACTTGCTCAGATACCTTGCTTGTGTCTTCTTGTCTTCTTATGCTTAATCCCTCATGTGCTACTTCCATCTTTCAACAGATGGCTACTGGGCCCATCCAACCTTATGACTTGAAGGGTATGACAGAATTCTGTTCATGATAAACAGTTTTGGCTGTTTGATGATCATCTGTGATCAGTCATTCCATCTCTACCACGGCTCAGTAGCATGCCAGAAGCTGTTATTCAAGAGGTGTATTATTATTTATTACAGCTGGCAGGGTCTTGCTCCAGAATCCTAGTGTCTGTGGTGACTCTTCTTCGGTGCTTAGCACTGCCATCTTGTGCCAGGTGGCTGGTGGAGGTCCTCATTACCAACTGAGCAGCAAGTGATCCAGGTACAAAATCTCATACTAGCATGTAGTTTCTCAGACTACTCCTGGCACCAACTACCATGGCCTGGGTTCCCAGGAAGCAGACTCTGAAACAGAGAGTAGCATGCAAGAAGTATATTACAGATTGCTCTTGAGAATAATACTTATGGGAAAAAAAAGAGGAGAAAGCAGAATTGTGCAGAAGGAGAAGCTGGGCTACAAGGCAACCTCGACAAAACTTCAGTTGATTCCTTGGGCTGATCTGAGTCTGAAATGGCCCGTAGAGTTGTGCAAAGTTGCGGGGAAGGGCCAGGCATTTGTATCTCCACATTAACTATTCATTGGATACAAGCTAACTAGGAAAGGGTGGCAGAAATTTGAGTGAAGTGATACCTATTAATTTATTTTAGTGATACCTATTAATTTAATTCAATTTGAGTGAAGTGATACCTATTAAATTATTTTGAAGAAGACTGACAGCTGAAGTCTCTGTGGACAATATGCCCTGCGGCTGAGGAAATAAAGTCCTTCAGTGTTACGGAGGGACCTACATGACACATTGCAGCACTCACTACAGATGCTCTCTTCATTGTATAAGGAGGTGGGATAACTAAGACAGGCTAAGAAGCTTTAGAGGACCAAGTCTAGACAGTTTACACTGGAAGGCTGTGTTCCCAGAAAAGGAGTTTGGTTCAGAAAAATTGTGTGGACTAAATCAAGGATAGATTGCTGAGTCAGGGAGACTTTGAGGCTGGCTGTGCAAAAGCACTGCATAGAGATTCAGGACACAAAGATTTTGGCCTTTTCTTCCTCAGTTACTAAGTGACTAGGAAAATCACTACTTTTCTACTCCTCAGTTTTCTCTACTGAAGATGAAAAGGGTTCCTAGAAGATAACATAGGAGAAAATCTAGATGACCTTTGTATGGCAATGACTTTTTTAGATACAAAACTAAAGGCATGATCCATTAAAGAAATCATTGATAAGCCAGACTTCATTAAAATTAAAAACTTCTGCCTTGTGGAAAACAATGTCAAGAGAATGAGAGGACAAGTCACAGACTGGGAGGAAATGTTTGCAAAAGACATCTGAGAAAGGACTATGATCCAAAATATACAAAAACTAAACAAAACAAAAAACTCTTAAAACTCTACAGTAAGAAAACAAAAACCTATTTTAAAAATAGGCCAAAGATCTTAATACACATCTCACCAAAGAAGATACACAGATGGCAGATTCGCATATGAAAAGATGCTCCACATCATAGGTTATTAGAGAAAAATCCAAATTAAAACAACAATGAGGTAACATTGCACAGCTATTAGAATGGTATAAGTTTAGAATACCGACACCACCAAACACTGGTTTGCAGGATGTGGAGCAATAGGAACTCTCATTCATTGCTGGTAGAAACACAAAATGGTCCAGCCACTTTAGAAGATAGTTTGGCAGTATCTTAAGAAACTAAACATACTCATGCTGTATGATCGAGTCATCATGCGCTGTAGTAATTTACCAAGATGAGATCAAATAAAAACAAGAATTACTTAAGAGCAGAGGAAGAGATAGTTCCAGGAGGGGAAAACAGACGGGAGCTTTGAAAGTGAAGGGGTTGAGCAGGGGTAGTGCAAGGACCCAAAACAAGGCTGGAAGAGGCAAACAGAATCATGCAGAGTCTCCAAGGCCATATCAAGGACTTTAGACTTTAGCTTAAGAACAATGGGAAAACAGGGAAGGATTCTGAGCAGAATGAGGGGTGATTGCAGCTGCAAGAGAAATCTAAACTATTTTAGGAACTTTGCGATTACAATAATAATTCGGCACTGGAATAGATTATCAACAGAGCTTGGAGGAGCATTCTCCAGAATAAATTGAGTTGATGGTTAAGGAAGATAAATAACTTCACGTGGGAAAGTTGTAGAAGAAAGCTCCAGGGGTTTGCAAATTAGGTCAGCGTGGGGGAGTTGGACAAAACAGAGATATCAGGCTCTTGTCCCTGAGATAGGAGCCTTTGAAGTGGGAAAGAAATTTAGAACGTTTTGCTCTTTTTGTCACAAGCCGAAGGTCTATTTTGAAGAGATGTAGGAGCATTTTCCTGTTGCAGCTTAGCCTCACTCCTATGCAGGATGATAGGACAATATTTCATAAGGAGAGGAATGATTATGACAACCAGAAAACAGCTCACCCAAACTTCTGTAAAGACCTTTGCAGAGACTTCTCTATCCACAATAATGAATGATTATTTTCCAGGAACATCATCTATTCCCAACAGGTGGGCACCTTAGGAGAAGAGAAATGAGAAAGGAGATTATCTTAATTTTCAACAAATTCTCAAGGGACTTTTTCCTTTTCCTATCCAGTCTCCCCAATCTCACACTAAACTCTGTGTAACTCCTTTGGTTTTATTTCATAATTTCTGCCACTTAAGGTCAAATGTTACAATGCTGGCGTGGGGAAATTTGTAAAATTCATTGTAACAATGGTCATTGGTGATAATTTCTAAGTATACTTAATAATATGACAATATAATAATAATATAACAATAATATAATTAAGTATACTTAATAATAACATTAATGTCTATTGAGCACATATTAAGTGCCATGCCACTATAAATTTTATGTTTTATACATGTAATTTAAATGATTGAATAATAATTGGTAGTAATCTTTAGGTACCAGAAACTGACAACAGAACCTATGTAAATGGATCAATTAGAGGATGAGTGAAAGGGAGTCTTACGAAGTTAAAAAAAAAAAATTATCCACAACTATCAGGGAATAACTCTGTGGTTCATGAAGAAAAAATGGGCAGTAATCCTCTAATTGCCTATATTGAGAGATCTCTAAATTGGCTTGAAACTCTGAAAAGCTCCAGTACATCCTGGCTTTAGCTAGTTACTAATTGATTTGATGAGATTATGAAGGAAAAGTTAAACAAATTAGCAGAGACACCCAAAAAAGCTCAGATCTCATGTAAGAGAACTATGGGTCACTTTAATTGCATTTAATGGAACCACCAGTTAAGAATCCTTCTATTTAAAAAAAAAAAAAAAGAATCTTTTTATTGAGTATGACCAGAGCTGGAAATTCTGAATAAACTATAGAAACTGTGACCCTAATGTGTAGGAGAGGGGGTGTGTGTGTATGTATATATGTGAATAAAATATTGTTGGAAATTAAAAATTCCATATCTAATAGCATTTCAACCTAAGTTTTCAACTCTGATGTTTTATTTGGTATTGTGTTGGCATTTTTCATAACTGCCCCTTCTCAACTCCTTTCTTTCCATTCATTGAACCCAGGGCTAGAAATTAAAGGAGAAAAAGCTGAGAATCTGCTGAATGGTAAAAAGATCAAAGCATATGGTAATCACCAACATTCAGGATGTCTGTTGTTCTATCAGTTCAGGTCCCTGAGTTAAGACCCTCTACTGAGCCATAGTGAGCAAGAAACGAACCTTTGTAACTGTAACTTGCTGAGAATTAAGAGTTGCTTGTTATTGCAGAATAAATCTAGAACATAGATCTAGCCCCCAGTAGGAGCTCAATGTTTTATTTTGTTTTTCTGAATCATGCACACAGAATTGAAGTATTTGTAATCTGTGGTTCATGAAACAGTATTAATAGTCATCCATACATGTCCTTCTTTCATTTTCTTTATTCTCTTGAATTTGATTATTTTTATAGTGAACATCCATGAACCTACTACCCAGGCTAAGAATGAGAATATTGTCAGTAACATCATCTAAGTATACTCTTTCCTTATTCCATTCTCCTACCTCTTCCCACTGAGATAACTTCTGTCTCAAATTTTCTGTTTCTCATGTCCTGGTTTTAAAAAAATTAAATGTTTCATTATATGTATTTAGAACTAGGCGATATATTGTTTTGGCTTTTGAACTTTATAAAAATATATAACATCCTGTATACATTTCCTGGAACTTGCTTTTTTTAAAAATCTAATCCATTCACATTTCTATTCAAAGCAGTAATTCTTCAATTTTTCTGCTGTGTAATATTGCATTGTAAGGATAGGCCAACATTTTATCCATTCTCCTGCCCACGGACATTTAAGTTGTCTTCACTTTTTTGCTGTTGTGAATTGTGCTGCTATAAACATTCTTGTACATGTCTACTAGCAAATATCTACAGGAATGAATGAAGAAATAAAAAGGAAAACACAATAAGATATCCTTAGGTGCAAAATTATTTAAAATGTCAAAAATTTAAAAATCTGTGAAAATCAAGTGCTGAAGTGATGAGCATCATCAATAGGATCTTATATACATTGCTGGTAGGAGTATAAGTACAAACACCATTTAAAATAAGTTGGTATTATTTGTCAAAGCTGAACATTGGCATACCCTATAACAAATCTCAATAAATGTTGACTGAATACATGAATGAGTAGGTAAGTACTCAATGAGTTAGTTAAGATACTTTCTTCCTCTCTTTTTCTCCCTTACCAGTCTCCTGGTGATTTTATATCTTCGTGTATTTTGATTCCTGGCCCACCACTTTCCTCTCAGCCTCGAGTCCTGCCATCATTTAAGTTAACTCAAATTCCCAAGTGGATGACTCATCCAACATGCTTCTCTTTACATGAAGACTAAGCTAATAAAACCAAAGTGCTGAGAACAGTGCCTAGCACATAGTAAGTGCTATTTAAACATTAATTATGTTGTATTCCCTTCAGTGCTCTTATAGAAAAATAATACTATGGTCTGGCACATAATTCAGGTGTTTTTGGTTCCTCAGCTAAATATTATATTTGTATACACATTTTCAATTTATTTTGATTTGGAGCCAAGATATTTGTTTTCCTAACATATTTTTCCAGATTTTCCCTTGGGAGTTCTCCCATAGTGAACAAACTTTAGTGAGTTCTGGGACTGCTCAAATCATCCATTATTTTAATGAGTCACACCTCTCCTTTCATTCTTTTGAAAGGATTGTTCCACTCTGATGTTGCCTGGTCATGGTCCTTACAACACATAAAGAAGATCTGAACTTAACCCCCTGGAGCCATGCCTGTCTGAGCCTTATCTTCCCTTAGAGTTCTGACTTGCGAATCATTTCTACTTTTTCCCCTTCAAGCACACTGCCACCTCGAAACTTACTAACCAATGCTCACAGTAGCTTATGCTGGTCTTGTTCTTTTTCTCCTCAAACTATTCAAAATTTCTCTACCACTTCATACCACCAATCATCAAAAGCAGTTTCCTCTATTGAATTTATTATTGATTTCCTTTCGATAGCTTTAAGAAAACTGCTAGAAAACTTTATTTTGTGTCAGGATCAAATCTGCATTAGGTATTGCTATTTGGAAATATAAGCATGTGCAACTGGCTCTGGAGTTCACCAAGTAGAATGCCTTCCAAGTCAGGAAGGACTTGGAGAGCACAGCTGAGATTTAGATGAAGCGATTGCCATGCTGATCATGTGAGCCACCAAGCACAGTCATTCATTTTTATCTCCATCAAGAAGAGGTCATCAAAACAAGTCAACTTTCAGGGTCTGTGAGAACATTGTGTCTTGGGCAGCCCAGATATATTGTTTACAGGCTTCCAGGAAAGGGTTAGAAATGCAAAATGGGGGTCTCATAACAGTGTCAGGAGACAGCTTGCTCAGTCAAGAACTATAGCATGAATTGGTATGAGTCAAAAAGAGAATAGGAAAAAGAGGTGGAAGAGTAGGAAGAGTGGGGGACCAGAATCAGATAACAACAGTTGGAGAGGTATCACACACCTCTAAAGCATTATGCATGCCTTAGAATCAATGAATTTCAGGACTGAAAGTGACCTTAGAACCTGCCTAATTTAACAGCTCATTCGACAGGTAGGAAAACTGAGATCATAGAGGTGAATTGACTTATCCAAGGTCATAGAGCTGTCAGTAGATAGAAAATTCTTTCCGCACAAAGGTGTTTTTTCTACTTTATTTATTATAAAGGGGTAGTGTGTGGATGGAAAGGAAATAATACTAAAATGACTGAAAATAGAAAGTATGGAAAATTTTTGTTGATATCAAGAAGTTTATCTTGCTATGTTGAGGGTTTAAAATAATGTGAAAATGTATTAACCAAGGGTTAATGTTGTTCCTTGGTCAAATATGTTTTACCCATTTGATTTACTTACTGGTCCTTATCAAATTGTTCAAGATGAGATGTCTAACATCTCATTTTATGATACGGAAGATTTGGCAAATTTCTTTTGGCTGTTATTCATGATAGAATACCATTTAAACATTACTTTTCACAAAGATTCTCAGATACCTTCTTCACTCTCCAGTTTTCAAAGTACTTATGCACAGTGATCTAGAGGACAAAATAAATTTCATGGGGAAAAAATTTCTTTATATCAAAGTTTACAAGAGACAAAAAAAAAGAATATGTATTAATAAAAGGTTCGATACAGCAAGAAGATACAATATAAATATATCTATGCACCTAATAATAGACCATCAATTAATGAATTTAATGACTTAATATTGGTAAGATGTCAATACTTCCCAAAGTGATCTACAAATTCAATGCCTTATGCATCAAAATCCCAAATACGTTTATTGCAGAAATATAAAAACCTATCCTAAAATTCAGTTGGAAACTCAAGAAACCCTAAATAGCTAAATCGATCTAGGAAAAGAACAAAGCTGGAGGACTCACATGTCCTGATTTCAACACTTACTACAAGGCCACAGTGACCAGAACAGTATGGTACTGGCATAAAGACAGACATATACGTCAATGGAATAGAAATAAACCCTTGCATATTTACAAGAGGGCCAATATCATTGACTGAAGAAAGGACAGTCTTTTCAACAAATGGTGCAGGGATAAGTGGAATATCCACATAGAAGAGAATTAAGTTGGACCCTTACAAAACACCATATACAAAAATTAACTCAAAATCAATCAAAGAGGTAAGTGTAGGACCTAAAACTATACAACTCTTAGAAGGGCAAAAACTTCACGACATTGAATTTGGCAATTTCTTGGATATGACACCAAAACCACAAATGACAAAAGAAAAACATAAACAAACTAGAGTTAATTAAAACTTAAAATTTTTGTGCATCAAAAGACAGTATCAACAGAGTAAAAAAGCAACCTAGACAATGGAGAAAGTATTTGCAAGTCTTATATCTGATAAGGAATTAATATCCAGAATATATAGAGAAATCTTAAAATTAAACAACAGAAAAACCTATGTCTAATTCAAAAATAGACAAAAAACTTCAATAGACATTTCTCCAAAGAAGAGACACAAATGTCCAATAAGCACAAGAAAAGATGCTCAACAACACTAATCATTAGGGAAATACAAATCAAAACTATAATGAGATACCACCTCATGCCCATTAAAATAGCTACTGTCAAAAAAAAAAAATTAAAAATAGCTAGTGTTGGGGAGGATGTGAAGAAATTGGGACCTTTGTGCAGTATTGGTGGAAATGGTATAGCCTCTGTGGAAAACAGTATGGCAGTTCTCCAAAACATTAAAATTAAAAATAGAATCACGAAATGTTCCAGCAAATCCATTTCTGGATATACACCCAAAGGATTTGAAAGCAGGGTCTTGAAGAGATATTTGTATACCCATATTTATAGCAGCGTTATTCACAAAAATTAAAACGTGGAAGCAACCCAGGTATTCAATGAATGGTTGATAAAGTAGTCTCCAAGTCAATGCCAAATAAATACTATTCAATTGTGAACTTCCATTCTCCCCATCCTTCTTTCCTTCCAAGCATTGACTGGCCAGCAACCCTCCGTCTGAGCTGGCTATGCACCGTCTCAGACTAATAGTGATCCCTGCCACCCACCCCACCACAGCTGGCAATGACCAGAGTGCCTGAACACTCTCTTTTTGCTTCACAAACCCCCAAAGGATACTCAGGCTACAAACTGTTTTATCTATTCTACTGGTCAGCGTGATTGTACCAACGATCTGAGAAACTGCATAGCAAGTTAAAAAGTTTTGTTGCTTACAGGACATGAATTCCTAGAGTAAGGAGAATTAGGTGATTACTCAGTGCAGTAAGCTTTTAACATCCTACATAATATTTTTTTTTTCTGAAGTCAATTTCAGTAGACTGTTGAAATAAGTAATTACGATACTATCACTTTTCAGGAACTTGGGTTGAGGAGGCCCAGGCCCTCCATATCAATAAGTTTCTTTAATCACAAACAACATAAATTGACACAGAAAAACATAAGTAAAAAAAAAGTTTAGTGTGAGGTCAAAATTAGCTCACAGGATAAAAAGTAGTGTTGAACACTCAGAAGATGGAAAGGAAAGCAGTTCTGGGAATCTCGGTAACCAGGAAAAATGGACAGGTCGTTCAGGCCATGGCCATTGGGATGACAGCATGCTGTGAGCATTGGTCCCGAGCTGACCACATGGAATAGAGAAGGAAAACTTCTCCAGGAAAAGTGGGGCTCTTTTAATAAGAAAGAGGGAAGAATGTGTGTGCATATGTGTGTGTTGCAAATGGGGAGAAGAAAAACCTATTGACTAAAACTGTCTGTGTTGCAGGACGTGGGAATTACAGGAGCATCTAAATAAAGGCAGCAAGGAGACTATTGAAAGGCGTCTTTTCCAAAGCTTTACCAGCTACTGGCTTTCAACCACCTAAAAAAACTGAACTGCGAACTGGGAATTGTTGTCATTAGAGAGTTTTGGACTTCCTGGAGAAAGGGGAATAGGGTTATAGAATGCTGAAATATACTTAGAATACTGACTACAATATGTTTGAAATTGTCCTGTGAGAAGCCCACATGCTGTTGTAAGTTTCTTTAGATCTGGCACTGACACGCACAATTTGGCCAAAGCCAGCGCTAGAGCCACAAGTACAGCCTCAGCACCTACTCCCCAGCTCAGCTAGCATGGTCCTTTCCAGCAAAATGCATTTGACTCACCATCTTGTGCCTTGGGAAGATCATCCACTATCATGCACATTCTCTCTGTGGGAAGGAAGGCCTTGCAGGAACATTCACAATTACTCAACTTCTTAGCCCTGGAGAGAAGGGTTTATATTACAAAGGGTAATGAAACTTAGCCTGAGGGCCCAGACTGAGACTGACACTGCTTTCTCTGGGCAGCTTCTTTAGCTCTGTGCAATCAGCACTTTTCTCTTTTCCTTTATGTAACTGTTTAAAACAGAACTCTGAGTCTCTGGCTCCTAAGGTCAGTTATGGGTCTGGGAAGATCAGGGGAGTTTGGGGAACTCTGTCAATTCTCACCCCAGTCACCAACAGTTCTCCAAGGGACACAACCATACCTGTCCATTCAGGACTGGTTATATAATTTGTGGGGACCGGTGCAACATGAAAATGTGAGGTCTTGTGTTCAAAACGTATTAAGAAATTTAGGAGTGCGGCAACAGAGCATCACACCGCATGAAGGTCCTCCTCAGTGCAGGGCCCTATGGTACGTGTTGCCCATGAAGCTGGTCCTGTGTCCATTACTTCCAACCCACTTGTCATTATATTGCCAATGTTTAAACTACTTGTGAGTATTCTTTTCTTTCTTCTTGGTCTTTCCCGGGGCTGCCTTTCCATATATATATACACACACGCATACATATATGCACACACATACACATATACACACATATATATGGTCATGTGCCACTTAATGATGGGGATACATTCTGAAAAATGCATCATTAAGAAACTTTGTCATTGTACGAACATCATAGAGTGCACTTACACAAACCTACGTGGTATAGCCTACTAGGCTACAAGGCTACGTAATAGCCTATTGCTCCTAGGCTACAAGCCTATATAGCATGTTATAGTATAAAGCACAATATTAAATCAAGCACAAGTGAAAATGATGCAATCAAGAGATGCAATAAGCAAGAGCTAAATGAAGCTGCTGCTGGCATAACACAGCATACTCTTACAGCAAACTTTTTTTATTGGTAGAAAGTACACTCTAAAATAACGATAAGAAGTATAGTATAGTAAATACATAAACCAGAAACGTGATTGTTTATTATCATAATCAAGTATTATGTACTGTACTTAATTATACATGCTATACTTTTATATGACTGGCAATGCAGTAGGTTTGTTTATACCAGCTCAACCACAAAAAGTAAGTAATGCATTATGCTAGGATATTAGGATGCATGATATTATTAGTTTATTAACATGTTTCGGCTCCATTATAATCTTCTGAAAGCGCCATCATATATGTGGTCTGTCATCGACTAAAAGTCATTATGTAGCGGATGACTCTATAATATATAATAAATATATAAAATATAATATGTATAATAATATATAATAAAATACATAAAGACAATATGTAATATGTAGTTATTTTGTAAGTTTTATTGAGATATAATCGACATATAATTGAGATAAAACATTGTATTAAAGTATATGACATAATGATTTGATATATGTAATATATTGTGAAATTATTACCACAATATGTTTAGTAAACGTCCATCACTACACATAGTTACAAATATTTTTTCTTGTGATGGGAACTCTTGAGACCTACTCTCTTAGCAACTTTTAAACATACAACACAGTATCATTAACTATAGTCACAATGCTGTACATTACATCTCCAGGACTTATTTCTCTTCTAACTTGATGTTTATACTTTTTGACCACCTTCACCCATTTTCCTCGCTCCTCACCCCCTGCCTCTGATAACTACCAATCTGTCCTCTGTTTCTATGAGTTTGGTTTTGTTAGATTTCACATATAAGTGTGGTTTTTGTCTTTCTTGTGGGACTTATTTCACTTAGCACGATACCCTCAGGGCATTTGCCATCACGAGGCGCTTCTTCTCCATCCCTCTATCTTTAGTTAGAATATTCTCACTGTAGTGTTGGTCCTTAGGGAAGGAAGAAACTTTCCTCTATCCCTCAATGTTCTTTTGGCTGATCTAATAATTAAATCAACAAGACAAATTAACAAAAGAAAGTAACCAAATTTAATTACATACCTATGCATAGGAACCACACATATTTGAGAGAGTCAGAGACCTCACACACATGAGAGGTTCAGGGACAGAAAGTTAAAATGAGGTATATATGGCATTCTGAGCTAAGGGTGAGGTCAGGCCCCTTGGGGGTTCAAGGGGGAAGAGAAAGTTCTTTGTAGAATGATAAGAAGAGTGGATGTTTAGTAATTAAAAGTTTTCCCTGCCTTATAGACAGGTCATAAAAAGTCGTTTCTGGTGATAACTCTTATTATGGGCAAGACCCCTAGTTTAAACTCCTTATGGGAGAGGTAAAAGTTTCATGTAAGCCTGCAGGGTCTTGATTGCCCTTAGCACGAAATAATTTGCATGCCACAGAGGTACATTTGGGGAGACTGTTCCTGAACCCCTGTAGTTCCCTCCAGAAGGTGAGATCTAGGCCCGGCTTTCAAGATAAAAGTGAAGCCTGTGAATCAAGACAGTCTCCACACCCTGGCCTCAGGCCTGCCCTCCTTACTCAGGAGTTGTCATGTTGATCTACTCTCTCTACCCTTCTAGAATCTTCCTCCTAGTCTGCATTGGCCATCAACCCCTCAGCATCAGGGTTAGGTCCTCTTGGCTTTCTCAGTACCTAATTACTTAGTACATCTATCCCTGCAGGAAATCTCAGCAGACCATTTTACACCTCTCCACTCCCAAGGTATAACTATTTCCATAGCAACTTTCCGATAACAGAACTTGTGTGTGTGTGTGTGTGTGTGTGTGTGTGTGTGTGTGTGTGTGAGAGAGAGAGAGAGAGAGAGAGAGATTTCATCCATTTGTTACACTAAGTATAGAATTAACATGTCAGACAGAAAGAGCCATAGCCATCATTAGAGATGTTTGTGGGCCAATTGCTCAATTTAGCAAAGTAACCATGGATGCCAGACAAGGGCACGAGCGAAATCAGGACAGCAGGGCTTCGTTTTCTGTTTTTCTTCCTGTGAGTAGTGGGGTTGCTCCTTCCATGTGGCTCGTGGCTACACATGCTCATAAGGAAGAAAAGTTGGGTTTTGGAGAAAGACCTACCTATTGGAGTGAGAACTGAACTTATCGCTAACTCACTGTGGCCCTGGACACAGCTCTTACTATTTCTATCTGGGCCTCAGTTTCCTTATCCACAAAATGGGAGGCTCACAACTACTCTATGAGATTGATGTGTAAAGCACCTGGCATATAATAGAGGCTTAAAAAATGGTTGCTCTCAGCCAGGCTCCTGGTTCTACAACTCCATCCTTGCTAACTCATTCTGGAGAACAAGAGAGAGATGAACACACATGTTCAGGGGACTGTGGACAGACTGGGTGTGGTGTCCATTTTCAAAGGAGAACCCTGGGGTGTGGTGAGCCTCTTGGTTTCCTTTCCCCAAATCACTTCCCCTACTGGCTTTCTGCAGCTCATACCACCGTGGGGTCATCTCAAAGCTCCCTGCCAGCACCCCTGCCCCTCCCTCGGTCCTCCCAGGGCAAACATGTCACTACTTGCTGTTCAGAAACAATATGAGGCCCATCGAGGCCTAGCAAATGGTTGTAAAAAAGCACTTGGCCTTGATCCACATTTCGCAATCAGGGAGCACCTGAGGATATGCAGCTGAGACGTGTGATTCAGGCAAAGAAATCCCCTTTCTCCTTTTCCTTCTTAATACGTTCTATTTTCAGAATGCCATCCATAATTGCTTAATAATTACATTTGTGGACCGATGACTTTCTGTGCCAAACTTCCTCACACTCATGCATTAAACTCTTGAGGTTCCAAGGCAACTAAAATTTGTTTCTTCCATCCCATACATAAAAGTTAAGACAGCAAGTCTTCTGGGTTCCAACATTCCTCTGGGGTCATTTGAGGTGTCCCTCTAGCTATATTTATGGACACGTAAAACTGGCCTCTCTTCTGTTGCACGGCCCGAGACTGTGTTCAAGTGAGGCTTCCCTGGCCTCCTTTATTCAACCCTTTTATGTCCCCCCAACACACACACTTTACAGTGCCAGTCTTTCCTGTGGGGCTACCCCCTGCATCTTCACCTCAAGCTGACCAAGGGTCTCCTGGGCAAGGTCTCTACAGGGGCCGGGGGGGTGGGGAGGGGCTGGTCAGTAGAGTTTTTCTGTAAAGGGCCAAATAGTGAATAATTTATGTTTTATGAGCTGAGAGGCAAAATAAAAAATATCCTGTAAGTACTTATGTAATGCTTTAAAATGCAATAATTTTTTACTTTTATGAATTTTATTTTCATTTCTGAAGATTCTATTTGGTTGTCAAATAGGCGTGTAGTCTCATATTGTTTTTTCTCATCCATTTGATAACATCTTTTCTTTTTAAGTATATTAAATATGCATAAATTGCTTCCATTATCAATAACATCATATCTGAAGTGTTTGTCAGCCTATACCTGCTGTCGGTTGTTTTGGACGGTTCTCCCTCACGATGCCTTGTTTCCTCAAGTGAACTGTGATCCATTTTTCAATCGTAAGCTCCAGTTCAATGGAATTTTATATCCGGGCATCCTTGAGGCCTGTGATAAAGGTGATTCCTTCAAAGAGGATATGATTTGTTTCTCGACTGAGATTACGACTCACTCTGGGCCACATTAAAACAAATTATCAGCTGGGGGTTTTCAAACTGCACTGAGTATCAATTTGGCTGCAAGCCTCCATAAAGGTTAACTTGTGGTTATAAATTTTCAGACTTTTCCTCGTGCTATTTAGAGCCAGGGTTTAGATAGGGGAGTTTCCTTTCTGTCTTCTTCAGTGGGGAAATAAAGTTGCAGTATTTCTGGTTTATACTGTCACTGAAGCGATATCCTTTGGGATCCAAACTAATTTATAAGAGGGTCTCTGATCTGACTTCTCACATTCCCTTAGATTTTATCTGACATTTGCCATGCGGATATTAAAACCAACTCTCTGAGTCACCTGGAGGCAAACAGATGCCCCCAGGGGAGCCTTCAGCTTAAACACTTATCTCTCTGAATTTATGACTCCTTATTTGTTTGTTTATTTGGCCTCTTACTTTTCACGCAGCATAGAGACACATCTAAAAATATTTTTTTTAATAATTTTTAAAATATTTTAACTCAGAGTTTTTAGCTATTCCAAAGAAGAAAAATTTTAAGATATCCAGGTCACATGCTACCTCTGGTATATGTTTTGAAAGCTCTAGTTTTCCCAAAATATGAATTCAATGGTACCAGCATTTGAGCCGGTGCCCAGCAGATATTCTGGTATTCAATCTCTTGTGTAATTCTTTCCCGCATTGTATCAAGGAGGGTCTGAGTGACCAAAAAAGTACAGCAGAAGTGAAGCTTTGTTAGAGACTCGGTCATTAGAGGCACTGAGGTTCCTGTTTACTCTTTCTTCATTCACTCATTCTGAGGGAAGGCAGCTACCATGTTGTGAGAACAATCACTGATGGAGAGACCCGTGAAATGGAGGCCTCCTGCCAACAGCCACGTAAGTGAGTTTAGACACAGAACTTTTGGCCCCAGTCAAGTCTTCAGATGATATCGACCTTGCCAACACCTTGACTGCAACCTCAAGGAGACTCCAAGCCAGACCTAGTCAGCTAAGCAGCTCCTGAGGTCCTGACCCTGAGAAAATGTGTGAAATAATGTTTGTTGTTTAAAGCTGCTAAGTTTGGGAAATGTATTGCACAGTAATAGATAGCAAATATAAACTCTTCTTGCCCTACTTGTAATTCCTAAAGTTTTAGAAATATTTTATGGCAACATGCCCAGAAATTCCTCATTAAAGTGGGTAGGTTAATACATTAATAGTTAACCCCAGATTCTCTTATACAACTGTTTACTGCCCTTCGGAAAGGAGACGTGGGGTACATGAGACATGGATGAGAAAGCTCTGTAGAAAAGAGCATTATGGTCTGGAGTCAAGATAGCACTTAAAAGGAGCCTGTTGTGAATGGTGAACAAGAGTCGGTGACATGATGCCATGGAGTGACGGGGTCACTGAGGTGAAGCCTCTCTCAATACCATTGATCACGGTTTCTCCCCATGCAATCCTGCCTGGTCTTCTCTGGTTTACTAAGATCATCTCATTCTTCACTCAATTCGTCTTACATTCTCACTGCAGCTTTCTCTACTTGAACCAGAACGAGTGACCGTTCATCCCTTCTGTAAGTGACTAGAGCTCTCTCTGTTTACAGTACTCAGGCAACACAGAGAATGTACTGTCTAGCTCCAAAATCAGGTTTGAAACATCTAGGTGGCTATGTAGTCCATACCCTAGAACCTGGCAGAGCACTGTAGTGGGTTCTCTATACAATGACGCGATGAAGCCCCACCTTAGGAATAATTTGCCTCCCAAGAAAGTCTATAACAATTTAGGTTGTAGCCTTAAATAAGATAATTTCATTTTGTGGGACTTAGCTTCCTCATTGGTGAAAGGGGGATACACCTACAGGAGAAGCATTTCAGGGCCACCATGTACAGTGACAGAGTGCATGTACCCCACTAAGGGACCCAGCTGCAGGGAGATGGGGTTACAATCCAGCCACTACCTCCTTCCCCAAATCTTGTGCTAGCCCAGAGGACTGGGCACATTTTTGTAATTCATCTACCCAGAGGGGATTTTTTTTTTTTTTTGTAACATACACAGGGGTGTTCTCTGTGCCAGCAGGGCCCTAAGCACTCCACAGTATAAAGTGGTGTGGTCTTGCCAGCTGCAACCTGCCCTGAAGTGCAAGTTCATGGGCTCTGCTTGTTAGGAGTCCTGAGATCATCAAGGAGGCGTCAGAAAACCAAGACAGGAAGCCAGTTCTGTCTCTTAAGCAAATGGTAAAGAAGTGAGTGTTATTTTCTCTCTGCCATCTGTGACATTGTACCTGGCTATGACCTTGATCTAGATACTATTTTCCTGGCTAGGATTCCTACAAGTTGTCACATAATTCTCTCCTTGACTTCTGTTCATTCTTTCCTTTTTGTGTGCTTTAATGTTCCTTGTTTCCTGGTTAAACCAGTTTTCAGTGTTGGTATTTAATACACCTGCTTTTCAGAAACCCTGTGTGGTGTCTCCATTTGTGTAAACAGAAGAAAAAGTCAAATAAATGGGCCTCAAAACAGCCACTTGAATGAGCTAATGATGATAGCATGTCCCTTTTGCTGAGATGTACAATAGCATAGGTGCTCTTTTCCATCTTATCTTTAAAGTCTTACGGCACCCCATCAACAACCTCCTATGGCTGAGAGAAGATACTTGTATTTCTTTAGATTATCAAGGCATGTTCTTAATTATTTACATGTATATAAACCTAAAACCAAATTTGTAAACCATTCTAACTTTCAGGAAGTTGACACATATTCTCAGACTTATCAAATTCTTTCTTATTATGTCTTTCCACAAAAAACAAAAAACAAAAACAAAAACAAAAAAGAAAAACTACCATTCCAAAAACCCAAGTTAGGATCCTAAATATCTTTCCAAAGAAATGGCCTATGTGTACTTTAGTTCATAATTCTCTACCAAATGGTCAATTGCTCATAATATGTTTCACTCACATGGTAAGTAATAGATATAACACAAGGTCTAAAAGCCAAAGATTAGAGTCTCATATTGTCCCAGCAGCCCTGGTTGCCTGGGATTCTAACAATTTAGTTATTCCCCAAAGTACCTAGGGATAGACTGCTTCTGCCTTTCATTTTCCATCTGTTCTTTTTATTGTTATTTTTCCGTCTCAGATCTTGTTTTTCTTTATCTGGGTCAGCATTTTACAGGAGTAATGTTGGAGGTTTTCTTCCAAAAACATAGATATTAAAAAGTACCACATGCTTGAAATCCAGCATGAATGAGTCTTCCTTGGATTTGGGTGTTACCTTTCCCTAAGGTCCCTCAACTTTATTTTCCTTCCAACACTTTATTATGAAAAATGTCAAACATGCAGAAATACTGATAGTAGTGGGCAGTGAATACCTCTAATACCTAGATTCTACAATAAGTATTTTTGCTATATGTGTTTTATTACATATCTAGGCATTTAACCATCCATCAATGCATCATATTTTTTGTGCATTTCAGAGCAAGTTTACTTCAGTTCCAGATTCTACAGTATGCACATCATTATTTAACTAGAGTTCAATATTTGTTTACAGTTACTTTTTAAATATATTATGTATGTGCAATGAAACACACAAGTTTCGAACATGCCAATGAGCTCTGTTTTGGACCCTTTTAAAATATAATTATTCCCCCTAGAATAACCCCTTAAGCCACTCATAACTGAGCATGAATGGAACTGACTTGTTTGTTTTCTTCTTTATAAGAATGAGAAACCCACAACAGAATGAAAGTATATAGGAAGTAAAAATATGTGGAAGTGGACAAACTTTTGCTTCATTAATTTGTTTTATTGGCACTGAATAGGTATTATTTTTTGAAGTGAGTGGCTCTTAATTTGGGAATATATTTCTAGTTCCCAACAATATTATCGTATAAATTAATATTTCCAGATAACATCATCTTTATTAGCAGTTGTAAGGATCTTCTATGTGTCAGGTAGAACTGATTTCTCTATATGCACATATCATTTAATCTTCACAACAACCATATGATGATGATGATGATGATGATGATGATGATTGTTATTATTATTATTTTACAATGTAGAAATGAAGGGTCAAGAAGTTAAACAATTTGCCGAAGGTCACAAACAAGCAGCTTGTAAGTGGTGTAGCAGAAGCTCAGAATACAGCATGTCTGACTCCCAAACCCACTCAACAGTCAACATTCCAGAAATATTTACTGAGCACATACTAACTCCCACCACGGTTCTAGACACCAGATACACAGTGGTAATCAAAACAGACTTGGTGCCCAGAAGAGCTTACTGTTTTGCTAGAGGAGACATATTAAACAAGTAAAAATACCAATTTTGTTTAGTAAATGAATTTTCATAGAAATCATGAATGGTAGATTTTTTATGCCTCATTTAGCAATGAAAAAAACAAATTTTCCAAAATAAAATTGGCCAAAGATCACAGTCTTAATAAGCAAGTCAATAGTATCAAAGCAAAGATCAACTGCAAATGTTGATCATTAATGGCACATGATAATTTTTTGGTGGAGAAGACTTTCTAAGGTATCATGAAGACAAAAGAAAAGGGAAAAGGGAATACCATCATCAAAATGCCTAGACTGAAATGCAAACAAGAAAGAAAACAAATTCAATTGAACACAGAAAACAAATCATATAGCCTTACCCTGTGCCCATCCTGGCTAGAGAAAGGTGAAGTAGTCCGCTGAGTGAAGGTCAACAAAGAAGAAGCATTTCTCTGAAAACTGAGTAACATGCAGCAAAAGATTCCCTGAGAAAGCAATGTAAAGTAAACTTGGGAGAAAAAAATCACCAAGTCACTTCTTTTTAAAAGAACTCTCTTGAGATAGCAGGAGAGCAGGATATGCTGTTGCTTCTACTTTGGCACTTCTAAATATTTGTAGCCACACTACTATAGTTATTCCAAGCATATATATACTGAGGATCAATCACAGCAATTGAGACAACTAATCCTTGAGTACAAATCATAGGGAAGTTTTAGGTCACAAATACCATCAGTGGGGACTATGGGAAATTAAATTAGATTGTGTTCGATCCTTTTGTTTTAAGTCCTATCAATGGAAGAGCAATATAAATGCAGCGATTGTTTGAAATAATTAAATAATAATCTCTGGGGATGAGGTCCAGACATCGATACATTGAAAAAGGCCTCTGGGTTGATTCTAATGTGCAGCCACGGTGAACAACCATTGGCATTGGAGAAAGAGCCCGGGGGTTGAAGTTAGGAAACTGGATTTGAATTGCAGCTGCAAGTTACCAGTCTTATGGTCTTAGAGAAATTTACTAATCTCTCTCCTTTTGTTTCCTCATCCACAAAATTGAGATGAGAACATTTACCTCATAGAACTCTTGTGAGTATTCAACGGGACAACGTAAGCCAAGTATCTAACACAGTGTCTGATAGAGCATTGAGGCACTATTAAAATCAGTGAGGGTGCTGTTCGCACATAGCCTAGTAACAATCAATACATGTCTGATGTTAGTGATTTTGCTAACGGCCACCCATCCATCTGTGGCTGGATAAACAGAACATGCCAAAACGACTTATTTCTTCCCCGTCGCACACACATATACACGCACATACTCACACACACACAATCAACACAGAATCACACAATACAGGGTGCTCAGTTAAATTTTAATTTCAGATAAATGACAGAAAAATTTTAGTGTAAGTATTTCCCATACAAAATTTAGACCATACTTATACTAAACAAATTTACACATTGTTTATCTGAAATTCAAACTTAACTGAGCGTCCTGTATTTTATCTGGCAACCTATTGTGTAATAGGTTTTTATGACAGAGATCCAACGTAGAAATGCAGAAGAGAATGAGCTCTAGAAACAATTAAAACCAAGATATCAAAAATGGCAAACAGATGGAATGCTGAGATAATTCAGAAGAAAAGATCACATCTAGTTGTATAGTTAGGAAGGGCTAAAAGGTAATATTTGCACTTGACCTTAGATAATAAATAGAATTTTCCTATATGTGAGGGAGGAGAGGTGGTATTTCAGGCCATGGTAATGGTGTGAGCAAGGACATGTAAAGTTATATCTTAATCTAGCTAAGAATAGTAAATCAAGCTGCATTAGAACCCAGGATTTTCTGTCTCCAGAGTCCATGCATTCTACAAATTAGAGAAGAATGAGGTATAGACAGGGTAAAAGTCAGTGACAACAATTAGTTAGGAAAAGACTGTCCAGGAACTAGAATGCCCGCCTGAGCCCTATGGGCTTAATTTAAAATAACTTAATTAAGAATAATGAGGAAAGGTGCTACCTTTCGAGGATACCATATGCCCAAGGTATAGCTAACAGAGGGATTCCAGAAATGTTTGGGACTAAAGGTGGGGAGAGTGGCAGGGGTCACAAAACTGGTCAGTTGGCTAGATGCTATTGCAACCACCCCAAGCCCATACCCTGTGTTGATATGCCCAGGCCCTCTAACTTAGTGTGACTGAGAACCAAACAGGTCTGTCGCATTTTATTGGCCAAAGATGCATTTAGCTTCAGCTAGATATCACTGTTCCAGGCACCGCATCCATTTTGTTCTTGTTTTCACCAAAAAAAGTTACAAAAGTGTGCACCTCCGTTGTACATCAGAGAAAAAGAGAAAAACGGTTTCACAAGTTCACCCACGATTGTGCTGACTCTGAAAATGTTTAACTGATGAATAGCTGGTTCATGGCAACAATCATTCAAACCTTATCTTGTTTGCAAAAATGTGTCTTCTCATCTAGCTTTTCCACCTGCAGAGGGTGACATTGGTGGAGACTTTAGAATGGGAGCAAGAGGGGTCAGGGCAGTTAAAGTGGATAAGGATGCATTGTGCATTGTCTGCTGTTACCAATGATTCATTGCAGAGCACCTGGTCTCTCAGGGCTGTGTGCTCCCCGAGTTCCTCATCCCGAAGAGCAAATTCACCCGCCACGCAGGCAATCACCCAGTTTACATATCCATCTGAAGCTCTGGAGACAATTAGGGCTTATTTATAATCATACCCACAACCTCAATTTTGAAGAGCTTTGCAAAGGATTTGCGCTGGGAAGGAGAGACTGTTAGGCAGTGTGTTGAGTGAAACCTTTCCTGGCCAGAGAAAGGACAGCTCTGGACACCAACACAACCAAAGCAACTGCTATTTGTCAGTAACTGTTATTTGCCAGGTCCTACGTATCTGTGAAAAGTGGGCAAATTTCTTTTGTAATTATAATGTTAAGCTCACTTAAAATTTTGTTTTTACCTTGACCACACTGAATGTGGCTCAAAGATACTTGTTTAGCAAAACTGATTTATGGAGCTAAGAATCAGAATAATGGTTTCCCCCACGTGGTGGAGGAATGGTTGACTAGAAAGGAACAGGAGGTAATTTTCTAGGGAGATGGAAATAATCATGTCTTGATTGGGGTGTTGCTTTCAGAGGGTATACCTTTGTTGAAACCTATCAAATAGTACACTTAAGATCTATGTGTTTTATTGTATATAATTATATCTCAATTAAAAAATTTTTAATGCCCACTTTCTGATCCTACATCTCAGAGACAGTTTCTGCCACATGTCCTTGGAAATCATCTCTCGGTGGAGCCTGAGTAAGCCTTGTGGCCTAAAACGGGAGTTTAGTAAATTCTACATCCTCATAAAGCACTCTAGAAAAACACTGGTAGTGACAGTCCAGTTTCCAAAGTCTAATATTTAAATTGGGGGTAGCTATGCATTTCATGTTTTAATTTTTGTTTTATATTTTAATATGCATTAGCCCAACTGGCCCAGTAAATGCATGATTATACAGATATTTCTTAAGTAAGCCTGAATAGTTAGATATTGTGATAGATTTTTGCTAGTTGCCAAGACTATCTCATCTTCTTATTTTATTCACAGAACCCAAGTTTATTCAGATAGCCATGGTCCCAGTTAAAAAATAGGCATCTCCCCAGACTCCCTTGCAGTTATAGATGGCATGTGACCAAGTTCTGACCAATGAAATGTAAGCAAAAGTCTATTGGAAAGAAATTTGGGGGAAATTATTATTTTCCTGATAAAAAAAGGTCAGACAGTTGACAAGTGCCTTTCTCCCTTCAATTCTCCATCCTCCTCCTCCATTTTTTGCCTATCAACTAGGTGAAATGTCTGGACAAAGTACAGACACTTTGGACCATGAAGATGCTTAGGATGATAAAGAAGGAAGGAAGAAAGAGGATGTTTCTGTGCACAGCTGCCCTTGTGCTGCACTTCTTAATGGTGGGCTCTTTATTACATGAAAAACAGTCCCCAAATTTGATCAGGCCACCGTGGTTGGGTTTCTTGTATATCCAGCCAAATCCAATTCTAGTACTTTATATTTAAATTTTTCAACTTGAAAAGTTGTAAGTATAGATGTAAGTATTGGTGATATGCGGAAGACATGAGTATGAGACACAAGTGACTGATGTCTAAGAAATACTGGACTAGACTATGAGCTCTTTGAAGACATGTCTACTTGTTGTCATCACACCTTTTCATGAGCCCAGCACTAGAACACAGCACGTGTCTGATTTATGCTTGCTGGATGGAACCCCTCTGCCACACCAAGCAAGGAGCCACATTTCAGGAGAACCTATTTCCCAGGTCCCTAAATTTGTTTTCTCTATAGGAACTTGTCCTGATAGGGACAGTCCTCGCATTTAGGAGACTCTTCCTTCATCCAAACTTGAATTCTTCCAGAGGCTACGTAAGGATTCCATTCACTCCTTTTTTTCTTTAGTTTTATTGAGATATAATTGACATATAACACTGTATTAGTCCAAGGTATATAACATAATAATTTGATAAATGCATATATTGTGCAATGACGACCACAATAAGTTTGGTTAACATCTATCAACTCACACAGTTACAATTTTCTTATGAGAAGTTTAAAGATCTACCTCAGCAACATAAATATATAATGTAGTATAACTAATTATAGTTACCATGCTGGACATTACATCCCCAGAAGTTATAAATGGAAGTTGTTACCTTTTGACCATATCCCCTGTCCCTTGATCTATCCTTATTCAAGGCAGAAAATAACACATACTTTCATTCTGAAAATTACGAACTCTAACTCAGTGCAGGTTCTAAAAGAAGGTTGTTTCCCTCATATTATCTCTGGGGTCACAGTCATGTTCTGGCCTTCTTGTGTGATGATTATGCGAAGAGCCCACCAGAATGAACATTTTCCATGCATTGTTTTGTGGTGGGGCTGAGTTTGAGCTTCTGCAATGGTGTGTAGAAGCTGCCTTGCAGTGGAGAAGGCTGACGTGTATATCTTTTCCCAAATCCTGGTTCAGTGACTTCACATTGTAGCTTGAAATGGGTCATGGTGGGAGTATTTATACCATGGAAATAGGTAAATGTTGCAAATCCGGGTTCTTCCCACCTCACCCTTGTCCCAAGAACTGGTTATTAAACATTTATTGGCACGATACTATGCTTATCTATCCATGCTTCCTGTAAGAATGACAACCTTATATTTGGATAGTGGGTTATGGTATTTAAAGTGACACCACATAAATGATTTCTTTTGACTCTCACAGCAGCCCTAAGAGATAGATAGGGCAGTTGTTATTTGCCCCTCCTATTAGTTTTCTACTGCTATAAATTATCACAAACTTAGTGGCTTCAAACAACAGAAATATATGTGTATGTATATATATATATAATATTACATCTTTGGAGGTCAGATGTCTAAAATGGGTCTAACAGGGCTAAAATCAAGGTGTTGGCAAGGGTATGCTCCTTCTGGAAGCTCTAGGGGAGAAGCGGTTCCTTCCCTTCCATCTTCAAAGACAGCTCTGCCCTCTGCTCCTATAGTCATATCTCTTTCTCTGGCTGTGATTTTTCTGACTCTCTTTTACTTATAAGGACTCTTATGATCACATCGGGCCTACCTAAATAATCCAGGATAATCCGCCCAAGTCAAGATCCTTGATTACATCTGCAAATCCCTTTTTGCCATTCACTTAGGGTAATTTATTCACAGCTTCCAGGAATTACGATTATTTGGGGGAGGTCATTAGCCTGTTTACCACACCCCCTTTAATAGATGAGGAAGCCAGTTCTGAAAGATAATAGTCCTGCTCAAGATCATGAAGCTGTCAAGGCAAGGAGGGACTTGGACCAAGGACAGTGCACCGCCTCTTTTTGTAAGCATTTTTCTGACAGCTGGCCCAGGAAAGGATACACTCTGGGACAACGAGTAGAGCACATCTAAGGACAGAGCCTCTGGGAGACTAAATTTAGTATCTTATGAGCTCTCCCAGACCCAATCTTCTGCTAACCAAACATTCTTAATTTTGCCTCCCAGCATCCCTAGGAGACTTGGGAGGTCAAAGTACTATAACCTAAAGACCCTAAAAGCTGGATTTTCTAAGTGTCAGTTGAGACATAACTAAAGACTTGCCAAGACACACAGACACAGTTCTTTCCACCCACTCTATTTAGCTATCTATCAATCGTATTAACTCCTTTCCTTTCCGGGGCTTAGCCTCCAACCTCATGATTCATCCATCACTCCCTAATCTCTCTTCCGTGGTAACCACCACCTACCTTACTCAGATGAAATAGTGGGTAAATAGGAAAAACTGAAAGGATATCAGAACATCATAAGGCCATATGTTCCACTCAAACTGATTAGAAGGTGATGGCCTTGGGAATATAAATTAGAAGAGGGACTAAAGCCCTTACCCTCTTCTAACATTCTATGTCAAGAGAAAATAGCCTAAAAGATGCTGAATTAAGAAGTCCAAGTCCTCATTCACACACTTCTTCCAATTCATTATGTGACCTTGAGTGAGTCACTTCTTGGGAGCCTTCGCTTCCTCATCTAAATTGATGCAAGAAGCTATTCGTTCCTTGAGGTCCTGTAACATAATGTGAGAGTGCCAGATCTAGCATCAGACTGCCTGAGTTCGTAACCCTGGTTCCACTAATTGTTAGATAGGTGAAGTTGAACAAAATATTTAACTTTTCTGTCTCTCATTTTTCTTATAAATAAAATAGGGATGCTAATAATGTCACCATCCTTAGACTTGTTGTAAGGATTAAAAGAAGTAATATAAATAATGCACTTAACACAATGCTTGGGGCATAATAAGCCCTTAATAAATATTAGCTGTTTTTGTTGCTGACTAGTGGTTTTCCAAGTGTGGTCTCTGGATCAGCAACATAACCCTCACTTGGGAACTTGTTAGAAATGCAGATGCTCAGGCCCATCCCAGAGCTTTTAAACCAGAAATTCTGGGGGGCTGGGAAACAGAGGATTCTGATGCTACAGGTTAAAGTTTGAGAACTACTGGTGTGAACAGTTCTAAGATCCCTTCCAGTTCTGGAATTCTACTGTTTTCTGCAAATGTATACATTTATCCAAGGCCCAAGGAAATCATTATTATTCACCCATGTTGTACCAGAAATATTTACAATATATCTCACTACCTTCAACTTACAATTGAAAAAATATGTTGTTTACATTTTTCATGGCTATGTGAGTTTCACTATATGGAAACAATATTTTTTCAAGTATTCTCTTCTGGTTATAGTTTGAGTAAGATATTAGCTAAGTGACCTTGAATCCTAGTTTCTTCATTCTAGAACAGGATTAATAATACCTATCTCACTAATTTGTTATAAAGATTAATATGATTAAATGTGATGACATGTATGAAACGCCATAGTTTGTTATAGATGTCAAGAAATGGTGGGTTAGATCTCAATTTCAATCTAGTTCATAATTAAGTATTGTTGATTAGTATTGATTTGGCCTCATGGTGTATATTATTGATATACAAAATAAAATGAAAATAGATCAACACATTATATGTTGAAATCCAGCTTCTGAATGCTATAAAGAGTGTATATCACTTTCTCTTTTCTAGGATTCAGGCAATAAAGACCTTCAGCATGCTCTTTGTACGTCAAAGATAAGCCAGAGAAGTAGCTGGTGTTTATCCAAAAGGTAACATGCAGGCCAGGAGTCAAAGGAAAGTTCAGACTCAACTATAGACTTCTCAGCTGTTTATACTAAAAACTTTGAAATTCCCTCAGAAAATTCCCTTTTGGTTCTTATCTGATTAACCAAGCAGCCCACAAATTCCAGAAGAGTTTCACCCCTTTTTGTTTAAAATCCGGACCTGCCTTAAGCTTGAACTAGAAACGAGACTCTTTATAATTCACCAAATTCTTATAAATAAAATAGGAATTTTAAATAAATAAATTTTCTTATAAATAAAATAGGATTGAACAAACATCAAAGATCATAATGCACTGCTTTTGAAGTCTGTGTCTTCTTCAACCAGGAGGGTTCACTCAGAGTTTGAAAACTTTCCAGACGTGGGGAGAAGGAAAGCAACCATTCAATTCACTGATAGGAAGCTTCGCGTCTGCTTTTCCTTTATCAGCCAGAGCTGAAGAGAGTGCTTTTCTTGAAACTCTTTGAGCTGAGATTTGAAATGTGAACCAAAATCTTAGCGCTCAGGTAAGTCCAAGCCAGGAAGGAAAGGACTGCTGAAAGACACCTTGAGTCTCAGCTACAGATAGAGACATTCCTTCTATTTACTGAATCATCACTCCTTGGGGCACTAGGAGTATTCCTCGTCCTTCTCTGGTGTTCCTAACCCTTCCCCAGTCTCTATTTGCCCAAATCTGAGTGGCTTCTTTCTTATCAATGAATCTAGGTAAGACTTGGAATTTTAATAAGGCAATGATATCAGGCTCCAGAAAGTGAGCTAGCAAATCAAAATCAGAACGTCGTGAGGGTGTCTGTGTTGGAAGTACAGCTCTTGATTAAGCACTGTAAGGCGCACAGTCTAAGATGCCTCTTGTCTACTTAGGGAGATGTTTTGTCCATAAAGACATTCTTTAGAGACCTGGAATTGAGCACATTCAAGCTCCAGACTATCATCATCATTGTTTCACTGAGTGCTTGCTATGTGTGTGTCAGGCACTGCATGAAACCCATTTATTACTTGACCTCATTTCAACCTTCACACCTCTGCAAGACTGATTTTATCTACCCCATTTTCTAGGAGGAGACATCAGTCCTCAGCCTGGTCAAGTAACTCAGCTGAGATTCCATGGCTAATTCAATAAAAGCGAGATTGGCCCCCAAGTCCCACCTGACCTCCAAAACCATGATTTTCCCTATTTTGGTTAGTGGCACAAACAGAAATCCAAGTGTTCATGCCAGAACATTGAGCGTTAAGTCTTCCTTCTCCTTCACCTCCACGCCTCCCATCCAACAAGCTGTCAAGTCTATGATGCTTCTTCTTCATTTATTTTGTATCTGTCCCTCCTCCATCTGTCTCTCCAATACTCTCATTACTTCACTGCTAAATTACTGCAGTTTCCTCCTATTATTTATTTTCCTGATTCTAGTTTTCATGGCTCTCCAATTCGCCTTCTATATTCCTCTTAGAGTAATCTTTCTAAGACTCAAATCTGACCATGTTCTTCCCTTATGTGGGTCCTTAAAGGACCCTTCTATAACCAATAATAATTACTTTATAACAGTTACCATGCGCTAGGTATTGTTTTAAGTATTTTACATATAGTAACTCATATGAAATAAATATATAATTATTTGTATCATCTCCATTTTATCGATGGTGAAACTGAGACAGAGAATTTTGTTCCTTACCCAAGGATACCGGCTAGTAAATATTGTGAGGAGGGTAGCCTTAAATATTATTACAATCTGTGTTTTAAACTTCATTCTGTTTATAAAGTCTGGGCATTTCATATGACTTATAAGACCCCTCATAATCCAGTCACGCTTGCTCTGATCTTCCTCTCTGCCCTATGCTCCAACTATTGGTAACCTCTTAGAGATTTCCAAATGCACTGTGCCCTCCAAGCTGAGTGCCTTGCAATTTCTTAGTCTGCTCTCTGCCTAAATCCTACCCCCCTCGTCTAGGCAGTTGGCTTCTAGTCATCTTCTGAGCCTGAATTCAAGCATCACAACTCTGGTCGGACTTCCCTGTGATCACAGCTACTCCCTAAGGTTTATACTAAAAGTGCTATACCATAGTGGTCAGTTTGCCAGTCTGTCAGTTCCTTCTAAAGTAGGTATAGGCTCCTTGAGAGGGACCTAGGTGTTTATCATCATGTACCTCCAGTGACTGACACATGGTGAGTGCTCAGTAATTTTTCTGGAATGAAAAAGAGTGAAGGTAGTATACGATAAGGGACAAATAATTTATACAGAAAACAAGATAAAGAGAACTACTGAAAAGTTTGAGAAGAGGAGTGGGCTGGAGTGCCCAGCAACATCTTCATTTTATATAAGTGAAAACTGAGGCACAGAAAGTCTAAGTAAATTGCCCAAGGTTGCACATCTAGTAAGTGGTGTAGATGAGATTTGACTCAAATTGTCAGGTGCAAGATCTCATACTCTACCTATATAAACCTTTTGTACTTCAACAGTTATGTATTTAATTCACAGTGTGTAAAACTTTAAGTGTGAACTAGTGATTTCATGGGTATTAGTGTTTAGAAGGAGGATAAGAAAACAATAGAAAGAAAATAATAGAAGGAGGGTGATTCTCCAAAAGAACAGAAATTAGGAAGGTGGAATGCTGATGACTAACCTTCATCTTTATTAAATATGTAAATAACTATGGTAAAAGTTAACAGACCCGTAATTTATATTCCTGTGGCAGATAGCTAATGAGATGCATTATAATATCAGGTTTACTTTGACTCAATGAGAATTTATTGACTGATTAAACTGTGCTACTGGACCCTTAGGAATTCTCATTCCATTGTCAATAAATTCCTCTACACTTTAAACCTTTGCCCTGAACATTTTCAACTTTTCCTCCCCCTTCCATTTCCTTCCACTACTGAAAATCTATCTTTCTCTTTAATCTAGCTTTTCACCCTCTCAGTAGAGTTTGCTTCCTTCCTTATTTCTCTCATAAGCCAAAGTCAGGAAGCAGGCACATTTTCATTACCCTCTGCCCCATTTGCTTCTGGATCATTTCTGCATTACGCTTTCTTCCTAAACTGAACACTCTCTCCTCTCTTGAAATCCCTGTCAGATTATCATCTTCTCTTCATCTTTTCCCTGCTGTCTATCAGCTTCCAAGTTGCTTTTTCACGTGATGAAGAACCTGGTCACAACAATATTTGAGTGTGACTGCCTTTTCCTTCTTGGAAAATATTTTCATTTGTTCTTTGCTATCTTTGTGTTTCTCCACCAAAAATGTGGGATTTCTCTAAGGTCCCACATGAGGCCCTTAACGTTTTTCTCTTTTTCTTCTCTTTCTTGTGACCGTCATATCATCAACGATTACCTCTTGTCAAAGGTCTCTCAACTCCACATCTCTTGCTCAAACCTACTCTAAGCTACAGGTTGTAATTTCCAAATGTCTCTTTGCAATATCTCAAATTATCCTACCAGCTTAAAGTATATCAAAAAATTAACTCACTCTCTTCCTTCTAAACCTGGCTCCCTTTCAGCACTCTTCCTCCCAATGAATGGTAATGATGTAAAAGAGAATGCTCAGAGTTCCTTCCAATGCCTTTCTCTCTTTCACTGTCCTCCAACATACCTTTGGTCATCATTCCTCTCCAATCAACCACTGTCTTTCTATTCTTACCGTTGCCCAACCGGACTATCTTGTGCGCCTCACTTCATGGGTCACACTACATCAGGTAACAGAACAGACTACTAGACTAATGCTAGAACATGTCATTCTCTGGGTCGGATCTCTTCAAGTTTCAACTTTGTGTATAGAATGGAGTTAAAACTTTTTAGCTTGAAAGCCAAGATTCTTTCCCCAACTTTGTTTTCCCTCATCTCCTTCTATATATATATACTCACTATCCTAATTCATATTTCTTATGCTACCTGAATAAACCTTTGATTGATTCATTCATTCAATTATTAATTCAAGAAATATTTATTAAGTGCTTGATATTGGCTCAACACTTTTTTCAGTGTTAGGAATGTAATGGTGAACACAACTTCTGTGTTTAGATTTAGATGATAAAAACAATGAAAAAAAAGTGTGGTGAGTCCTCATCTAGGAGGATAGCTGGGTACCATGAGCATTCATCTAGGTGCTCCTAAATGCATAAGAGCAAGATATTGGGAAGTAGGGAGATATGGAAGACTTCCTGAGGGAAGTAATAATTGAGCTGAGACCTAAAAGCTAAATAAGAATTATTCAGATGTAGTACAGGAAAGGGGATTGCTGTTAAGACAGAAGAAAATATATGTGTGAAGACTTGGGGCAAGAAGGGATGGCCAGACAAAGGGAACTGAGAATAAAAATCAGAGAAAAGGGAAGAAAAACAAGATATTGCAGAAGCCAACGGATGAGTGAGAAGGCAAAAGTGAACCACAGCCTCCATCTTATTTGCCAACAGGTCAAATAAGATGAGGACTAAAGAATGTCTATTGGATTTAGAATAAAGAAATCACCAAACCTGGCCAGAAGCCCTTTGAGCAAGTATGTAGACAAAAGCTAGATCACAGTGGAGGAGAGAAAAATAAGTAGAAGACAAGGCATCGATACTGGAACTATAGACAAATACTTATGGAAATTCAAAACACTCTACATCTTTATTGCATTTGCTCATTCCGTACTAATTTCCTCCTCTCCTGCTTCTTTCTCTAGTTGCCTCCTCAATCCTCTTCCTATTGAAGTCCTAGGCATTTCTCAAAACAAAATCAAATACCATTGTATTTTGATCTTCCTGCACTCCTGGCAGTTAGAATGAATTGCTCAGGACTTACCACATAAGTCTGTGCTAAATTAGCAAACTGTTCCCATTTCACTGATTACATGAAATTTTCTTTGTACATCCATTATAGCACTTGATTCTTGCTATAATGGATGTACATGATTCTTGTAATCTATTTAGTTGTACATACCTGTCTTCCTGACAATCAATTTGATAACAAACTAGTTGTATATTAATCATCTTTGGATTTCCCCTAGATCACAACTAAGGCCTTGGGCACTGTTGTCATCTAAATTGAACTTGGCTGACTCTTCTTTATCTTGCAATGATTTAAGCACATGCTATATATGACATGATCTTTGTCCTTGAAGACAATGATTATTAAAATGAGAATGAAAAGTCTTAGAATTTGTTCGAGTCATTTTTAACCTCTCAAAATATTTCCACTATTTTTCTCATACTTTACACATTTTAAATTTTAAAAATTATTATCAGATTGATTCTGCATATGAATGAATACTCACAAATCAACTTTCTGATTCAAGTGAAACAACCCACTCAACTTTTAAGCTCAGAGCACTCAAGGGCAACTTGTTAATGAGGTTGAGTTAACTATTCACACATATCTCCCTTTCCAAAGAACAACCTAGGAAATTGTTAAACCAAGCCAAAAGAGAAAAGTGACATTGAACTCCTGTATTTCTAAGTACTGAAACCAAAATAATAAGTCATATATTTAAATTGTAAGTGCCTGATGATCATTTGAATATGGCTGATTGGAAGAGGGCAAGGACAATAAAATGATGGACGGATTTATTATGTTGTATACAGAAAGACTTTCAAAACTTTCAAGTATTTTAGTAGTTGAGGAAATTAAGATAAACTTCAACTGTTTAATTCATACAATTAATAGACTCCAGTTTTAAAATGTTTTAGAATTTCTATTAAGCATATTTCACAATTCTGCAACAGAATCTGGAACTTTTGTCACCTCCCCCCTCTTAAAGCTCTACAGTTCACTTCATTTTAAAGACAAAGCACGGAGATAGCCAACTATCCCTAGGTCACACAATAGAATTGGTATTAAAGTACAAAGCTCCATTTCTTTAGAAAACAAAATTCTGAAACAACTATGACTATATGTCAATATCTGACAAACTGGATAGTGGGTGCCCAGGTGATTGCAATATTACTCTCTATTCTTTTCTACTGGTGTGAAATATTTCACATCTTTAAAATGAGAAGAAACAGCCAGGCAGTCCAAAATCACTGGAGAATTCAATAACCAAAAGATTTTTTTTGTACTGATTCATAATTATCCAATTTTTCTACTTGCCCCACAAGCACTTAAGTCAGAGCTATTTCTTCAGTTTCCAAAGGAAGAAATAAAAATAGTTAAGAGAAACCAAGTGATTCTGGAACCAGGGCAAGTCCAAGCTCAAGTCAGAGTTAGAATTTCTGGGATATCAAAGGAGAGCTTCCTCCCAACACTGAACAGCATAAAAGACATTCGGTTAGTACTTATTTGATGAATTGGTTGTTTGTTTAAGAGGAGTGAAAGCTCAGCTCCTTGGGAAAGATGGTATATGTCACCTTCCATTCATCGCTGACCATGGCAGTGTGCTGGCTCGAGCTCAGGAGACTTCCATCTGACTTTAGTGTGAATCAATCGTACTCTCAAGGGTCCTTGCTTATAGGGTGGTTGACCAAGGGTGACAGAGTCTGTTCATAGCCTCAACGTGAAGCAAAGTTAATAAATCCAAGACTAGGAAGAAAAGCAGAATCTAAGGATGAGAAGGGACAAAAATAATACTGAAGAAACTGATCTCTAAGCAGCTCTCTCATTTTGCCAGCATTTATGTTATTGCAGAAGAGGTTGGGTGGTGCTCACTTGGTCGATGGAGAATCCAACCAACAAGAAAGGGAATGCGTGGTAGTCCCAGTACAGCTCTTGATTTCTGCTCTGTCCTTCAGTTTAGTACAGCAGCACTAACTCTTACTGAGTACCAATAAGGTACCACACTGTCCTCCCCTCCTGCCTCAGTGTGTTCTCTCTCAATTTCTCTTTCTCTCTCTCTGTCTCTCTCTCTCTGTCTCTCTCTCTCTGTCTCTCTCTCTCTCTCCACACACACACACACATACACACACACACACACACACACACACACAACCTGGGCCCGCCTTTCCAGGTACAGGCTGTTAAGATCATCCCTGGTGTCCTTAACTGATGCCTCCTTCTCTCTACCCGACGTGGTCTCCCACTACCCATGAAACTCTGTCTCAAACAGGCAAGTCCATGCTTATGGACCTCCTCTTTCTCACATGCACATTCACTCATGTTCTCCTGAGAAATCTCCCTATGTCCACTTTACTCGCCCAAATCCTCTCAATTCTTCACATCTCCATTGAAGACACATCCCCTGGAAACCTTCCCTGAATCTATCAGCTCCTCGGCTTCCTGAAGACTCCTATGGCACTGAAAACCTCTTCCTTCACTGGGTAGTTTTCACTTAAATCTTTCTGTAGCATTGGTTACCTGTCTCTCTTAATAAGTCTGAAATCTTCCTTCAGGCTGAAACCCTAATTGTGCTGCTCTGGGACAGCGCCGTGGGCCATGCCAAGGCCTTGAGACCCTGCATATTCATCTCCTGTTGACTATTGCTATTGTGAGGCAAGGATAGCAGAGAAGAGGATCTGGAAATTCAAGGAAATGGGCAGAACAGAGGAACCAGGAGATTGTGTGATTTAGGGATCACATGAGTATATTAAACATGTAGAATTTCCTCCAATCTTTGTCTCAGCCAAGGGCCAGAACACGATGCAGGAGGATTTTAGTGACACAAGTAATACATTTACTGAAGCTTCTTACATGAGTATATTAAACATGTAGAATTTCCTCCAACCTTTGTCTCAGCCGAGGGCCAGAACACGATGCGGGAGGATTTTAGTGACAAGGACACAAGTAATACATTTACTGAAGCTTCGTGGGGGAAATGTAATTTAAATTCATTCTTTCTGGAGAGAGAAGACTCAGAGTCACAGGAAGCAAAGGGGTGTGTGTGTGTGTGTGTGTGTGTGTGTGTGTGTGTGTGTGTGTGTGTGTGAGTGTGTTAGCATGCATGTAACCGTTGTTTACAGAAGTGGTTCTTACTTGGCCATTGCTTTCATGTGCCCTCACTACACAGCCACGGTTCTGGTTAGAGCCAGGATACCACCTCAGCCAACACACTGAGAAAGGGAATGTTCTCAGGGAATCCTGAGGCTGGAGCTGGAGAGGAGTTAGAAAGCATGAAGCCCAAGCCCCCATTACACCAGTGGAGAAGTGGTGCTGGAGATGGTGCAGAACTTGGACCAAGCTATGGCTGAGCAAGAACCACGACTCAAGCCATGCTGACCTGTCAAGGTGTGGGGCACAAATGCCCTCCAGGAGTCTTCTTTGTTACCTGTAAAACATTGCTAGTGAAAGGGAAAAGTAATGAGGCTTACCCTCTCATTAAGTCTCCATCCCAGGTTTGGCAGCACATAGTGTCTTTCCAAACTTTGCCACAGGGCTGGCAATGAATTTCTCCTCAGAATCTCCACATGAAGAAGCCAGAGGGGGTGGAGAAGGTTGGAAGAACTGCAGTGTGTGAACAGGTGAGAGAAAGGGCTGCACAAGAGGAGAGGAGAAGATGAGGTGAGCCAAAGAGTCAGCCATGGATGAATGACCGCAAAGGACCCTAACCAAATTCAGCAATGTATTTCTCTTCTCAGCAGGGGAGGAAAGCCAGACCAGGCAGTTTCTGTGAGTTACCGCAGAAAACCCCAGCCTCCTGAGTCCTTTCGTGTATATTACCTGGAAACGTAAGGTGAAAGGACAGCATAGAAGCAAAGCTGGTGTTATTATGAGTCCCAGACACAGACAGGTCCCCTAGATAATTCCAACCTTCCAAAAGAGGTTGCCATAACTGCAACTTGAATCCAAAACTGGACCAAACCTCAGAATGCGGCAATTCTTTCAGGACTTCTTGTCAGCCTTTGGTCTGAACGTGTCTAAGACCAAGACATCTTGTACCTCAGCCAGCCTAATCCTCCTGAAAAATGTTTTCATTTCACCCCTCCTGGATCGGATCACTCTCCTGGCTCCACATTGCTTCCCACATCAAGTCTAAACTGCTCTTCCCCATTCTAGGCCAGCCCAGTCCAGCCTGTCTCACCATCCAGCCTATCCTAGATCCCTCCCTTCATCTACATACCTTATTTAATCAGTACTGTCTCTTTGCTCTTCTTGCACTGGCGATGCTCATTCCTAACTCTGGTGCCTTTTTCCCTCCTCTCTTCCCCAAGAAATCCTGTCTCTTCTCTCTGCCTAAAAATAATCTGCCTACCTACGAAAGTGTGGCTCAGGCTTATTTTTTCATGAATTTTTCTTCTTTACCAATCCACACTGACCTCTCCCTTGTCAAAATGTTATTGTAATAACCCAGGGTACACCAGGGAGTGTAGAGTCTCTGCTCTGGGCAGCAGCATCAAGATTCAGTGCTCTGACTCTTGAGTCAGCCGGGCCTGGGTTCACATAATATTTACTAGGCACAGCTACCGGCATATAGTAGACAAAATAAAAATGAAGTAGGATCACCTAGCAGACATTTTAGGCTGAGAACTGGCAGGAAGGTGGTAAGTACAACTGAGTCTTGAAGAGTAAGAATGAATTCGCCAATTAAGGAGGAGGTGGAAAGTAGCTGAGGATGAAACAAGGGCATTCTGGGCAGAGAAAACATCCCTGGCAAGGGTCTGCAAAGGAAATTTAGGGCCTATTTGAGAAACTGCAAGATGTACCATGTGACTGGACCAATAAATATGGCTGGATAAAGAGAGGAGAATAATGAGGACTGAAAATGCAGAATTAAACACAGTCCAGACATTGGATGACACTGCCGATTGGATTGAGTGGGGCTGTTTGGAGTAGAAGTGGTAGGAGAGAAGAGAGGAAGAGTCTTGATATGATGGAGACACAGCTATGAGGTACTCCCCAAGCACTGCAGCACTTTCAACTTCAACAGAGTCTCTTATGAGAATATTACCTCCCAAGACTAACTTATCTCTTTGATAGTTTACTAAGGGCTGGTGCCTCCCCCAAAGACTGTTCCTTGATATAGAAACTACATGTCACGCTAGAAATATTATCCAGGGCATGTACATTTATTTAGTTTGCAAAGATTTGTTTTCCTGGAAAATGTTTTCAAAACAAAAACTAGACCAGACCTTATTATTTTTATATGTTTGTTTCACTTGGTGCAACAAAACAAATACTAATTGAGATGGTAATACAGATAAATAATTTTTATTGTGGTTTTGGTTTTTTTTTAGGTTGACTGTATCTGCAATGCAGCAGTGGAAATATATTTGGAAATGTTCACTTCATAGCAAGAGAGCTGTTCAATCATGTACTGAGACTTCAAGCTAGATTTGTAGAACTCAAAATGAAATCTAGAGTTGCCATCTGGCTGCTGAATTGGAGTGGTGTAGATAATCATTGCCATAGAATTATCTATTCTGGCTATCACCACTGCCTCAATTTATTTGGCAGATAAAAATGCTAGACTTTGCACTTGAGTTTTCACACTCGACTGGTTGTAGAGCTAAAGGGATGTTGTTTTTAAGTTCTGGGGGTCATAAATCTGAATTGCAATGAAGTATGCAGTAGAGACTTTTAGAGCGAGAAGTGTGATTAAATGACCTCTAATGTTCCTTCCATTTACGTAATACTCTAGTCCTTGGGCCATAGATATCTGGAGCTACTAAATTTACATATATATTTCTATCTAAACTAAAAGTTAATCAAACTTCAGGAAGATGACTCAGTGACCAGTTTGGGTGGTGGATGGAAGGGTTTAACTATGTTGAGATCTAGTTTCATACTTATGAGATTTAGATTCAACCAAGAATCTTGTTCCAGGACAATGCCAGTTCCCCTGAATCCAGATGTGACTTCATTTCCACCCGTTTGTTCTCTACTTGAGTCAGGGGCTCATCTATTTTCCTCATTTGTTGTCCATGGTTTTCTATGCCCTGACTGCACTATCTTGCTTGTTTGCCATCCATCTACCTCTCATCTTTATCTGTAAGCTCAATTGTGCATCCAGCTCCCGAGACAGAACTGATCTTAGAGAAGAAAGGCTGTTTGGCAGAAGGAAGGGCAGGGATGGGGGTGCTTACAGCCTAAAATCTGTCTTTAATCCCTCCATTCTCAAACCAATCTCTATTTCTAATCTTTTAAGAGCTGCTTACCCACACATGCTGCTAGCTTTCTTCATACTAACATTCTGCTCTCTGGATGTTGGCTAATCTCCCACCCTAATCCTGCTTGGAGCTACCACTGGATTTTAAACTAGAAGGTTTTGAAAACTGTCCTTGTGACCTGCAAGCTCTAGATCCTTGGGACACATACCCTCTGAAACTTCTCCTCCATATACTTCCCAGCTGGGCTCCCGTGTAGAACTTCCGTCTCTGCCTTGACTCAACAATTCAACCTGGGTTCATAATTCAGTTTCCTATTCTGTTCTAGTTTCTGCCATGCCTGAAGCCTCACTTACGACCTTGGACTTGGTTACTGACCAAGGAGAAAGTGAAGGTGAAATGCCTGGCTCTACCAAAGCCTTGCCTCAGTTATCAGTGTCACATTAACACTTTCTAGTTGCTTTTCTCTGGTATCGATTTTCTTTCTTACATGTCCAGACGCTTGTCTCTCACCCAGAATTTGACCTGACCATGGTAACAGTGTCTGTCTTACACTTCTTGCTCCCTTGGAACTCTCAGGGCTTCTTGAGTCCCCTGGGATATTACCTTACTCTGATAGTTGGCTCGAATGTACTAAGACCGTCCTAGCTTTAACCAACAGCTGTGGGCCCAGCACTTCTGACCCCCAAAAACCAGTGTCCTTTCTAGGATGCCAGTGTTATGATCTACTTCAGTGTCTTCTAGATTGACCTCTTTAGAAAATTATTATTCTTTGAGACAGTAGGCGTTTGTAAAAACCAAGAAAAAAATTAAATATATATTTATTTTATGATCATATGGATTTGGGAAATGCTTCATTACAGGACTTTTCAAGTCTTTTAATACATTACTAATCAGATTGTAATATTAAAGGGATGGTGGATGGAGAGCAGAGTATACAGTTTTTTAAAAATTTGTTGACCTGCAGAAGTTTTTTTCTGTGAAGTATTCTACATGTCACCAGATGTTCTGCAGAACACCATGTGGGGAATGCTGAATGATTTAAGCTCCATTCCTCGATATTGCTCTAGATCCACCTGAACAATCTTCTCTCTGACAGAACCCAAATGGAGCAGGGGAAGCAAGATTTCCCTAAATATCACAATAAAATCGAACCCTTACTTTAGACTATACACAAAAATTAACTCAAAATAGATTAAAGATTTAAACATAAGATCTGAAACTGTAAAAAACCTATAAGAAAACATAGGAGAAAAGCTTTTTGCAATGATCTCATGAATATGACACCAAAAGCAAAAATAGATAAGTGGTTTATACCAAACTAAAAAACTTCTACGCAGCAAAGAAAGCAATCAACAGAGTGAAAAGGCAACCTATGGAATGGGAGAAAATATTTGAAAATCATATATCTGATAAAATATTAATTTCCAAAATATATAAGGAATTCCTACAACTCAACAGGGAATCAAAAGAAACCCAAAAAACTAATAATCCAATTTAAAAATGGGCTAAAGAGTTGAATAGACATTTCAGACAACACACAAATGGCCAACAAGTATATAAAAAGATGTTCGGCATTACTAATCATCAGGGAAATGCAAATCAAAACCACAGTGAACTATTATCTCACACCTGTTAGGATGGTTATTATCAAAAAGTCAAAAAATAAGTGTTGGTAAGGATGTAAATTGGTACAGCCATTGTAGAAAATAATATAGTGATTCCTCAAAAATTTAAAAATAGAACTACCATATGTTCCAGCAAGTCCACTTCTGGGTATATATCCAAAAGAACTGAAATCAGGATGTCAAAGAGATATTAGAACTCCCAAGTTCATTGTAGCAACATTCACAACAGCCAAGATATAGGAACAACCAGAGTGTCAATAAACAAATGAATGCTTAAGGAAAATCTGGTATATACATAAAATAGGATATTGTTCAGACTTAAAAAAAGAAGAAAGTTTTGTAATATGTGACAACATGATGAATCTTCAGGACATTGTGATAAGTGAAACAAGCCAGCCATAGATAAATATTACATGATTCCATTTATACGAGATAACTAAAAGAGTCAAAAAAGCGGAATAGTGGTTGCCAGGGCTAGAGAGAGGGAGAAAATGGAGAGTTACTAATCAAGGGGCATGCCTTTCAGTTTTACAAGATGAATTAGCCCCAGAAATCTGCTGTATACCATTGTACCTATAGTCAATTATACTGTATTGTACACTTAAAATTTCGTTAAGATGGTAGATCCCATGTTAAATATTCTTAAGATTCGCTTCATGTCTCATCATGTTAGTTACTAACACTCCTGAGAAATGGTGGAGCAGCCAATGTATAAATGATATGTACTACTTGCTTACATAGTAATTCTACACTATATCTATGTTTTCTTTCTGGTTTTCTTCTCCTTTTCAATCCATCCCACTTTCCAAAGCTTTAAAATGCATGGAACTGCAACTTTCAGCCCTTTGCTTTTGACACAATTTTCCTTGAAATTAATAAGAACACTTACATAAGGGAACTTCGCGATATTTTTCCCTGATTTATATTTGGTTTCTGGCTCTCTTAAAACCCTCTTTGTATTTTCATAATTTCACTTAGACACATTTGATTATAATGTCCATATGTCTGTTTCCCTGATCAAGTTCTGAACCTGAGGTCAGAAGCCTACATGCATTCATTTATTCAACACATAGTAACTGTGCATCTATCATGTTTCAGGTACTATTAAAGATGCTGAGGATACAGCAGTGTACAGACAAATGCCGTATTCCTGTTGGTAGTTATGATGTTGTATGGAATTTTTTGTATTTCTAGCTCCTAGCATAGTGCCCAGCCCATGGTAAGTGGTCAAATGTTTCATGAATGGATGGATGGAGTGATAAAATATATATTTCTGTTTATAGGTACACTATATTAAACAAAATGAACCAAAACCTGTTGGAATATTGGCTGTTTTAAGCTTCCTGGGAGAATGAGAAACAATTTGTCATAAGACTATTGCAAATGAGCTTTATGCCTCTTCTTTCCCCAGGAGATTTTCTACTTATCATTTTGTGTATAAAGCAGTAGGTGAACAAAAACAAGACAAGGCCATTGCAGAAGCATATCCTTTGGAGAGACAAAGAACTACTAAAAGACTTAAGAAATCTTTGACCTTTTTCCTCATGACGATATTATGAGCAATTCCTGTGTCAAGAATATAAAAAGATTAGCCAGATAACAGGTGTTTTGCCCCTTTCTACATTTCTGACTTTGAATTTTCTTCATTTAAATTTTTCATTACTTTAATGTTTATTTTGAACCCAAGTCCAGGAAAAGAATCAAAAACCTCAAAGAAGTTGGAGATGGTGTTGCCACTTCTTCTGGAGAACAGAGATAACAGTCAGATTCCTTTTGCAGATTATACTAAAATGCTCCTCACAAAGCTATTACGATCATTTAAGTCTGATTCGTATAACTCTGACCTTGGTTTTCATGGGTGTACATTCTCTGGATACCATAGAAATTATTGATATCGAATTTAAAAATGATTTTAATTTCTATATTTTTAAATTCGATAATACATACATACGGTGTAAAACTCAAAGGGCTCCAAAGAACAACTCATGAAAAAAACACATCCTTCCTCCCCTCTATCTCCTGGACAGCCTGTTCCTCTCCCTTATGTTTCTTATATATTCTTACAAGATATTTTATGAATATCTATATTTTCTAAATAACAAGGCTCCAGTATCCAAACATGTTTCATATATGCAGCTGTTTGAAGTCAAATAGGGTAAAAAAAAAAACTGTTTTGATTTCTAATTCAAATAATTCCTGCTCAAATGATTAATTACATTTTCTACTTACTTTCAAGAGGCAAAAAGAGATGTCTTAGAATTATGGAAGAGCGCTGGCGGGGACTAAGCAATGGTGCTCTGTCATTCACTAGCAGATATGGCTTGACTTCCCACCTTAAAATCAAAGGCTCTCTGAATGGTATCCAAGGTTTCTTCCTCAGGTAAGGACCACAGTTCTACTAAACAAGAGATCACATCTACTTTTCTCACGTCAAATTTCAAGATAGGTACTTGTTGAATCTACAGGACTGTACATAAATGAGATTGATGCTCCGATGGCCCAGATGCTACAAAACTCTGAGATTCCATGGTATAGTCAGTACAGTTTTATGACTCATTATGTTACTTCATTTCTTTGAAACTTAGCAAAATTTCAATCAAATACACATAGAAACATAAATCAGAACATCACTTCCCTAAATGTCTTGATTAATCATACCCTATATATTACACTCAAAATCCTGAAAAATTGATTAGTTGCAGGTGGGTTCATCAGTGCAATTAAGCCTCAAGATGTTGTCCTATCATACTTGAAAGTGTATAAATTCTTAACAGTTCCACAAAGTTTTACAGTAGGGTTCTGGGTCCTAACGCAAGTCTGCAGAGTTGAGTGGGACTGGCTACAGGAAAATAGCGATTGCAGATTTCCAGGTTAACTCCCTCTAAAATTTATCCATCAGATCTAGGGAGAAGCACTCCCATCACAAGCTCTTAAATCGATAGTTCTTCAAGCAGACACCACAGCATAATCTCTGGGGAGCTTTAAAAAAGTGCAGGTGCCTGGGTCCCATCCCCTGAGAGTCTGATGCAATTGGTCCTGGCTATGGCCTAAGCACTGGATTTCCGAAGCTCCCCTGCTCATTCCAGTGTGCAGTCAGGACTGAGAACTACTGTTGTAGACTTTGACCAGGATCGCTTGACTCTGGAACTCTCTTTGGATCGTCAGAAATTGTCTACTTCTCTAATATGGAATTAGTGTAATCTCTCCTATTAGCCTTACTCGGCATGAAAACGAGGCAGCGTCTCAGACTACTCAGTGTGATCTGGAGACCAGCAGCATCACATCACCCAGGTACCCTCTGCCCTTAAACAACTGAAACAGAATCTGCATTTTAACAAGATCTCTAGGTGTTTCATTTGTTCATTAAATTTAAGGAGCATAGCAAGGTGACCTCAAATTATGCATTTCTAACATGCTCCCAGGTTTTGTGGTTCTGCTGCTCCCAGACTCCCAGTGGCAAGGATCTAAAGCACTTTAGTGTGGCCAAGTGAAGGTTTCCAGAAAAGAAGTATGGAAAGCTTGTTCTGGACTTTACCACAAATCTCCTGAATCTCTGCCTGCACAACAGATTGCTCAGTCCCAAGTAGTTCTTATCTACGTGAAAGATGGAGAACCACTGACTCATATCCAATTTGCCCCTAGAGTAGGAATCACTCCCTCCTTTGAAAAGCAACCCAATCTATTTGTTTAAAAGCTCCTCTGCATTTAGCCTAGGTCAACCTGGAGGAAATAATATTACTCTCTAAAGAATTCTCTCTTCCTCAGCCCTTCAAAAAACTGAAGACAGTCTTTCCCTTTCTTATATGATCTTTGTCGTCAGACTTAGATTCCCCAACAATTGCTCCTGATTCTATTTCTTATTCTTCTAGTTACCCCCACATTGGAAACCTTCCAGTTCAGCATATACCTCAAAGTAAGGCAGCTCGAACCAGAGATAACCAGCAAAGTGAGCAATATGGTATACAAATGAGACTATCAACTCTGATTGGAACATTATACTTTTTAATCATGGAGCTGGAGCTTGCATTTTCTTATTTTGTTCTGTTTTTAGAAAAGCTATGTATGTTAATTCAGTATTAAGCTTCTGTTTAACCACAATTCCTATGCCCCTTTTCCCTGCCTCTTTAAGAAATGCCACCCCACTACTATACATTCACAATTATCTGTTGAACTTAAGTATAGGGCTTTACTTATAACTCAGATAAATTTCATCACTATGATTTCTACCCACTGTCTGAGCTCAACAAAGATGTTCTGGTTACTAGTCCTGTAGCCTTGGTTGGATTCAGATTCAAGTCTGATCTCTACGACTCTGCTGTAGGGCCTTAAGCAAGTTCCTTAGCCTCTATAAGCCATTTTCTATGTTGCATAGGTATAATAATAGTACCTATTTTATAGAATACTTGTAAGGATTTAATGAGATAATATGAAAAGCACTTTGTAAAGTATAAAACTGTGTAAATTGATTAATAAATATAACATTTTTGCATTCACTTATTGTTTTCCACCCTCCAAGATAATTAAGTGGTAGTCCTGAAATCCTCTGAAATACAAAATCAGTCCCCTTCACTACTATCTATGAGCCATTCTAGTGGGTGTGTGTGTGTGTGTGTGTGTGTGTGTTGGTGTGTAGAGTTCCATCGTCTATCAACAAAACAGGAGGAGAAACCTAGCCTGAGAACCGGTGAAACCAAATACCAGCCTGGTTCTCTAGAAACCAGCCACATGGAAGTGGATGAAACCAGAAAACCCCTGTAATGTCGCTGACATAAGTCAAAGTGTTCAGACAGGGTATCTACTTCCAGTTTCTCATAAAAGAGGAACTCAAAATTGCTGAGGTACTGGCCATTGGAATTCTGTAGAGCCAGGGTTCCCAAGCTAAGCTATGTGATAAAATATAAAATATAATAAATATAATGTAATGTAATATATCCTACCATAAGATTTCACCCTGCCTTACTGCCAAGAAAGACCTTGAAGTTACTCAGGGACAGTAGGTTTCATATAGAAGACTATGAACTTTTATAGACCCTCCCATGAGTGATAAATTTCCTAGATGGAAATGAGTAAGATGAATATACTCCAAGGCCTAGTCACCATCTGTACCTCTCCGCCCCAAAATCCTCATTTCTTAAAATAGGGACAATCTCAGAAACAGGAGCCTCAGGTTTACCTCGAAAGACTAGAAAATGCTTGATTATTTAATGCCTGGCAGTCCTTTTTTTTGAATCTCCTTGTATATTTTTAGATACAAACCTTGGCTAATTTGTATGATTTACAGTTTGGAATGCTGAGGTTTTTAGAATATACATATTTTCAAAGAGTTATAACTTGAGCACATGTACAAGGCAAGGATTAAATACATACAAACTACTCATGTAATAAACACCTAATATTTATTAATAAATTAGTACACTTGAAGGCATTTTTCCGATATCAGTTCCTCACCAATATGCACAAACCTTACCCACACAAAGGGAGTCCACGCCACCTTTGCATTAGAATCTGGCAACTGAGCATTAGAGGGTATGTTTATAAATGGGAGCATAGTTGGAAATATATCAGACAAGAGTTCTTACAGCTGCAGCCATTTTTAATTAAAAGGATTGAATTATGAAGGCCTTGAGGGCAGACTGGATCTATCTACTGTGTGTGTATAAAAAACAAGACATTTTTAAAGCAAAGCTGGGCAAATTCTCTATGGAAAAGGTGCCACTGGCACTCAATTGTGACTTTCCAAAGTGCAGCACTATGTTCCAGAATAGCTCAGTCCCTAAAAGATGAAGTTCAAGTTCTTTGGTGGCCCAGTTTTCAAGCCACTTAAAGAGCAAGTCCTGATGGCTTGAGGATTTCATGTCTCCAGCCCAGAACATGTGAGTGAAAGAAGAGCACAAGTAATCAAGCATTCTACACGGTGTCAAGAAGAAAACCATACAATCGGCAACAGTGTGGTCAAGTTTCAGCCATGAACATGAACTATACAACAAGTCATATTCAAAAGATAACTCAAAACCTAACTGAATTACAGTAACTCGACGGGGTCTTATATTTCCTTAACCTTTAAGAAAATTCGTAAATGACAAATAATAATAAAAAAATAGGAAGAATAAAAAAAAGTAGGTGTGGATGTTGAGATATCAAGACTGCTTACGGAATTCATAAGATGCCATTACACTTTTAAAGAAAAGGCTCACAACTCGGTGTGTCGGAATAGTCACACTGCATTTGTGGTAAGTTAAGTGAATTTAAAGTGCACAGAACAATTTTGAAAATACATAAGAAGGCAAAACAGAGAAAATATGAAATCTAAAAAGCTTTAGTGGTGGCTATTTTGCAAGTTACACCTCGAAAAGGCTTACAAACTAAATTCTTAGAAGGGTTAAAAAAAAAAAGAAAGAAAGAACTCAAAACACTGGCCATATACTCTGTTAAACACACACACACACACACACACACACACACACACGCACACGCACACACACACACACACACACACAAAACAAAGAAAAAAAAAACACCCTGCCACTAAAATGAGTAATTTCCAGAGTGCAGTATCCCCTGTGTTCTACAACAGGTCAGGAAGATGGCTATAAACAGAGTCCAGGAGGGTCTGGCTGGCTTCCTGGCTCTTGACTCCAATAATTTCAAATAGCCGGTCCAGCTTGTCCTCAGCCTGAGGAATCTCCTCAATCACCCGCAGCTCCTCAGGATTCAGAATGTGGAGCATATCATCAAAAATAGGCTGCAAGTCGCAGGGATCCAGGCGTACCTGCCGCAACA
>NW_006494614.1:37709441-37709722 GCF_000325575.1 Pteropus alecto | reverse complement strand
GAGTGACAGTTACTCTCTCCAGGCTATCCCCACCCTACCACCCCAAGGTGAGGGGGTGAACCTCTGGCACATTTTAAACACCAAGGGAGTTTTTACTAGCATTGTCCATAAGATAACAGAATAAGATTGACCTAACAAAGATCAGCCAAGGATCTGCTTGAATGGGTTGTTGACGTGTCCTTTAATATGACTTTTGCCTAAACCTAAACTACTTATTCTACATTCTTCTAAAAGTCAGAAGGAGAAGGCTATAATACTTTTAAAAACTAAGAAACTAAATA
>NW_006494614.1:37680833-37709328 GCF_000325575.1 Pteropus alecto | reverse complement strand
AATTCCAAGTCAATGTAATCTGCTTATTTTTAATTACACTGCAATATTTTAAAGCTAAACTAACAAGAGCAAAAGCACATAAATAAGAAAATAATGCTTCTCGGGTCACACCTTACTATAGGGTGAGGAATTATAACTTTTATTACATTATAAAAAGATTTCTCTAAAATATACATGTAACAAAATATAAACTAAAATATAAATATTTTATGTAAACATAAAATATAAATATGTAAAGTTTATAAATTATATGTAAAATAGAAAATATTTTATAAATATATAAAGTATGACATAAAATATAATCCTTTCACGAAAATATAACTGGAATTAAACAAACTAGGAAATTTCTAATAAAAATGTTGTCAATATAGTGTGCATGCTAATTCCCTACCCTGCTATTAAATACCGAAAGTGGCAAATTATTTACCAAAAGCACCAATCCATGTTTAAAGCACTGTTATGTGAAACCAAGCTTAATAGCAAAGTTTAAAATCGAATCACTAAAACCTATACTTCAGGCTCTTTAAACCCTTGGATTCTGCAAATCTGGTAAATAATTTTCAAAAAACCTGCCAGACTACATTTTATCAGCCCTTCCTTGAAACACACACTTGATAACATCATGAGGATAAAAGGGGACGATACTTCTGCACAGGCTATCGGCCAGACAGTGTGGGCTGTACAGATTTTCTCTTTAGTCAGTTTTATCTTGAAGTCTATGACAGGTCTTCCTAGACAGGTCATTTGAATGATTCAACTACTAGTGGACTATGGAAGTAGCAAGGGAAAAAACCTGGAGGCTCTTGAGGAAGGCTTAAAGAATGAATGTCTATACCTTTGGTAATAAAGGAGCCCGTCCTGCTAAGCGCGGAGGAGCCACTGGAAGTGGAGTCACAGCGAAGAAGGGGCTCGGACTCGTCCACGAAGAAGCCTTTGTTCTTCTCCAGCGGGGAGGGCTCCACGGTCAAGAGAGTGGAATTCTCAAGTTTCGTGTTGGGGCTGGGGGCGGGACTCGGGCTAAGTGGACTGGGGCTCATCGGGAGGGCCAGTTTGTCAGTTTCCAGCGCGCGGAGGAGCCACTGGAAGTGGAGTCACAGCGAAGAAGGGGCTCGGACTCGTCCACGAAGAAGCCTTTGTTCTTCTCCAGCGGGGAGGGCTCCACGGTCAAGAGAGTGGAATTCTCAAGTTTCGTGTTGGGGCTGGGGGCGGGACTCGGGCTAAGTGGGCTGGGGCTCATTGGGAGGGCCAGCTTGTCAGTTTCCAGCTATAGGAGAAAATAACAAATTTTTTTTTTTATTATATACTTAAAAATTAGAAAGAAAAAATTAAAAATCTCAGACACTATTTTTGTTCCATTTAATATTTTATAAATTCTCCCATTCAAATGGTCCTTAATTTACCATATTATTGCTAGATACACACATACACACAAACACACCACATGCATACTTTGAAACCCTTTAAAAATATATGTAAACCCTTATAAATATATATGAGCATTAAAAAATTAGAAAGCATATGCATATGCACCAAAATGTTACCTTCCAGAAGTGGAGCTAGAGAAGGAAAGGAGTGAAGAGGAAGATCTCCAACTTAAAATATAACTTTGTAGAGCTAGAAAAAATCTTAGATAATATCTAGTGTATTCCTTTCTAATATAGGTTGGATTATGTGCCCCTCGAATTCATATGTTGAAGTTGTAATTCCCCACACCTTAGAATATGTGGAGACAAGGTCTTTAAAGAGGTAATTACAGTACGATTGGGTCCTAATCCAATATGACTGCTGTCCTTAACAGAAGAGATCAGGACACAGACACATACAGAGGGAAGACCATTTGAGGACACAGGGAGAAGATGGCCATCTACAATCCAAGGGAAGAGGCCTCAGAATCAGCCAACCCTGCTGACATCTTTACCTCAAATGAATAGCTTCTAGAATCATGAGAAAATAAAATTATGTTGTTTAAGCTTCCCAGTCTGTGGTACTTTTTTATGGAAGCCTTCGAAATCTAAGATACCCTCTCTTCACAAGTAAAGAAACTGAGGCCTAGAGAAATTAAGTAACTTTCTTAATTAAGGGTTCCCAACCAGTAAGTGGCAGAACTGAGACTAGATTCTAGGTTTCCTGACTCGCATTTCAAACTAGCTCAGGAATTAAACAAAACTATGAAAGAATGAGAACAGAGGAGCAAAGGCAAAAGCATCTAGGAGGAGAGAGTGAGGACTCCACTTCTGCCAGGGTATCAGCCCTTAAGGATGCAAAAGCATCTAGGAGGAGAGAGTGAGGACTCCACTGTATCAGCCCTTAAGGATATAATGGAGAGCATGAGCATGAAGCTTGTTGTACTCTGGAGTGGGTGCCAGAGACAATAAAAAGAAGCAAACAAACAAGATGGTTTCAAATGGAGATATTGAGTTTCATGACCTCTCTGGCTGATGTGTGGAGAACGGATTTTAGGGAGACAGGAATCAAAGTAGGGAGACCATTTCGCAGGCTGCTACAGTGGTTAGGTAAGGTATAATCACGTCTGTACCAGGTGTATAGTGGAGATGGGGAAGTGACAGGTGATATCTTATTACTTTACAGGTGAAATGACTAAGGCCCAGAGAGGGCACACACTTACTGGGAGAAAGCCAGTGCTCGTCTTAGGTCCATTTGACTTTTCTACTTGGCCCTGTCATTTGACACTTTAGAGCTCTGGCATGCACTTATGGCATTTCTACTCTACTGACTTTATCTTTTTATTGGTTCTTCCGGCATGAATGGAAATCTGGGAGGCGGGTGGTCAGGGTTCAGGCAGTGATGTGCACTCTTCCCAGAGTTGTTAATCACCACTCATTAGAACCCTCATAACTTCACTCATACGTGTCAAGCAAAACTTCAAGTTCCTCGATCAGAAAGACATGGACCCTCATTTCAAAGCATTAAGTTGAATACTTGTGAAACACACAAAGCAAACACGACTGCCTCTTTGACAGTCTTTAAGGCCTGGGAAATTCTTGCAACTGACTGCAGATTCTGAAGACCACTGATTACTGCACATGTCTAATGTTCCGACAGCCTTTTTCCTCCCTGTAACCACCCCACACCCTGCTTCTGCTTCCAGTGCAAGTTTAAGACTTCAGTAACATGCATTCCCAGAGGCTCCTTTCTGATCCACAGATAAGTCTTATGTACATGCTTTTAAAAATTTAACTCAATAGACCCTGGCATGTGCCCCTCCTCCCTGAAAATTCACATGGCCATTCATGCCAATACACATTTTTTCATTCAGTCAATTAGACAAAGAGCAGTTGTTTAAACTCTGTTTCTCAGGGACATTACATTGGATGACACGGTCAGTCAATATAGTGCACTGTTCTTGCTTAAAAAAGAAATTCCCACCCACAAATCACATGCCAACAGATTAAGAAGTCCACCCTCCCATTTCCTGAACGCAGTTCAAAACTTTAAATATTTAATTTCTTCCCTACTTTTGCCAAAGGGTCCTATCAGTGGAAATTAAGCACGTAATTTCCATTATAACTTGAAAAAACAAGATGCTGCAGTGATGCTCTCCTGTAATATAAAAATGTCCCTAGGAATGGTTTTAGTATTACCACATTAGAGCTAAAAACTACAGCTAAAGCCAAAATCCATTCAACAGTCATCATTCTTCTAGAAAATCTATTCAGCTACTCAGTATGGGTATTCCTCATTTTATGCAGGATACATAGTAGCTGATTGAATTCCAGATTTCTCTAAAGTTATTTACAATTTTTTCTGTAAGAAAAAAAAAATGACTCCTACAAACTTACTTATTTTCTCCCTGTACCTTGATATATACAATAACTATCAAAATTGGTTTGCAACACTACAACTCAAGCATTGCGTCACCTGTGGTATCTCTAACCAGAAACTGAGTCATCATATTTGGAATAAATTGATTCTTTATTAATTCAGAAAGTTCACAGTTCTTCAAGTATTGAGTTTATAGCAAATAAAGAACAATTATAATAAGATTTAGATATTAAAAGAGAAGACAGATACTCTAAACAAGAAAGCCAGATATCCACAGAAGAGGGTCTTATCTTAGAAAAGCTTTGAGCATAAAGTTAACCAAACACTCACAAAATGAGTAACTTAATTTATTCCTTATGCTTCTTTGAGCTTTCCAAACTCTCTGCAGGGACATAGTAACTTTTTTATAATCAGAAAAACAATAAATGTTATTTTTTAAAAGCAGTCACCACTGATAAGTATATTTTCCTTCTGCTAACTTGAAAATGTTGTGGCTGCAGCAGCTCTTATTTGTATCGGTAGCCAAGAAACAGGATAGTTGGAAGATCCCCTACTTGGCTGAGCTCCTCCCTATACTTTTATTAAATGTTCTCGGGCACAAAAGGGCAACACTCCTCCCAACTTACTGCAGTGAAGCAAATATTAAGACTTAAAAGAATGGCCTCTGGGAAAACTTCGGCAGTGAAGGGGAATGTATGCACCAGATATTTGAAGTCCTTTTGGAGAAACTTGAGAAATATAGTTCTTTTTACTTTATAGCCATGAGGTAATCAAGCTAACTTGGAAGACTCAGCTGAGAAATGAGGTAGAGACAGTACAGACCAAAAAGGGAGGTGAAGGGGCAGGGGTAATGAAGAAAGAGCTTCCCAAGCAGCCAAAAACAGATGGTTCTATTATGGAAACTTCAAAAGCATGTGATTTATTTTGGCCAAATGAGCCCCAAATATCCTCCTGATTAGTTTTTATGCAAGTACACTTAGTCCTTCCAGATAGTGTATTTATTAGTCCAAAATGATAAGAGAAGAAATAAATGGTTCACCTGACTCAAGGGCTGAGTCACATCTAGAGGAGCTACCTTGATGACCTATTTTCCTTTCTGATTCCTCAAATCCCTGAGTACGAGGAACCATCCGAATGGATTAATAAACAAGGTATTGACTGAAATGTGCAAGCTTGAACAGCTCTCAGCTATAGAGGTTTGTAGCAGTGTTTGTGAGAACAATGATTTAACTTGTATTCTGGTTGTACTGGAATGAGCCACTTCCAGCTGTGTCCTTATAACACTTCCCTGCCTATCTCAACCAGAGCCCCCACATTGACGTGCTCACTCTGGGTGCTCACCAAATTCACAACCAGAAACTGAAGCTCAAAAATAATTCTCCTCTTTAATATCAAGCCAAAAAACCACTTCCCTGTTGCCTGGTCTTTCATTAAGTATGGAAGGTTGAAAGTGTTACTCTAGCCCCTGGGAATGGTGGAGCCATGAATGGTAAAGAAAAGTCCCTCCAAGCTTTATCCATGGCAAGGGTGGTATATAAATTAAACAAGATTTCGAGACTACTTTTCTTCTATCCTATGATCCAGCAGCATTCCTGAGTATATTCTGCAAACAAGAATGTGCCGAGAACTCTGGCCTCAGAAGCCATCCTTTCAGCACACATTTCATGTTCCCCACAGTCCCCTCCTAAAAATCAAAGTTATGAAAATCCTAGAATACCGTTACAAGGGAAGAAAAGAAATATACCACTAACTAGCTGTGTGGTCCTAGAAAAACCACTTCCCTCCTCAGACCTGTTTCCTCATTTCTAAGAGAAAATGTTAGCCTAGGTCATGTCTGTTCAAATTATATCTTGTTTATTATTTGTCTGGCTATCACTGTCTCATTCTCTCCCTCCACCTCGTCCCCCACCCCAACTCCCTTTCTACTGCCAAGTTACCGCCAACTGGTTCGCTCAACTAAAGTTTACCACCGAGTTATTTTCAATTACTACCCAATTACAATCTCCCTGGGGTTGCACAATCTGTTTTCATAAAACTAATTAACAACTTTGATGCCTCAGTGACCCCCTGAAATGAAGCATTAATTACCCAGCCTGGATGCTCCTTGCCAATCTGCTGAAATGGTTTGACTTAACCTCTCGGTTCCTGGCACTACCCAGTTGGATTCCACCAGGCTCCCTTTCCCTGCCTCTGTGGCCCAATATGCCTGATAGACTCAAGAAGATAGCGCTTCACAGTCAAAAGTCACCTTTTCAACGAAACTTTTTCCTCCAGACCTCATCTAACACTTAGAAAGAAGAGTTCTGTTACATTTGTGAAAATTTCCATCACTTTAATAATAGTTTTTAAAAGCCCATTTGCTAAATTCAAGGAAAACTAATTGCTATTCCATCTGAGTTGGCCAGCCTGTTTCTCGGATGCAGTAAACAAAAAGGGACTTTAAGAAATAAGCCATTATTAATACTGTGCTAAATGATTCAGCATGAAATAAATGCAATCTGTTTGCTGTTAAGGTAGCTCTTGTTAGCATCATTTTACAGATGAGAAAACTGAGGTTCTAGGACGGTTAAGTAATCTCCCCAAGGTCACAGAGCCGGGAATCAGAGATTCAAGATCGTTCTGTCTAGTTTCAAATAATCCTCTTTGCTGAACCATGTCACTTCCCTGCGTGGACCCACGGCATTTAGAAAAATTGACAAACTCTGTAAACTCAACATAAGCAGCAATCTCATGATGGAAAGGAACTGTCCTGTCCCCTCAGCCAGAGTGAAGGGGCCAGAGGCAGGGTGTGCAAAAATCTGTAACACAATGGCAGAGCTTATACTCTGGCTGGATAGTTGCTCTGATATAAAGATGAGAGATTCTGTAAACAGCAGACACTTCAACTGTAACCATTAACTTTGTTTTCTATTTGAAAATATTTCCTTTTTTTTTTTTGAAGGTGAATGTAGTCAACTTTATTCTCCTTAAACCACAAAATAAGAGTCTTTGGTTGTAAAAATATCACTAGTTACAGTCTTGCCAAGAGGTTCTGGCTGGGAGGGGCCAGTTAGTCAGCAGCCAGAACTCCTGAGGGGTCTCTTTAGATCTCAACCTACCAGTGACTGTTTAAAAAAACAAATTCCATTTCCACTAAAGGTTTATCTCAATGGAATTAACACACAAATACATAACTACAACTATTTAAGGATTATGATATCCCAAGCTTTGTTTCTCCTGCTTTCCCAGCTGCTCATGTAATAAAGATCAAATTAGATTTCTGACCCCCTATAGGTCTATGTAGGCATGTGCTCTGACAACAATAAGCATTATCCTTCTTCCCATATAAGAATCTCCTGATATCTGAATCTATTCAGGCCCTATGTTTACAGGAAATCAGATAATAAGAAATGCTTTGTTAACCAAATTTATATGGTTCCAGGATATCATATAAAAGAGGGTTTAGATAATCACGGTTATCAGCCCTATCTCCACAAATTCATCTAAATCTATTCAATTTCTAAGTTCAGGTATCACTGTACCCGCATACAATGATTCTCCCTTAAAAAAAAAAATAAATAAAACAAACACACCGCCCCCAACAAAAAGGAGAAAAAATAGGTTTCTTTAAAGTCCCAGATAATAGGAGACGATGACTTAGATTATTCTTCTGAGTGTGAATTCTTGTTAAATCCAACTCATTTGGACAAGAATCATCCAAATTTACTCAGAAAAAAATTTTTTGCAAACAAAAAGAAAAAAAGGAAAGAGGAAAATGGGAAGATGCTGATTCTTAAACCTTTAAAAGAAGGGTTATCCATTGTAAGAAACTGGGAGGAAGTCTTGGAAATAGAAATATGGACTAGAAATATACACTCACATATATAGATAGAGAAAAATGACAAAGAAGAATAATCAACTCTAGGTGGTAGGTTTATGGATTGTCGTTGTACTGTGCTTTCAACTACACTGTTTTGTTAAGTCTTTTTTTTTAAAACTTAAGACAATAAATAAATGAATAAATAAGAAGGGCTAAGAAGAGCCAAATAACCTTAAGGAAAAAAATTCCCCAAACTTTTCCTAGTCTTGTTTAGTCTTTTGTTATATTTCCTTCCTTTTTCTTCTGTCCAGCCCAGACCATAGAAAAGGGAGCAATGAGGTGCTTCCATTGCATAAGTAGGAAACAGCACTAACACTTAAATCTAAATCATCAACAGGCAAGTAGACATTGTCAGTCTTAGGCTGTCTAGATCTCCCTGGGGTCATGGGACGGAAGCAGGAACACTGTGAACTCACTATCCAGGTGAGTGGGGAGCCAACAGCAGAGCCTGCAGGATGAACTCACTCACCCTCAGGAGGCTCACAGAATTAACTTGATCGAATAATGGCAAAATCACTGGGGAATTATTTTAAAAAACCCCTCACCCGCCCTAGATCTATCCAAACATAGGATAATGAAAGGATTTTGTTTCAACTGCAACCTTACTTTAAGCCTTGCTTTTAAACTTTAGCCCAGGTTAGCTGGACAAGGCCTGTTTCTCCCCTTAAGTACCCTAAGCCCAAATCAAGGTAGCTGCTACAGTCTGGTGTATATATGTAATCTGCTAATTCTGATAATTTCTAAAGAGTCAATTTCAAAAGTGATTCCCAAAGGCTACAAATTTACCCACATTTAAGTCAAGGTGTGGGTGGCCAATCCTTGCCTTAAGCAAGAGAATTGTTCCTCTTCCGGATGCACCAGGCAAAAACCACAGGAAGTCACAACAAGTAGTGCTGCACAAAGCTGCCAAAGCTGGTAAGAACCAGCTGGCTCTGCAGGGAGGGAGGGCGTGCCCCGCCCAGCTGCTAGAGCATGTGTCTGCTAGCTGTCCAGGCAGGCCACTGACATAAATGCTAATGTCACAGCCCTGAGCTGACTCACTGACTGGCTTTGTCAACAAAGGAAGTGAGGATAATGAGTAAGTGGGCTCCTTTAGTTCAAAGCTAGAGCCCACTCACAAATACACTGTAGAGCCTTATAAAAGCTCAGCCCCATGGATATTTGAGGAGGTAACCCTGTTGGAAATGATTTGGATTTCCTTAAACTTCACTCAATATTCAGGTAGCCTTTCCACACACACACAAAAAGCCTCTGGACAATTCTAACCATGAAAAAAAGTTGCATGAATCTTCTAAGCATGCCTTAAGACATTCTGGAGGATAGAAAGTAAGTTCATAGAAAACGACTTAGGAAAGCTCAAGCTCATCTGTGACTCGACTCAAAATTTTCGAACCTAGCAAATTTGATTAAATTAAAATTATTTAATAAAATCATGAGTTGGATTCATGCCGTTAGAATTAGAATATATGTGGTACACTATTCCAAAGGTACGAAAGAGGATACAGTGAAAAGTACTTCTCCTGCACCAACCTCTAGCTTCCAGGTCTCAGCTACTCAGCTCCACTCAAGGGTGGTGACTACTGTTACCAGTTCCCCATGTAATCTTCTAGAGACAGTGTACACTTACACCACACTAAATAGGAACATAACATATGCTCCACCCCATCTCAGTTCGACCTTTTTATTTTACAATTTAAAAAAATTTTTTTGACAATATAGTGTGGCACAGTGTACGTACTGTTCTACATTTGCCTTTTTTCATTTAAAAACAATTCTTGAGGTTAGCACACAAAGAGCCGACTCACTCTTTTTGACAAGTTCATAGTGTTCTACTTTATACAGATGTTCCATGACTTACATAACCAGTTCCCTATGAGAGGGCACTTGTATTGGTTCCATTCTTTTGTTATTACAAATGATGCTACAATAAATATTCATATTTGCATCATTCTGCACATCTGTGGGATACTTGTAGGACATATTCCTAAAAGTGGAAGGTCAGTGGTCAACTGACAAGTACTTTGGTAGATAATGCCAGATGGCCCTCCACAGGACTGAGCTGCTATACACTCCCATTAGCAGTGGATGCCGTTCTTCTTTTCCTGTTTCTATAGTACCATACCTATCCCTCTTTGCCAGTCTAAGAGGTCAAAATTATCTCAGTGCAGGTTTCAACTTGAATTTTCTTATTCTGAATGAGGTTAAAAAATATGTATACCTTTAAGAGCTTTCAGTTATTTCTTTTTCCGTGAACTGTCCTGTTCACAGACTGCCTGTGTTTCTTTTGGGTTGTTGTTCTCTTAATTAATTTGGAAAAGCTCTTCATTTTTTAAGGAGATTAACCCTATATTGTAAACAACTTCTCAGTTATTATTTTGTCTTTACATTTGCCTATGTGTTTTCCGACTTGTATATTTATTGCTGAGTACTTAAATCTTTCTTGTATGGTTTCTGTGTTTTATATCATTCTTTATAATCACGACAGTGATAAAAACAAAAAAATTTTCCTCATTATTTTTCCTAGTACTTTTTGGATGATAAATCATTGTAATAGTTGATCATTCCAGCCTATCCCCTGACTCATCCCAACTGTGGAGAAATCCCTCTGTAACAATATTTTATGGGAAAAGCATGAGTGACAGCTGTCCCTCTCAAAGAAATGTTGTGGAATAAGCGATTAAAATGTTGAAATTAACTGGTGTATAATAAAATCTACTTCTAACCATGATGTAATTCCTCATCAACAAGTGTGCGCACTATTGGCACTTGAGTTATAACAGATCAAGAGACAGTCTCACAAACATAGGGTGAGAAGCTAGGCCAAGACTAGAAGCCACTAAGTTTTAGTCAGATATGTGTTTTGGCTTTTAAAAAAATAGAAATATGATCTGCAATTGGTAATTGATGGAGAAGATAAGTTTCTTTTCACAATGTTGATTCTGATTTCCTCTCAGCACTTTCTGAGAAAGCCAGTAAAGGTGTGGATTAAAGGGCTAGAAAATGTCATCGACTAACAGTATCAGCCTTTTCTGAATGTTGAGACACCATGTCGCAAGCAAAAAATAAAAGGCTATCTCAACTCCTTTATACAACAGTTTCATAGACTATATTCTAAAGTTTGGCTCACATACTATCCCTCCTATAAAACTGTCAGCATCTGGAGGTATGATCCCCATTTTTGTGTTTTGTTTTGTTTCGTTCTGTTGTGCTGTGTTTGTGTATGTGTGTGTTTCATTTACAACTGACATGACATTCAACAAAATACAAAAATAGGTCTTAATGCTATTACCTTCCTATACCTCACAGGACCATGAAGTTTGCTAGATAATCACAGATGTAAAGCACCCCAGACACTGTTTGGGGCATAATAGATACTCAGCAAACGCTGCTTCTCCTTCTCCTTAATGTGCATTCATTGAAAGTAGAGTGGTATTATTTGCTCTTGAGTCAAAAAAGGGGACTGTGGAATTCAAATTCTAACAGAAAATAGTAGCTAAGATTTACTGAGCCCCCTACTATATGTCAAGTGCAGGACTGGGCATTTATACTCACTAACTCTAATCCTCACCAGATCCTTAGCAGGCAATGATGAAGAAACTGAGGCTTAGAGACATAATGGGACTTGCCCAAGGACACACAGTGAGTGGCAAAGGCAAGATTCAATCCCAATCCAGAGAAACAAAATCAAATTGTTCAATTTGTCAGTTCCTTCTATTAGCTCCTGGAGATTCAAAGTTCAAACTCCAGCACGTGATCTGAAGTGGCACACTGGAAACTTATTCCTGTACTTTTATTATTTCAGAACAGTGAAAGGTTTCTGAAAAGCTTGCTACTGAGCAAAACAAAAAGAGTTTCTAAGTAAATCAGAAGTTCTTTACAGAGTCATAGTTTTGAAAAGTCTTTAGTGTGAAAAAGCAGGTGGGGCTCCCTGGGCAGAAACCAGATGGGAAAGTCTCCGGGAAGAAGACCAAAACGTAGTCTTGAAAGAAACTACAGTCTGTTTTTGTTTTTGTTTTAAATGACTTTCAAATGGACAAATATGTATCTGCTCTTGTTTTCTATGTATATTTTAGAGGGTCAGGTACAATCTTAGAATTCATTTGATACTATCTGCAATTCATTCTGCACACTTCCATTATAACATTTGATTATCCCACTGAATTATAATTATTTGCACATGTGTCTCATCTCAGTGAGCGAGCTATGAAAGGCAGGAGCTAGCTTTCTTCTTTACATAGTACCAGGCACACAGCTGGTACTCAGCAAAAGGTTGTCAACTAACTGAATGAAACCTTAAAATATGATAATAAGTAGAACAGCCTGAAACGTCATTAAAAGTCTAAAGGCTGATTCATAGACATCACTTCTTTGTGCACAATGACCACATTAAACACAAGCATCACTAAACGTACCTGGGCCTATTGTGTGTCAGCAATCCTTTTATAATGTCTCCTTCTCACCACCCCAGAAGTTCCCCACAACCCACAGTCACACTCTCCAAATTAAGTAACTTGACCTTAAATGACCCTCTATAATGTGGTAACACAACAGGGTCAGGTGCTAGATACATGCAAGTTTAGCTACCATCATAAGGCCTGAGGAAAAATAATCCCTATTTTCTAAGATATGACCAACTGGCAAATTAAAGATAAAGACAAATTTGAATAGTCAAAAAGCTAACAGTTAAATGTACAGCTGGTATTTGCTTCAACTCGCCCTCGCTATATTAAATTTCTGAAATTAGCTGGTCTCAGAAAGACCACAGATAAGGACAGCTGCATCCTGCAGCTGGTAAGCAAAAAAATCAGTAACTGTAGTTCCCTCTGCAGCAGAAGCAGAGGTTCTGTCCTCGCCAAGAGAGCCTGCCCAATGCTCTTCTCACTGTTAAGAATCTCCCAGTTGACTATACAGAGCGAAGCCACCCAGTCTCCAACACAGAGTCTACTGTAGTCAAGAGAGTGAGAGTAAGAGAGAGAGTGAGAGAGGGAGAGAAAGAGTGAGAGAGAGAGAAACTCTGTCCCTGGGACAGAGTTCTATGTGGTTTCCGGAAAGGATTAAGATACCCTAACAAAGAATCATTCTATTACGTACAAGTCAATAATATTGACTTCAGGTCCACTAGTTGTTAAATTACAGTATAATTTTAATTTAACCTTATGTAAGAAGGGGAGGAGGGATGAAATACCCAACTCCCCGGCTTCATCAACACCAATTCTTTACATTTATGAATCTCTGGTCAAAGCAGCACTTTATATTATTTTAAATTATTGGAGTTGTTTTTAATATTGTTATTATTTAAATATACCTTTTCCTCCCTTTTTCAAAATGAAACAATAAATGCTGGAAATCAAATCACAATTACTTCTGAACCTAGCCACTAAATACCACTTTAATATCTCACTTCTTTTACATCTTACAGTTTAACAAGCTACTACACCTCATTTAACTCTGATAACCACTTGAATTCCCATTTTAAATAGAAAAATCTGAATTAATGAAATCGTTTGCCCAGGATATCCTATTGAGAAAAACAAGTCTACCCCTTCAAGGTGGGGTAGAGAGTGGGGTGGGGAAAAGTTCGACTGGTTAAGCCTATCTAAATATACAAAGTCTTTAGGGGGAAAAAAGAGAAAAGAAACATAAAAAGAAACCTAGAAATTCAGTTCTTCAATTGTTTCCCTTTTTTCTGATAGCCATTCAGAGAGCAGATCATTATCTCCACACATACCACCACTTTTATTTCTTCACTAAAGAAAACATCCCTGCCAGCCTAGGACCATTTGCTCAGGCAGTAAGGAATAAATATTTACAATTAGCTGGAATTTCCAGTTCTTGGGCTCTGAACCCAGATATAACTTTTGTGCTCCACCGTCCACTTTAAGCAGTCTTGGAATTGGAAGGCAGTCTACTTTAAGTAGTAACTCTCAGTGTTTGGGATTGAAAGTATCTATTATGTGTATGAGCTGAAGCTAGTTAGGAACATTCTTCCATCTCTCTTGCTTCAAGAGCATGAGAATAATTGCAACTATTAATAGTACATATTCACTAAGTGCTGACTGACTGTGGGGCACACATAATTCTCATAATGGCTCATGAGGACAAGCACTAATGGCGTTCCCATCTTCTCAGGAAAAAACTGAGGCAACGAGGCCAAGTAATTAACCATAATGTCCCCAAAGTGAGATGCTGCCAGGACAGGAATTTACACCGGCACATACCTCTACACTGATGTTCCGATTTGCAGCCTTAATGGCTGATTAGTAGTACATCCAGCACTTCCCTCCTCCCACTCTTGTGGATTTACTCCCCTATATTACATTATATGCTTCTTCCATTCAACTGTAAGCTTCCTTGATGGCACTGACTTTGTCTTCTTTACTCATCTTTACATTTGTCCAAAGCACGTGGTATAATATTGCGCACATCATTTGTTATGTAATATAGATTTAAAAATAAAATCCCAACATCTCTTTTGCTGTTAACAGGGGAAATGTAAAACTAAGCATGAAGTACTGAAAGGAAATAAAGCTTAAATTCTATTTTCCAGCTATCCTTCAAAAACAAAGGGTAAATAATGCTATTATTTATTAAGTGGGCATTTTCCAGACAAAGAAAAATGGAGTTTACTGCTGGAAATTTACAGTAAGTATTCTTTAGGCCAAAGAAAAATGACCTCGGGTAGAAGTTGAAGCTGCAGAAAGAAATGAAGAACAACCGAAAACATTTATCTGTAGGTAAATCTACATAAATCCTGACCATGAAAAACCGTAATAATTATGCCTTTCGGGGGTTAAGAAACACATAGTATTAAAATTCATGACAACAAAAAACACAATGCAAGAGAAGAATAAATAGGACTAAAGTCTTCTATGGCTATTGTATTGTTTGGAAACAGTAAAAACTGCACATCTATAAAATGATTCTCATAATGTAAGTGTGCATGTTGTAATCTTCATGGTATCCATTAAGAGTAAAGTTAAAAATGTGTAACTAACAAGCTAATAGAAGAAGAAAAATGGAATAATAAAAAATATTTGATTGATCCAAAAGAAGACAAAAAGAGAGGGAAAAAAAGAGAACAGGGCAAATATAAAACAAATAATAAGATGGTAGTCTTAAACCTAGATATTTGAGTAAAGAAAAATAAAATCACACTGAAATTCCCTAACTAAATGACAAAAACTGTCACACTATATTTTTTAAAAACCTCGAATATAAGCTACTTACAAAAGACTTCTTTAAATTAAGCTACGGGAAAAAAATCAAAAGAATGGGGAAAAAAGATAACATAAAATTTGGAATGCTGTATTAGGTTTTTGTTTCGTTTGGTTTTTAAATAGCTTTGGCCAAGTACCAGTAACTACCAACTATTGTCCTACTGCTTTGCTGCTTCTTCCAAATGCTCATGCCCTGGAAGAGAACAATAGATATGATTCTGGAAAACTGATTTCAGTTTAGATGTTGAACTTGAAAGAAATGAGTACTAAAAAATACAGCTCATACTTCAAATAAAGAGTCAAGTGGGTGAATGGATAAATAAACTGCGGTATATCTGGACAATGAAATATTCAGCGCTAGAAACAAATAAGTTATCAAGTCATGAAAAGACATGAAGGAAACTTACATGTATATTACTAAATGAAAGAAGGCAATCTGAAAAGGCTATATATATTGTATGATTCCAACTATATGAGATTCTGAAAAAAAGGTTAAACTATGGAGACAATAAAAACATTAGTGGTTGCTTGGGGGTGGTAGGTGGGGTAAAAGGAAAGAGATAAATAGGCAGAATATAGAGAATTTTTAGGGCAGTGAAAATACTCTATATGATATTATAATGATTAATATATGTAATTAGACATTTGTCCAAACCCATAGAATACACAACACCAAGTTTGAACCCTAAGGTAAATGATCATTGACTTTGGATGATTATGATGTGTCATCGTAGGTTCATCCTTGGTAAAAATATCCCATTCTGGTGAGTAATATTGATAACAAGTGAGGCTATGCATCTGTGGAAGCAGGGGGTATTGGGAAAAATCTGTATCTCCCTCTCAATGTTGTTTTAAACCTAAAATTGCTCTAAAAATATTATCTTAAAGAACTCAAAGAACACATCAAAAAGTGAATTTTACTATATAATTTTTAATGCATAAAATAAAATAAAAAGAAGTCAGACCGAATGCATTCAATTAAAAAATGGCAAACAGGCCACTATGGTTAATAATGGACTAGCTGTTCTTGACAGAGGTTAAGTAAAAGGCACAAAAAGGGCTAATCCTTTGAATGGAACATGAAATAGGTGCTCTCTGACTCATAAATAAGAAAAAACATTAACCATTTTAAACACACACAGTCATTTTTACACATTAAGAGTCCATTAACTCCTGGGGCAAAGTCTCTAATCCCCAGCAGTACCACAATACACAAATAATACGAATCCATTGTAAGATGGGAGAATGAGTCTCAATTATGCCCCCTGCATTCTGATTCTCTTGTTTGACTCAACAAATCTCAGAGATAAACAATGAACATACAGTTACATACTGTGTGATTAGTAAAAGCCGACAACCAGAAATCCATATTTGTTGGCTATTCGAGTCAGAGCTGGGTCCAGAATTTTGCTAGACAATGATGGACATTATTATTAAAACATGGAACAAGAAGCTTAATATTGCCTTCTCAGCCTCCATCGTAACACAAAGGCTACACTAGCACCAAAGAGAAAGTTGTAAGATGCTTTGATGCCACTGTTTCTTAAAAAATAAAAAACAAAAAATAGATATTATAATCCTTTTGTATTATAGAGTAGATAGAGCAAGGAAAGAACTAAACAGTACAAGAGTTTGGCACTCGCAGGTGTTTTTTTCTTATTCACTGACGCAGTGATTTTTGTTATGAATCATTCTCCTTGATATTTGGTCTCCTCCATGGAGACTTTTGGCCACTGTTCCCAGCAGCTATGACAGTGCCTGGAATAAAGCAGGTGCTCAATAAACATTTATGGAACTCAATGGAAACATCAGAGAAACAAAAAGTCATCTGTTATAGTCAATACCCTATCACCATAACTACCATCTTCCCCAAAAAATATCCCAAAGACTAGATCTAAATTCTAAGTGATTGCTGAGTGTACACAGAGAAGTGAGATGGATATGCAGAAACCAAAAATGAAGTAAGTTTAAGTAAGTTTTTGGCAAATCTGACCCAACATCACAAACCTCACTTAGCCCTAATAAGGAAGAATGGATTGTCACACGAATCACTGCTCTCCCTAAATTAAAATGAGGATGGTTCCCTCTCTCAATTTAGCACAGTAAAACGAAGCCCTATCCTTTCTTCCACCCTTTCAGCTTTGTCATTTAAAAAGATATTTTAAATCACAAAAGTAATGTTTTCATTATAGAAAATGATAAAAAGGAAAATCACTTCTAATTCTACTACCTAGATTTAATAACATAATATTAACATCTATGCTTTTTTTGATTTCCTATGTTTATCTTTCCCCATGCTTATATTTGCTTTTTCTAATGAGAAATACAAAACACAGTTCAGTAACCTCTTTTTCCCTTAACAAAACATGATCATCTTTCTACCTAATCAAATATCGCATTTAACCAAATCTTAACATAGCATCATTTTATCTTCCTTGTAGGCATCATGAAGAAGATCTAGTGACTTATTTTTAAGAATTTAAATCCCTCCTCAAGGCTGCTGCTTGCTCTACCAGACCTCTCCAAGGAAAGCCAGCACTCGAAGGAAACATAATAACATTTCCCTCTGGACTCCTTTTTTTCAAACTGCCACCATTTTACTTAATTGGAGGTTAAACATCTCCCTTTCCTTTCTCCAAATCCAACTATTTAAAGCCTAGTTTTAGTTGTGAACCATAATTGCTTAGATTGTTTCTCAAAGGGTCACAGGATACTGGTGCGTGCTTTTGAATGTCTATTAGTAAATACTTGCGATGTCTATTAGTAAATACTTTTTCTGAAATTTCACATTTCAAAGAAGTTAAAAATATGTCAAGAGTTTTAAGGATCAACTTCAGAGTCAACTAGCACCTATAAATTTTTATCCAGTCACTTAGATAAAAGATCCACCTGATGACTGTTTAGGAACACTACACTGTTGGTATAAAAAGACAACAGCATTTGGACTTCTTAAATATGTAAAACTGAGTCCCTCAATATATAAAATTTGGTGCAGAAAAATAGCGAATTAGAGTTGATAGGTGAAAACTCTCCCTAGTTCTTTCAGGTAGAGTTTAGACCACTAGAAAAGAACACAGGCAGAGCGGCCTTTTTAATTTTTAGGAGTTTTATCAAGTTTCAGTGTCAGCAATTTTTTTTTTTTTTTACTTTGGGAGTATGTTCCTCATCAAAGTCTATGAGGAATATGATTTAATACCAAAATTTGTACTTACATGACCTTTCAGGGAAGCACCTTATGATTAAGGAAAGGCTAAGTATAATGAATCACACCACGGTTTTAACTACCACTTGGAGAATACATCCAAGGTGTCAGGCGTTTTGTAGACTTTATTTCTAGTCTTAATTAACCCCATAAAATAAAGTTGGTTTACAAATGAGATAACAAGCAGAGAAAATTGAAGTAATTTACCCTTGGTCACCCAGCTAATAAGTGTCAGAGCCAGGATTCAAATCTAGTGCTGTCCGACTCCAAAGCCAGGGCTCACTGAATAGACTATAAATAAATCACACTCCTGGGTCCTCTCAGTTCCCATCCCATGCAGGGATGGAGCAAGCCCAAGGAGGAGGATCAATTAACTGCTCCCACCCTCACCAGCATGTTCAGGGGTTAAGATGGAGCCTTCCTAAGCCACATCACAGAAAACATCCTCTGGAGAGGAGAGGATATAGGGAAGAAAAAAAAAAGTTTTCCCTCATGGCTACGTGGAGTAGATCAGGCTGCACAATCTGATGTTAGGACCTAACCCAAAGACTTAACTTTGCACATTAGAAGCACTTGGAGGTCTTTGACAAATATTATCCTTAGTCCTTCCCATAGATTCTGATCTGATTGTTCTACAGTGGGGTCCAAGTATCAGAATTTTTGTAAAGTTGTCTAGATGATTCTAACGGACAACCACTGAGAACCACCGCCCAAAGGGGTGTGTGCGCGCGCGTGTGTGTAAACCTAAACACCAAATACCAGTTAGTTTTCCTTATTTCATATACCTGATGAAATTGAAAGCACAGGAACCAAAAGATTAGTAAGAAAGACTGACGACCCGGGGTTTATTACCTGGGCGGTATCTTCCATCAGTCCACGAATCTTCTCCACTACATCATTGCGCCGGTGCTGGCGCAGAGCGCTGATTAACTGCGCAAGGCTGGCCTCGGGCCCCCGGATGGTCCAGTGCTGCAGAGCTGCGTAGGCTCGCTCGTGGTCCGCTGTGTACCCGTTGGAGAAAGCGGCCACCTCCCTTTCACTGGCATTGCACAGAAACTGATAGATATCCTTCCACTGGCTTCCCACTTGGGCGGCAACAAGCTTCAGTATGTCAATACCTATTCCAGAGACAAAATAAAATAAAAAACAAACACAAACATGTGAGGGAAAGTCTTTATATAAAGCCACTCTGTTTCAATGAACTCAAACAATGCTTATTGTCATACATCAGAAGAATGCATTGTCTTCTATATGAACTTGGCACATGCAACCCATCTTGGGGACTAGTTAGGTACTCTCCTGCAAATTTCACTTTCTGAATGTGAAACTAGAAGAAGCAGCAATCCTGAAAGTATAATAAATTACCCTTTAAAAGATGTTTAAAGCCAAACCCAAACAAAGGAATCAGAATGACTGATTCCTCTGTTACTGCTAAAAAAAAATAAAAAATAAAAAAATAAAATAAAAACTGGAACCAAATAAAATAGAGGCTCCCAGACTAAAAAAGTGGTGACTTAATAAAATCTAGAAAAAGATAAACCACATTAAAACTGCAGTGGAGTTCATCCAGCACTATCCGGGTAAAGGGTGTCAGATTCTGGCAAGGGTATCCATTATGTCAACTGATGACATACCCAGCTCTTTCAGCCCAATGGAGGCATTCTTTAAGAATTTCTGGCTTCTTGTGCTCTAATTTATGCTCAAGAGGCAATTTTCTGATCTATTATTCAGTCTCCTAAATTGACTTGCACAGTTATAATAAAGACAACAGCCAAAATGACACTGAATAACAATAGCTATTATCTTCCAGGCATTATAGTAAGGCATTAGCTCATTGGACAATTTTATAAAGCATTAACATTTTAGTTGCACAAGAAAAAAAAAAAACTTAGAAAAGTTATGTAATTTGCCTAATATTACAAAGGTAGGTAGGTGGCTTGGACAATAAGCCCAATTAAGCAGATAATGTTATATATCGTCATTCTAGCTTATAAATCAGTGTGGTTCTACAGTCCCCAAATCTAATGAATACAAGGTGAAATGCCAAAACCAAATTTCAGAGTCTGCATACTCAAGATGGACACCTGGCACCAACCGTCTGTGAGATGCAGCTTTCCCTGAGTAGCATGTTTTGGTGTCTTCCTCTCTTGTAATTTCTCTCTGAAATAACACATTGGCTTTGCCCAAATTTATGTACATGACGTGTGTATCGAAACTCAGGGTAAGGGCCCTGGTAGTTTACCACATCAGGTAGGTGAGTCCTCTGAGTCAATACCATGTCTTCCAATGAGGCCACATTCACATGCCCTGATGCTGAGTTACAGTTAACAATGTCTTAAAAACATTTACTACTCAATACACAAAATAGGGCCATGATCCCTTAGTGAAGAAAGGATAAAAAGACAATAAAGAGGAGCTTCCCGTTACGGTTAAATGAATTTTTCAATTAACTAGACATTAATCAAGGGAAAAAAAAAAAACTTTTTTGCTCCAATCAGTTGTTAGGGGAATATTTATATATGGACCTATCAATTTTTGCCTAAGAAAAGAGCAATACTCATTCCAGAAGTTTTTTTGAAAATGGAGCACTTGTGGTTCCTCAATATAAATCCTTACTCTGCCATGCAATCCGATCGAGGCAAATGATTTAGGAAGCTGCATACACACCCTGAATCAAACCTCTGAAAATGGTTTTCAAAAAATAAGTTGGAGTAGAGGCTGCTTTCTTGTCAACTGTAAAAGTAGAATGCCACAAATTGAGACATTACTGTACTTCTCACACTATTTTCTTTGGCAGTGAAGATACACTTGAACCAGTCACTTTTCCGTTTTCATAGCAATGTTTAGCCATGTATACAGAGCTTTTGATTTCAACCAAACAAACTTCTCAAAAACCCATGTCTTACTTAAAACCCCGCAGGTAACTTTGAGGACAAAAAAAGCTCTTGGTGGTTGGCATGGTAGATTGTGCCAAACACCAAAAAGCTTGTTAGTCCCTGTATCTTAATTTAGGTCAATTTGACTAAGGTCCGCAGTGTCTTACATGAAAACATGCCTGTGTTTTCTTGTATGTCGGTCCATTGCTTAAATCTTCATAATGCCAGTGACAGTGTGGCTTTGGGCAAACCACTAACTGTCATGTCCGTTTCCTCATTTGTACAATGGAGATACTCACTTTGGTCCCTGGGGATGAGCTGATTAACATTTTCTATAGAGTGGATTTATTTTTGGAAGTACCCCATCATTATAAATGTTTCATATACTACGTACTATAACTTAAGACTAAATGCATTTCTGATGCAAATACACAGGCTTTATAGAGTAATTACAGAGTTGAAAAGGCTTAAGCTTAACAACAGCTCTTTCTTCCAAAACTTAGTATTTATACTTTTTTTCAGCCACAAAATAAAGAAAAAAAAACACGAAGAACAGATACAATGAGATTTTCTTTCAACTAAAATTGACTGGAAGCTAATTTAAGGCCTACAAGTCAGGTTTCATCTTAATTCTTCAACCAATTTTTTTTTTATTAGTTTCAAGTATACAGTACATTGGTTAGACATTTATATGGTTTATAAAATGACCCCCCTAATTGCTTCTTCTCTCATCTGGTTTTCCACCTAGCCAATATATTAATGCTAACCGCAATCTCTATGCCGTGCTCCCCATCCCCGTGACCATCTATCAACTATTAATTTCTACTTCTTTAACCCTTCACCGCATTCTCTCAGACCCCCGACCCTCCAATCCCTTTGTCTATCACCAAACTGTCCTCTATATTGGTGAGTCAGTCTTTGATTAGTTTGTTCCTTTTGTTCATTAGATTCCACATATAAGTGAAATCATGTATTTATATTTCTCCGTCTGAGTAATTTCACTCAGCATAAGAACCTCTAGGTCCATCCATGTCATTGCAAATGGTAGGATTTCACTTTTTTTAATGGCTGAATAATATTCCATTGTATATGTGAACTATAACTTCTTTATCCAATCATCTTAATTATTTTACTATGAAAATATAGAGTCGACTCACGTGAACCGGCCTGAGTCAGCAGTGTTCTATACCACTGCCCCTTCCCACTAAGGAGATGATAAATCTGAAGATGGCAAAGACAATGGCTTCTCCTGGATATAACAGCCTGTGAGCCTAGCACATAATCACAAAACCCCAGTAGGAAAAAGGGAGACCAGTCTGAACTAGCCCGTGACTTTGATGCACCTTGTCCCCTCCTTACCACCAATGAGAAAAGAAAAACCTGTGGAATATTTCAAGAGTATTTATTGAGCAGCCACTGTGTGTTATTGTTCCTGGAGTGATAGCCTTTATGAACTTTTAAGACAAGGAATTTATCACCAAGGAAATGTAGTAAAACCAATGAAACACAAAATTTGATGGGCTTTGAAAGTGTTCTTTCTTTAGAAAAAAGTTTTAGGCAAAACTAAATACAAATATAGAGAAAATCAATTGGATGATTAAATCAAATTGAGATAATTATCCCTGGGAGGAGGGAGGGGATAGGTTACTGCACAGGAGGAACTTCAAAGCTATCCACAAGGTTCTGTTTCCTAAACTGAATGGTAAGAAAATGGGTCTTCTTTTTATTTTGTTACTCTATTTGATGTTTATTCTTCTCTTTAAACTTTATGTATAAAATACACACATGTATAATATGTGTTTATATATACTTTATATATACACGTACTACTATGTGGGATATATATAACTTTTTTAAGAGTTTCATTTTATTGATGAAGAATCTCATGTAGAAAGGTTGCTGTCCAGTTCAAGGTCACCCAGTTAGTTAGTGGTATCTCTATCATGGTTAATAGGGAACACAGTGTAGTACAGAAGCATTATTATTAATTATTATTATTATTTGTTGGAATTACGTTCTTAGGGCATGGCCATCTAGTCTACATAGGAATGCACTCAGGGTTGGCCATGGTGTGTGTGCTTCTTCCTGGCCTGTTATTACTGACCAAGCAGATGCTGGGAAAGTTTTCTCTGAGGCTAGCAAGTTTGTTTATGTATGTATGTATGCATGTATGTATGTATGTATGTATGTATGTATGTATGTATTTATTTATTTATTTGAAAACTGTTACCCTTAAAAAAAGGAAGTCAGTGAACTTTCTGTAAAGGGCAACAGTAAATTTTTAAGGCTTTGAGAACCATGATCTCTGCTGCAGTTTAATTCTGCTGTAACATGGAAGCTGCCTTAGACAATACAAATGAGTATGGCTGTGTTCTGATTCAAACTTTATTTCAAAAACTACTAGTGAGCTGAACATGGCATGTGCTGTAGTTCACCAATTCCTGGAACTATAACATTTTAAAGGGATCTGGACTATCAAACGGCATAAAAATTTAGAAAAGCATTTTGTTAAAAGAAAATACACACACACAAACAATGAAAGTTTCACTCCAATTATTAACCTCAGTGTGAAATGATAATAAATGAAATAGAGACCAACGATCTGCTTGGTCATGTGTCAACGGAGTTCTAAGAATTTTCATCTAGACTGGAGACAGTCACTATGTGTTGAATTGATGTGAATTGTTAGCTGAATGTTATGCTAAGTCTCTTTTTCCTTAGGCTGAAATACAACACAGACTTCAACCTACTGAAGCATGGAAAGACAGAGGCATGGAGCTTAACTTTGCTTTTCTTATGTCAGGTTTTGGAGCTCCAAGAATGGCTAAAGTTTCTAAATAAGTCACCAAAGGAGTCAAGCCCTATAAACTAACGTCCGTACCTGCCAGGAATGATATGTGTGAAGGTGGCCCTGGCCCTAGGTAAATGGTTTATGAGTTTTAAGGTGCAAGTAGTGGAAAGATCATGAATTCTGCAATCACAAAATACGGTTTCGAACTCCATGACCTTGGGCAAATGATGACCTCTAAGATTTCAGCGTCCACATCAGTAAAATGAAAAGACCACCTCTTATTTCATATGGTGGGTAAAGAGATTTATGCGATCACGAATTAAAACCATCAAGCACGGCACCTCAGTGCACATTGGTTCTCCTTTCTCTCTCCCCTCCACTACCGTATGGACCAGTATCACTGGGGCAATGTACCGAAAAGGTGAGAGGAGTTCAGCATAGACAAATGTTTTAGCACCAGGATTATAGGGGCTGAACAGTGAGGATTATAGGTGCTGAACAATCCTGGCTTCCTGCGCTTTTCAGAACATCACTAGTATGTGTCAGAAGGGGCACCAATGCACAGGAGTGGCATCATCCACAGAAAGACAACTGTGAAAGGAAAAATGATGCTGCTGTCCCTGCCGCATGCAGGCCATCGCAAGGGTACGCACCACTGACACTGCCCAGATTCGCTGTGAGGGAACTCAAGTAGAGGAGCATGTGTTACAATCAACTGGGTTGTTACAGAAGAAATGGCATTTTCCAGTGCATTATAAAAGCCTGAGTTAGACAGTATCTGGGTTACAACCCTAATTTGAGGCTCTTTTATTTTTAAGCTCAATGTGAAATGCAGTATGCAAAAAAGGGTCCTCTTTTTATAAAAACCTGAACTTGTATAATCGGAGAAGGTATTAAAACTCTTTTCTTTTGGAGATAAATACCTGAAATGAGTGCCATCATTAAGAAGCCATATGAAAGCCTTCCCTGCACAAGGTGTGAAGGGCAGTGATGACAGAGCCAGCAGAAACAAAGGCTCTCTGTAACCCACAGCACAGCACTCTGAGTTTCACACTGTACAACTGGGCTTCACACAGAAATGGTGCACGGAAGAGATGGATATATTTATAAGCTTTTTCATGGCACCAAATTCTCATCATTTAAAAGTTTCAAGCATTCTCATTGCATCTCCTGTACTTGTTAAATGTAATGTCAGTTCTCATTATTCTTCTAGAAAGAGAGGTAGAGGGACAAATAATGAGAAAATTCCCATGGAAGTAATTAATGCACAACTCCCAGAACAGATGACTCCACAGTTATCCTTGTGCTGGTTTCTCCACACACGCACAGCAGCCTCCTGAGACACATACGTGGGTGGAAAACAAGACACATGAGCTCAGTACTACTTCCTTTCTACCACCACCTTGACCCCCACCACCTCTGGCACACATGCTCTTCATTAGCATGTGCTATGACATCAGGCTTACAAATTACAGATACGAGGGCAAGGATGAGCCCAACATATACAACCTATGTACAGAACAATGTAGGCCAAGTTCAGAAAGTTGAACAAAAGCCTGGCTTTAGCATTCCTAGAATGAATGTTCTTCCCTATACAATGGTCATGTCCTCAGAGATGCCTTTTCTGACCAAATTCTGACCAAAGCCCCATCTGCTTTGATTACTGTTATCCCCAGCACCTCCCAGAGCCTGGCACATGATAGGAGTACAATAAATATCTTTGAATGAATAAATGAATGAGAGCCTTTTTTGTCAACCCTCCCCATCATTTACCATCTTATTAGCCTCTGTAACAAGCCGTTGAGTACTTAAGCAGCCACATGCCATCACATGCTTGCCATGTGTCCCTGCAAGATTTCCAGTCTCGATAATAATGACAAGGAAGGCCCATCGTGTGGTCACCAATGAGTAGAACCCAAGCTACCTGGCATAGGACCCCAATTCTTATGCAATCACCTCTCCCTCTGCCGGTGCCCTCTTCTCATTGAGGGCGGCCCACTGTGTGCACGTCAGAAACCAGATCTCACAAGAAACAAAATGCTCCTGGATTCTCCCACAGCATCAAAATCCTGTAGAGATAAGCCATTTAGGCAATTGTCTGTCTGGCCTGATAACAGAGTCAGTGCTCATAAAAGCAACAATCCCACATGTACATGTGTTTTGTAGTAACCAGTATATAATAGGATGGTTAAAAAATGGTATATCAACAGGGATCACTCCCAATGCACCATACAGGAAACTGCTTTCTCAACACTGGGAACTTGGTTTGCCCCGATTTAAGAAATATTCCTTTGCTAGTTGAGGTACAAAATTTGAAAAATTAGATTTCATTTTAAAACCAAAAAATGATTTCTGAAGCAGAATTAATCACTATCTTGTTGAAAATTCAATGGACAATCATTGAAAGCTCAGATGAATCTCAGGAGCTACTAAAATTTACTGTGCAAAGGTCTCATGAAGTTAATGAACAGAATGGTTACCAATGACGAAAGAAAAAGATGGAAGGAAAAGATATCACTGATGCTATGTGTCAAACTAATAATCTTTTGTTTCATTTCACAGAGGAAAACAAAAACCGCAAAATTAAAAATGCCCCCTTCCTCTTCGTCTTAGTCTGTATTTGAAGCTGTTCATTTATTCATTCAACAAAAATGTATTGAGCACTTACTTTACACCAGACACTATTCTAGGCACTGGGGCTATGGCAGTGAACAAAGTAAAACAAAATCCTTTCCTTGTGAAGCCTACATTCTACTTGGGAATGTGAGAAGAATAAATTAAATAAGTAACAAAGTATTTAGAGTGTTAGTTAGTAAGGAGTGCTAAGGAGAAAAATAGAGCAGGGAAATGGGGCTGGAAGGGGCAGGGCTGCAATTTTAGAAAAGGGGCCTTCTCCCCCTTATTTAAGAGAAGGCCTCACTAGGTCGAACATTTCAACCAAGAGCAAAAGGAGAGCTAAAGGAGGTAAGGGAGCAAGCCATGCAGATATCTGAGGGAAGGGATATCCAGGCAGAGGGAATAGCAGGTGAGAAGGACAGAAGGATGTTGGCAAGAACATGGAGGAGCAAGGAGGCTGGAGCCAGTGAGCCACGGGGAGAGCAGTAGGAGTCAGGCTGAGAGACAAACAGCAGGGAGGGGCGCACAGATCGCAGAAGTCCTTTAAGGCTGCTACTCTGAGCACAACGAAAAGTCACTGGAGATTTTCAGCAGAGGAATGACATGATCTGACTACATTTGAAAAGGACCATTCTGGCAGTTCTGTCAAGAATAAACCCAAGGGGCACAGGCAGAAGTGGAGCAACTAGTCAGAGGCCACAGCAGTGATCCAGGAGGGAGGTTATGGTGTCTTGGGCCAGAGTGGTGAAAGTGGAAATGACAGGAAACGGTCAAGAGCTGTGTATATTATGAAGGTAGAGCTGATTGGATTTGCTAGTGGGTCAAATGTGGGGTGAGAAAGGAAGAAAAGAGTCAAGGATAACTCTAAGGTTTTGGCTTGAGCAACCAGAAGACTGGAGGAGCCACTTTCTGCAATGGGAAATTGACGTGGAGGTATGGTTTGGGATTCGGTTTTAGATCTCTTAGGAGTGAAGTGCCTGTTAGACATCTGGGTCTGTCAAGCAGGCAGGAAGATATCCGAATGTTGGGTTCTGGTACGAGATCCAGGTTGGATACATGCACTTGGGAATTACCAGCAGACAGAAGGTATTTAAAGCCATGGGTCACCGAGGGAGGATGAGTAAGCAAGTAGAAAAGAAGAGCAAGTCCTGAGCCCTAAGGTTCTCTAATACTTAACGTTGAGTTGAAGAGGAACAAGCCAAGGAGATGGAGAAAGAACAGCCAGAGAGGTGGGAGGGGAACCAGGAGAATGCAGTGCCCTGCAGCTCAAGGAGAGGAAGCGTTTCAGGAACAAAAGAAGGGTGCCGAATGCTGTCAATAAGCCAACTGGAGGAAACCCAAGAACTGAACAATACAGTTAGAATCGCATTGTCAGACTCTATGGAAAAGAGGCAAAATTGTGGCTAAAATATTGCCACATTTCACTGATTCTAAGACATCTGAATGCATACTTTAATCACTGCCTTTTCATAGCTTGGTTGCTGTGGATTTTTTCCCTTAGTCGTGTATAAAACCATGGTTTATCTCACAATCAATGGTGTCTTCGACTTGATGAAATATGGTAAGTTATATTTTTAATTTATAAACTTGAATCCACCTATTTTTTTAAAATTCGACATATCATCAACACACTTCTGTATATACTCTGCAATGTTAACAACCAGTTAGTCGTGAAGAATGATCAACAGAATTCTAGAAATTCCTCATCCTCTGCAAAATATGCTTACATAATATCTGACCAGGTTGACTGAAGATACTAATTTTTAAGGGTTTTTTTCTCCATTTGCATTTTAGCCTTACGTGGAGAAAATGCTGATTTATTTTTCAATATCCCAAACAGCATAAATTCAAAGGCTGCTAGATAAATTATAGAATAAAAAACACATTTAAAAAATAAATACCTTTCTTCTAAAGCCTAGAGTAAGAAGTCATCAGTGGGTGGGCCCTGGGAGGATAGCGGCCTCCGACACCCCAGGGCAAAAGCTACTTTGTCTCGGCCACTTTGTCTTCAGCCACTCTGCAGGAGACAATGCTTTTCAGGCTATAGCAGTAAGAGGCTCTTCTCCGGGGACAATTCTGTGTGCTTTATAATCCTCAAACATCCTAAGAGGTTAAACTGAAAGGTCCTGTCTGCTGGCAATGGCATTACTG
>NW_006494614.1:37649659-37680793 GCF_000325575.1 Pteropus alecto | reverse complement strand
GCCCTCCTGTTCCTTCCACTAAAAAATGACTGAGGCTGGGGCAGCCCTGTGGCCAGAGTGCTGGGACACAGCAGCCTCTTAAAGAAAATTATCTGCTCCCTTCAGTGCAGGGTCTTGGTGTTTACACTCCAAGTCTATTTCCTATAGGAAATTTGGGCTGACCAATAAGATGACTGTAATTTTTAGAGAAGGAGGCTTCTGGCAAAAGAAGAGGCAGGCTTCTTCGGTTGCAGCGGCTACTGCTGCTACTGCCTGGTGCTGAGACAACCACCAAGTTCAACAGATGCGAGTCCAGATTAGCAGGATTCCATCACCTCTGACTTATTTGAAACAGCCCTTATTTATTAAAATGGTCCTCAGAGCCTTTAGTCATTGGCTATATGGCTGTAGAAGGTTTTCACTTCAAGAGATCCAAGAAAATCAAAGTAGAAACTAGGAAATGGGAGAGACTTCTACAGAGGAAAACTCACTATTGATGACACTTCTGTCATTGTTTCATTTCAGAACAAGCTGGGTTTTGCTACTATGGGAAATAATTTTCCCTCATCGAGCATGTAAAAAAAAAAAAAATTAACCACAGAAACATGTAAATAAAAATTCAGATTTTTATAAATCTAGATTCTAAGAATCAAGGGATAGTGTCTAGAGTCAGATTGGTGACTGAGTTTAAAACCTGGCACTGTCACTTTCTAGCTGTGTAACCTTGGGCAAGTTATTCTCCATACCTCAGTTTCCCCATCTATAAAATAGCGATGGTAGTGGCCTACCTCACAGGTTATGAAAATTAAGTTAATCTTTATAAAATACTTAAATAAAATGACACTCGGTAAGCATGACATAAATTATGGTTAAAAGAAAGTAATCAATGAAAACTTAATGGTAAGCAAAAACCTTTCTTATAAGGTTAAAAATATATTAGTAGTCATGGTTTGTGTCATCTTTACATTGCCAAATCACCTCCTGATCTTGACTATGTTGGTAGTAGCAAACACCCCATAACCTCATTATAGAAAAAAATAAAGCGAAGTACTGATTATTAAATTCTAACACATTTTATTTGTTCATTTCTGAACACGGCATATGGTGGTTTTAACAATTCAGATGAAATGTTTTCTTAGGTCATTCCTGAAACCTGATTGAAGAGTATATTGATATTGTTCAAATATATCCAGGGCACAGCTTCTAGTTACTCAACCTCTGTCCCCCAACCAACCACTACAACCTCAGGGAAATATTTATACAAAAAACACAGTCACACTGCACTTCTACAACTGAATTGAATCTTATTGCTTACCCTGGGAAGATGAAATGTGCAGAATAGTGAATCTGGGAGATTCATTTCCTTCACAAACTCCGATAGAAACTAGTTCTCCCACACTTAATCAGTCCTATAGGAGGAACTACAATTCGAGAAGAAAGGAAGCATTTTTCCTAAGCTTGTTGTTGAGATTCATAAGAACAAACCTGTTACTGAGTAAAGCTTAAAGACAGCAGAGATGAGATGCATTTCTAACTTGTTTGTTAGGTAAGGTGAGATGGTGTCGATTTTTGCTTTGCTTGAGCAGCGAGTTGTGGATAGGGGATAGGATGAAAGAAATAAAAAATATTACCAAAAACTCAGCTTGGTTCAAAGACCAAGGACAGTGTCTGTCCTTTTTAAATAAGCAAATTGCATCCTAGTTCTTCGGCAGCATTGTTTCCCCTACGAAAGTTTTTTACATACAGATTGGGACATCAAAGCCATGCAAATAAGAGGTCAACCACCAAGCCAACTGGTCTGTACTTTAATTTTGTCTTTGGGTTTTAAGCCTGAAACCTGGAAAGAGTTTGGGTGTGGGTTGTTTTCAATTGCACATTTCAGTTTTTGCATCACTGAAGAACAGAGGTTTAGATTGAAAAGAGAGGTTAAACATACTTGAATTCAAGGCCTTCATCATACAGGTGAGCAAAACCAGGCCCACGAGGTCCTTCCCTTAAGACAGCCTCCCTCTCCCAGCCAACGTTGCCCAACTCTACGTGTCTCCTACTGATGTTTCCATTGTCCCTGTGCATGGGTGCTTCCCTTCTCCTACATCCTGAGGCTGCAATATCACCTCAGCAGGTGCTCCTCACACTTCCGGAGCAGGCCATGTGAGCAAGGTTCCTTCCGTTCACCCTCTAGAATGCTGAGAATCAGACTACGTGAGCCGCTCTGTCATTTTCTTTTCCGGTTCTTCTAGTACTGATCAATTGGACTTAAAGGCATTTTATGGCCAAAATTCCTAGTGCAGATGTTCTTTCTGCAGGCATTTCCCCTGGTCCATATGACTCATTAAATTTGACCCTTGATGGATTTCTTTCTACTTGGTTGAAAATCAGATACGGCTGCCCCTCTTCCCTGAGCTCAGTTCTCCATGAACACTTCAAGACAGCTTAACTCCCCAGCCTTCTCGTGAGGGGAGGGAAAGAAAGGGAAGCTGAGCTAGCAGCTTTACCAAAGTTACATATGATCTCATTCAATCTCCATGAACAACCTCATGAGATAGAAGTTATGTCCACATTACAAATGAGAAAACTGAGGAGAGGTTCAGTAGTTTGGCCCGGTTACACAGTTAGGGCTGATATTCAAAACCTACGCCAATCTGACTCATCAGCCCTCATCTTTCACTGCTATGTGCTGCCTTCCAGGACTAAGTCAAGTGTTATTAACTCTGTCTTCCTGAGTCCTGGTTGCTCCTTTGAATATAAATCTTTGGAATATGTCTCCCCACCAACCCTCATTCCCAATCATAGGGTCATTAAAAGGAAGACAAGTAGAACTAAAGGAGAACTATGTTACACTGATATATTTATGATGGTCTAGGTCCTGTCTGCCCTCAGCCTCACCCCTCCTTCTTAAAAAGGCAGACAGACAAGAGTGAGAAGCACTTTAGCACACTAGTTACCAGATCAGGATCCAAAACCAACTGCCTGAATTCCAGTCCTGATTCACCACTGACTTCAGGCGTGACCATACTCAAGTCATTTAATCTTTCTGTGCCTCTGTTCCTAATATGTAAAATAGCCATGATCCTGACATTATAAGGTTATTCTGAGAATGAAATGGAAAAAATCCATATAAATCCAATAAAATAGTGCCCGGCACACAGTAAACATTCAATAAACATGAAGTATTGTCTCTCTCCCTCCCCACAAACCAGTGTGTCAATAATAAGGCATTACGCAAAGAAAATTTTTTTAGAGAATCATCTTGGACAAGGACATTTTTGACTAAAGTTGAGTTACAATCAGATAATATCAAGAGCAGCGGAAAGGTGCTTGAATCTCTGAGAGACAGGCTAAAAGGGTGCAAGGAAAGGAGAAATGAAGGGGGAATGCTTTTGTGTAGGAAAGGTTTTGTGTAGATTGTAAGAGCTTTAAGAATTTCTTTACTTCCACCTGTAGCCACGGTCTCCTAATTCATCTCCCAGCCACCAGCTCCTTCACTTCCCACAGTCTCAAATCATCCAATTAAGATACTCATACAAGGTAAACATGTACCACATCTTTGAATTATTACCTAGGGAGCATTACCATTATCAAGAAGACACTCAGGGGAGAAACGAGTCAGGATGTTCCTCCTTTGAACGTGCTTTCAACCCTCTCTCCTTCATCTACTTCCTAGTCCCTGATAAAGGCCAAAGGGTTAAGCAATTTTGCCCCTTCAAACTCAGCCTCCAGTATCCTCACAGGCAAATGGCTTCTTCCTTTTCTCATTTTCAAACCACGATCTCTCCTCTGTACTGAGCAGAATCCTGCAGTCCTTTGACCAAAGTAGCAACATGTGAAATATAAAGGGTAATGTCCCAGGAGTCAGGAACCTCAGGCTCTGGTCTCCTCTTTAATCCTGCTGGCCACATGACCTTGGGCAAGTCACCATTTTTCTCTGGACCTCAGTTTCAGCTTCAGCAAAGTGAGAGGATTGGACTAAATGAGTCTCTTCTAACTCTGACTTGCACACACACACACACACACAGAGCACGCAAACATGCACGTGCACAGACACAATTCCATCATGACCTTCATTGCTCTCCAACTTGAAGTTTTCCCTAAATAAAACTAAAACAAACACTCTTTATATTACTAAAGTCTAATAGGCCCTACTCCTAGGGCAGTGCCTTGAACCTGGTGTTCAAATACATAGAACTAAATGAAAAAAACATAAGCAGTTTAATAAGTTATTTTTGAAAATCTATAACCTTCCCTTCGCCTTGGGATCCCTTAAAGGTGAACCTGCTTACAAACTTTCCCCACCATTTCAGAGTAGGATAGCTCAGTATATACTGGAAATGTCTACCTCATATATTATACTCTCCTGCGTCAGCCAAAGTACCACTAATTCAGAATCAGGCAGACTGACCATTGAGTTTCTCTTAAGGAAAATAATTCAACGTGTGGAAAACAAGTCTCAAAAAGGAGTTAAAACAGTAAAAAACAGAACAGAGGGAGAAATGTGTAATCAAGACAAAAGAATAGTTCTCTCATCTAACATCTGTCATAGCATTTTTTCCTGAAGAAATTCATGGTTGTCATAACTCAAGACAAATCCTGTGGACAAGAGCTTTGCCTGGGCTTCTACAGCGCCTGACAAGGCACATAGCCTGTTACTGCAGGCGAAACCAGACGTGACATTGCCTTTCTGGAAATGAAGTAAATTATTTCTATAACCCCAACCTTTCACCCTTATATGAGTGACATTTTTCCCATCCTCAAGGATTATCTTTTGGATTATCTTCTAAAATTTCAAGCACAGAATCCCAACATATTGCAAAAAATGCACCGAACTGTGGTAAATATGTAATTTGAGAAATCTTGGAGATTTCTTAAAGATCCTGGGAGAATAATGTTTGCACTAATGAGCCAAGACAAGAATATATGAAAGTTATAATCAGTGTCACCATAAAAAATAAATTAATTAATAATAAAAAAGAATATATGAAAGTTAAAGAGGGTTTCAGAGTAGCGAAAGCCTAAACTTATTTATTAATATTTAGCTAGACCAGGAAGAGTGCACTGCTAGCACGTGTGTATTACAGAAGTAGGCTGCTCCTTACAGGTGGATAAAAGCAGGCTGCTCCTTAACAGGTGGACTCTCATCAGCCAGTATGGGAGTTGCGCCAACTTTTTCCAAGCACGTAAAGCATTTACTAGGTATGCGTCCACCCCGACCCCTGTGACCGACACAAAGCTGTTCTCAGTTCCCTAGCCCACATGAAAACAAGGTCTCCCTCAGCATAAAAATTCAGAAATGGATGAGAGGCTTGAACAGGGTTTCTCAACAACTTTGCAATCAAGGTGACACACTTGAAGGAATTAAAACACTCAAAACATTAGTTCTGTAATAACTGCTCAATCTCTACCACACTATAAAAACGTCTCACTTCTCCCTAAAAGCATGCAGAATTGCACTTTCTCTTGGTCCTCCCCAACCATGTGTCTCGATTGAAGTGGAAATTTTTTGCTGCCCTGACCTTACTCTATCATAAGTGTGAGCGAAAGCTCTTTTGTGTTGCAGTGGGCACACAGTCCTCCTTTGGTCTAAGTTTGACATTAAGCTTGACCGCTAATCTCTGACTAGTAGCACACTGTACTCCACTCTACAGCACACGACAGGACCAATCAGGGCAGTGTTTCCTTGACAGACATCAGTGTGACAGTAGGTATACTCAAATTGTCAGAGCAAAATAGTCACATCGGTCAAAATCTGGTGACCCTCCTGTGATGGGTTCGAGTCTCCTCATTTTACAAGCCAAGCTGAGATTCAAAGAGAGAAGGTGCTGAGCCCAGGATCATCCAGCCTCTTCGTAGCAGAACCAGATCTGGACTTCGATATTTCTCGCCCAATGTTATTTCTGCTGCCCACAGCTCCTCCTCATCCTTTGTACTGCCATTTAACCTTTGAGGAATGAGCCCATGCCTCCACTCAACCATCTCGCAGTTTTTAAAAGGACTGCATTTCAGATATCCTTATCCTGTGCAGCAGATCTTGCACCACTCCCTTCCTCAAGTAGCACTACATATATGGGTACACAACTAAGATATTTGATGTGATTTAGTTAATCCTCTCAGTTTCTCTATAAGGAAAGCAGGGTAAGGCTGGAGTCTAAAGCTAGATGTATCTGTCTACTACTCCTCTTGGCCTCTCCCTCCACTCAAAGTTTATCAGTTCCTTGAGCAAACAGATGAAAGACAGGGAGAGAGATTGGAAGCCAAGCTACCCTCACCTTCTCTGTGGCTCTAGTTTGTCTTAAGAGAATAGTTGTAGCAAGTTCATGGCAGGTACATCTATGAGGTGGACTCATAAGGTAAGATTGAGCTCTCCTGGCAAAAGCTGGTATCTATGAGAAGGAGGAGGAATTATGCAATCATTTTTAAGGGAAAAAGATAACTGCCAACTTTTCCTACCTCCCACTCTTATCTGATGGTCCTGCTTTCTTAATTATCCCTTCAGCAGAATGAGAAACAGTTACTACTAAAAGTAAGGTTAGCCCTAATTACTGGAATTCAAGAAAGTCTCTGAAAGAACCAGACTGCTTATCCAAACTGTGCAAGCCACCGGGAGGCAAGAGAGAAGAAGCCACTAAAAGATGACAAATCTACGGTGTAGCTCAAGGATTGGCAAGGATAGGACAAGCCACCTGTTTCTGCAAATAAAGTTTTATTGGAACACAGCCATGTCCATCTTTACATGTAGTTTATGGCTGTTTTTCTACTATAAATAGTAGAGTTGAGTAGTTACAACATAGACTGTATAACCCTCAAAGCCTACAATATTTCCCAGTTGGCTGATCCTTGGTACAGATAGTTTAGAGAAAATATGGCTGTGGAAAAGGATAAATCCATATCCAAATATAAAGCCAATAAAGAGTCTTGTTTGGTTTTCTCTGAGGATTTCTGCCCATTTAAGAGGGCACTGCTTACAACAGGAGATTAATTTGGCTAATAATTATACCAGGTATGGAGGCAGAAGCAGAACCATGTTTCTAATAAGTTCTCTAAAGGTGGCAGTTTTGACAATATATAAATAGAGTTGCATGTATTTTAAAGGAGAATATTTCTTCTTTGTTCATAGTCATTATTTCTGTGAGTGATTCAGGAAAAAACAGAGATTAGCAGAGAGAAAACAAAGGTGATGGTGACAGTAGTGGGCATGATGATGATGATGCATCATCTCTATCATCCTCATCCTCACCTTCATCACAGCGAATACCTATGGACCACTGGGCATGTGGCTGTCAGTGTACTAAGCACTGGGCGCATGTTTACTTATTCAGTTCTCACAACAAACTATGTGCTATTATTATTCCCATCTTATACATGAGGAAAATGAGGCACAGAGTGGTTAATTAACTTGCTGTTGGTCACAAAGCTAGTAAATGAAACCAGGCCCTAGAGTCTTTGCTCTTAACTACATTTTAAAACACTTTTTTTCTAACCTTATAAACAGAGGCTCAGAGAAGTAAAAGGTTTTAAATGAAATAATGAGGGAATGGCAAATCTAAAATTTTAAGGCCCAAGTTTATGGATGTAATTTCTAGTCTATGGTGCTGTTTCCCTCCCCAAAATTCTTGCTTCCACTGCCTCCCGCCCTCCCACCTTTAACTCAACCACATTACTCTCACAAACTTCTCTGCTTAAGGTCACCCACAGGGAAAATCCATAGACACAAACACCTAAGCATTTACAAGGGTGCCTCGGCCTTCGAATTAGCAGGTTTCTCTCTTCCCATCACTCTGCTCTCCAGTGTTCGGGGCCAAAGCGTTCACCTTAAAGGAGCAAATCAGGTGGAAGAATATCAGCAATCTTTTTGGAGCTGGTTTGTGCATATTGCAAAGCAGCACTGTCATGGAAGCTTCCTTTAGCTCAGAAAAATAATTCTTCTTTAGTATATGGCAATTTAGTATAAAGAACCCACTTTAAGATCTTTATGTTTAAGTCCCTGACACCATATTATCATTTTAAGTCAAAATGAAAAAAAAAGCCAATAGTTCAATGGCTTGAAAAAAATTCAGCCTCAAAAAGGATACATGGATAAGTCATGGGTGCTCTAGACCAGTGCTAGCCAATAGAACTTTCCATGATTGAAATATTCTGTATCTCTCCTGTCCAATATGGTAACTACTAGCAACACGTGGCTATTGAGCACTTAAGCTGTGGCTGGTACAACTGAGGAACAGGATTTTTAACTTTAGTTTATCTTAATTTTAAATTTAATAGCTTCTGTGACTACCATATATGCCAGCTCAGCTCTAGACCACCCCTCGAGCCCTGAGCTATTAGCCAGGCATAGGGGACACACAATAAGACCCAGTGTCTGCTATCTAAGAACTTATAAGCAACGTGGGGAGAAAAAACACATATGCACAAGCAGTTAAATGGTGAAAGACAGTAAGAGCTAAAGGAAGAAGTAAAATCTTAGAATCTAGTTCTACAGAATGAGACTTTTGCCCCTTTGCTGCTGCAGGTACAAAGCAGTCTGCTTGAGAAAAGAACGCACCATATGCTTTCACAACCCTTTGAGCCATCAGTTTGAAGGAGACACTGTCTTTACATATGTCAGGTCCTTTAACTACACCAGAAGGGATTACAGTCTCTGTCAAATGCTTACTATCTCCCTAAGGTACAGGACTAAGAATGTGCCAATTAGGAACTAAGTCAGTTTAATAAGATAAATCCAATTCCTTTGTCTCTCACTCTTTTTCTCCTTCACAGCCTTAAGTCTGAAAGACAAAGGAAATTTGATCAAGGAGAGATGCTGTCCATTTTTTTTGTTCCCTTTATTACCTTGTAGAACCTCCTCCACAAGTACTTTTCAGGGCAATATCCACTCCTCACCTGCTTTCCAGACTTCTCCTCAGGCTCCCTAGGGCGACAGCTTCCTGGGGACCCAACTTCATAGTTTTTGCAAATAGTTAGAGAGAAGAGTGAATAAAGGAGAGAAGAGGGGAGAGGAGCGGAGAAAGGAGGAGGAGAGGAAGAAAGGAAAGAAAGAAAGGTCAATAGGAATGACCCATATCAGAAACAGTAATGAGGGAACAGCCATTGGTTCTGTTCTCAGCCATCTCCATTCTCAGCCGGGACTGGAATACAGTCCTATATCTTCAGTGGTTATAAAGAAGTGACTGAAGTTACTCTTTTGAGATCATCTGAGACTTTCTCAGTGTAATACATGACCAGATGTGTGTGAACTAACTTTCACTATCTTTACTTCTGTGCTTTATTTGACAAAACAGATCAAAACATACTGTTTTCTATGTAACCTCCTAATTAATGAGAACCCATATTAATCTTAATTTTAAATTAAATTGAGTATGTTGGACCTCCACTTATCCCATAAAGTTGGGGTTATACTACAAAAAGAAGTCTTATTTCGACAACAACAAAAACATAACAAATTGAGCATTAGCAATAGACTTACACCTGGATGACACTTGGATCCAGTAATAAACTCTTAAAAAGATTTCTATGTATAAAAATTCTAGATCCCTAAAAACTCTGAAGGGATTTCCAATGCCTGTTGCTGAAATAGATAGACTGCAGAAAACCACGGTCCAGTCCCAATCTACCAAACATAAAATTGGTTTGACTTCAGAAAGGAAGAAAGCATACGAAATACCATAGTACCCTCAGTCTTTCATCTGCCTAGTCACATAAGGTCTCATCTTGTGTTTCCAACACTAGGATTCTATGAAAGTAGGATTGCAGTTTTGTAGAATTCAACTTTAAAAACCATAAGTCATAGTAGGCAGAGAGGAGCGAGTGGTGCCAAATAAAGAGGCTCTTGTTGGCAAGAAAGATGGGAACCGAAGGCCTTGCTTCAGAGTCCTGGCGTTCAGGAGCTCGACACGATCTGCTTAAGGTGGGCATGACCTCCAAAAGAGAATACCTAGGGCTACGTGATTTTATTCCCACCCTCATCCTCACAGACAATTCAGTGTCAAATGGACAAGGACCAGAAAAAGATCTTATTATACAGGATTATCAGCTGCCCAGAACTCACTTCAATCAGACCAACAAGATACTGTTTCTCGAGGTCTCTCTGAGCACCTGGAATGGTTTTTATTAAACAGAACCTCTCTCTGTAATAGGATTTTAACTTGGTTGAACCTTTGAGACTAGCAATTTGGAAAAAAATAGACCTCTTCAACAAATACCTTAAATGTAAACATCCCAATGCAAACACCTGGGGAAAAAGGTTAAACAATTGAAAAAGATAGTTACACCTGAATAAGACTACAGCAGAGGATACATTCTAAGACCCCAGTGGATGCCTGAAACTGCAGATAGTACCGAACCCTATTTATATTTATATATTTACTTTGTTTTTTCTTACACATACATACATACATACAAACTTCTGATAAATTTTAATTTATAAATTAGGCACAGTAAGAGATTACCAACAATAATAAAATAGAACAATTATAACAACATACTGCAATAAAAGTTATATGAGTGTGGTCTCTCTCTCTCTCGGCAAAGTAGCTAGCATAAATTCCTTTTTCCTTCTTTACAATTCATGGGTAGAAGATTCATTCTTACCGTAGATTTTAGCAACCACAGCATACGATTTTCTTTCTTTCCTTATTAAGTCGAGAATTTTCCCCTTTTCACTTAAAGGAAGCACTTTACAGCTTCTCTTTGGCATATCCAAACTGCTAGCATCACTACTCTTGCGCTTTGGGGCCATTATTAAGTAAAATAAAGGTCACTCGAACACAAGCACTGAGATACCACAAGTCGGTCTGATGACCCAGGTGACTACTAAGTGACTGAAGAGCAGGTTAATATCAACAGCGTGAACATCAGACAAAGGGATGAGTCACGTTCCAGGCCAGACAGCAAAACAACGTGAGATTTCATCACACTACGCAGAACGGCATGCAACTTAGAACTTCTTAATTGTTTATTTCTGGAATCTTCCATTAAACATTTTCAGACCACGGTTGACTGCGGGTGACTGAAACAAATAAGGGGGAACTACTGTACTGCCATTTAGTTGGAAAAGCATATTGCCGAAGTACTGCTTCCACAGAAAGTATGGTCGGGCTTTACTTGACTTGGCACTTCCATTCTTTTTAAGAAATTGGATATTATTTTAAGGACGCAGGCACAGCAGTTACATTACCATGATCATAAGAATGTCTAAGGTCATTGAATACTTCTACGGCTTACTGTTCTCAAGAATTCTGAAACCTACGCTGCAAGAAGGAGTTTAGAAATATAGCTGACTGTAATCTAATCCATAAACGCTACTAAAGGAATGGAGCCACTTCTTTAATAAAGGGAATAATGAGAGGACAGTTTCAAATATTTATGCAATCCAGTAGGATGTTCTCTACTAATTTTCTACTAATTAGATACATCAGAATAATAAGTGTTCTGACTGGCCACTTAAAGAACAATTTAATGAAATATTTGATCATAGACCAGATCCTATACCAGAGGAAAAAAGTGTACTGTCTATGAAGGCCCTTACTGGGTCAATTGGGAATACTAGAATATGAATGGTAATTAAAATATTGTGTCCATGTTAAGTTTATTGAGGCTGAAAACTGTAGTATGTTTTTTAAAAGAGAATATCCTTATTGTTAGGAAATACTGAATTATCTAGGTATAAAGGGCCAGGAAACGGTTCTGAAAAATTATTTTATGGATGTACGTATGTGTATATATAGGCAATATACATTTTTGTATTATATAATAAATTATTCCATATTATACTTATTTTACAATTTATAAAAATCTATTTTTTTATATATAAAGAGCACATAATAAAGCAAAAGGACAAAATGTTAACTATGAGTCAATCTAGATACAAGTATACAGGTATTCTTTGTACTATTGTAATTTTTTTGTAATTTTGAGATTATATCTAAATAAAAAGATTTTTTTATCAAAAAGGAGGGGAGAATTGGAGACTTCCTCCCCCAGCTGGATTGAAGGAAGGGGTAATTTTATTTAAGTGTGGGCAGGCTCTGTCCCTGGTATGATGTTCACCTCAGTCTGATTTTCGCTTGGTTTGATCATTCACACAAATTAGCAAAGAGAAGCAAAATGAGTTGCTGGTGTTGTTTTTTCACTTTCTCTAAATTTCGGATTATAAAAGTAGCATGTGCTTATTTTAGAAAATTTGGGGAAAGGAAAGAAAACTAAGAAAAAAAAAAAAAACAAATAAATCCTACCAAATCCCACCAAACTTGAAGAAACATCATTTTCATTTTGGCATATTTTCTTTCAGTCTTTATTCCAGAGTTTTAAGAGAACTGGGATTATATTAAATGAAGTGTATAGTCCGGGTTGTTCTTCCTTTTCTTTTATCGCATATAAACACTTTTCTATGTCATCAGTCAAAAAAAAGTTTCATAAAATCTTTAATGTCAACATAATATTCCATATTATGGATGAGGCATAATTTACTTAATCATTTCCTTAAAACTTCCTTTGATAGTTTCCAATTTTAATTTATTATACGTAATGCTGAGTTAAAACTTTTAAAATCTTGTGCTTAAATTTTTTTTTTTTTTTTTTTTTTTTTTTTTAGTATTTCTCGTTTATACCTTTATAATAGAGACGCAAAAATAAAATTGCTGGACCAAAGGGTATAAACATTCTGAAGACTCAATACAAAAGACCAAACCACTTTTTCAGAAATTTAGGCTAACACTTTTATCTTTAAGGGGAAAGAAGTCACTTGAATGGAATTATCAAAACTTCAGGCTGAAATCTCATTTAGGATCTAAAGAAAGGGAAGTTACTGCCACAGTCTGAAAACTGCCAGTCTTCAGATTAAATAGCTGCTGGGACAACTTCCGTAAGCTGTTTTTGCCTTCAAAAGAGGAAAAATAAACATTTCAGCCTGTATCAACACACACTGACTACTATGTACAAAATACAGGGCCCAGCCTCAAATGATCACCACATATTAAGCTTTGGGTGTCTATAATCTAAAGCTCTTCCTATCCTCCTGATAATAATGGAAACCTAAGAAATATATGGAGGGGAAAAGTACATGTACAAAAAGTGATAGGAATCTAAAAGCAAGGTTCAGGTGCAAAAAGGCAAAGACAAGTTTTTTTTCCCCTCTCTATTTTCTTAGCAGCCTAGTAGGGTAAAAGAACTGAAGGCTCCGTCATTCAGGACATGTGGAGTGAGTCACATCAGTCCCAAACAAACAACCAGCCTGGGTCAAGGATGCAGCAAAACCTCTCTGAGCTCAATCTCCTCGCTTATTAAATGACAAGCTTGAACAAAGTCCCTAAAGGTTCCTCTCTCAGGTATCTCATTCTGCAACATTCTCCTTTAAATATGCCAGGGAAGAAAAGGGCAGAGTGCTTATTCTCTCTGAATGTATTATGTAGGATGCTGACCACTTCATTTCTCATAACACGATCAGATCAAATAGCACTCGGTATACAAAAGAGATTCAAGAAATTTTGCATTTCCACCTCCTTCAGAACACAGGGACTAAAGAGGAAGAGGCAGGGAATCTGCAAGCAAGCAGAAAAGGAAGCTCACCATGGCCATTGCAGTAGTAGATCCACTTCTCCCGGTTCTGGGTTGGGGTAATGGATTTCTTCAGCCCTGCCTTTTCCACAATGGCACTGGGATCCTGCCGGGGCCCCTTTTTCAGAGTCCTTGAGCTTTTCCGGATACTGCACACCACAATCACCACAAGCACCAGCAGCAGGAAAAGCACAATCATCCAGGGCAGATGCTCATTGATATCAAAATGCTTGTGTAGGTTCTGTCTGAGATGGCCCCTCTTGACACCTTTGATGGGGGTGCTGGACTTCTCACCTCCAGTGGCCTCCATGGATGGCAGCAGCTTCAGGATGTGTCTGTGGTGGGAGCCTTGCTGGTGGTTGACTACCTGGAGGTTTGGGAGGGTCTTGTTCACACCTTCCTCCCACCTTGCTGAGCTTGTGTTGTCAGGGACTGTCCCTTCCTGGATGCCACTTGGTACCTTTGGTCTAACAGAGGCAGAAGAGTTGGATTCTGTTGAGTTCATGCCTAGAAAAAAGAGTAAGGAGCGGGGAAGAGCTTTTCTATATTTGGGGATCTATATATTCCCTCCTCTTCCTGGTCGTCTCCAAACCAGGCCAGATAATTAAAGAAGAGATGACCTTTGGAACTTAAGAATAAATTATATTGCAGATTTTTATAAAGATCTTAAAAGCACCTTTATTTGGAAGATAAAAATTAGACTTAACAGCTAAACTCATTCACTTCCTTGTGCCAAAACCAAGGACATTCTCAGGGATCCAACATCTGAACTCTACAGCAGCTTCTCTTGTGCTTCTTAAACTGAGCAAACACATGTATGTTCAGAGCTTTAGTCAACTCTTAGTTCTGACTACTCAGATAACTAGTTCAAATTTAACTCCTCTGTCCTTTAATTCCTTTATTCTTCCTGTCCCACCTATTGACTCTACCACGATGCAATGGTAAAATTAAGAATATGACTGAAATAAAGACAAGAGCTCAAACTCAAATCCAAGTTTGACCAGTGAAAGGTTTGATGTGACAGGTCAGTGAATAGAATAAGGCAGGACTTTCTTAGTATCTTCTATAATAGATAAATAAGATTCAGGCTGGCAGTTCAGTGGACTTTCAGAGAGGCTTCCACAAGTTGTCTTCATTAACAAGTGTGAGAGCCAAAGATTTTGAATCCCAACAGATAGACCTGACCTGTATCAGCCCCTGAGAAAAACCTGGTCAGGTCATTTGAGCTCTCTGAGCCTGTTTCTTCATTTCAAAATGGCAGTTGTAAGAAGGTCTTCTTTACAAGGTTATCGTAAAAGTCAAATATAATCACAAGCGAGATTATGCTAGAAGTAAAACTCAAGCTGGCTATCATCTCCTGAAAATTAAATTCAATCAAAAAGGATTTGAAAAGAAAGACTGAATTTTATATTATGCCAGAGATTCAAAATGAATTCTGAGGAAAACTGAAATACCTGATAAAGGGTATCGAGTTAAAATCATTAGAAAAAAATAAACTTCTTATCTTCCAGATGTGAATTTTAACTACCTTCAATGTGATACAAATTTGCTGATTTCCTGAAGCATCTTTCTTTCTCCTCTTTTGCCCCACCGTGGATCCAACATTCATCCTCCCTCTAGGAGGTCATTGTATTTTCTCCCCTTCTCCCTCCTTCTGACCCTCTGGCTGTGTCTACCCAGGATTGACTTCATTTTGGACTTTTAATTTGGAAGGGACCTTAAACATCTAAATCACTCATTTATTTGACAAGTTTAAACCAAAGCCAGAAGAAGTTCAGTGACTTACATGAGGCCACACATCGTCCTGTTTCTCTCAGTTCTTATTTACTAGTTTGATATGGCCTAGTTTTTAGATATCTGATCTCTAACTGAAAATTTCTGTGTCTTAATGTGTCTAAAGAAGCAAGATTTAATTAGTCACAAAAAGCATCGAGGGGTGACTTTGGAATATACAAAATGGAGAAAACATCCCTGGTACAGGCCCACTGTTGGTTAACTTCACTGGGCTCAAAGTTTTTCTCAAATAAATAACTCACGAGGTTAAGTTACCTTTGGGAACATAAGTGGAGAAAGGGACTTCATGAGATTCCATGTGCTCAGGGCGTGAAAAGATGGCTGTGCCAGGGGAAGGTAGGGTTGTACTGGAGAAGGACGGGAGTGTGCCACAGACGTTGTCTGTCTCCTTGGTCCCCGGCTTGATCACCACCAGGTTCTGACTCAGACAGTCTGTGTATGCTTTGCATTTCATCACACTAGAAGGCACATCGGAGAAGGTACCCCGAGCACACTGCTTACACCGCACGTCCTCGGTCTCCGTCCCTTTCTTCCGCACACCCCAACCCACAGGACACACCGTATGGGGGGCACAGGTACCATTAGACTGGAACATGCCAGGTGGGCAAGTGCATTCTCGGTCAGTCAAGGCAGCACAAGGTAATTTCTCAACCATTGGCCATGGGCACGGCTGGCTACAGTCATGGCATTTCTCTATGCCATTCTCATGCCTGGTAAAAGTCCCCACAGGGCAACTGCTGCAGACACGAAGGCTTGTGTTGGTACAGTGCTCAGACACATAGGTTCCTGCTGGACACTTGTCACAGGTTAGCACCTGGCCGGTGGCACGGTCAACGTGGTGGTATTTGCCAATGAGATTTGTGGCCTTCTGTTCCGGCTGAGCAGAGGTGGTGCTAAGGGATCCAAGCTGAAAGAAATAAAAGTGGTGGGTGGGGAACAAAAACCAAGAAGGTGTTATGGAGAAACAGAGGCAAAGAGAAGATGAAACAATCCCACCAAACCATCATCATTCCTGGTAAAGATCTGGCCAGTACTGTATCCTCCTAAGACTGGGCTGAAACACGATAGAAAGACAGAAACAAAGACTCTGATTGCGCCCAGGGCCTGACCTACTAGCTATGAAACTTTGGTTTCCTTGCCTGACCTTTGCCTCGGCTTCCTTTTCTTGCATCTGTAAAATGAAGCTAACGATTGAGAATACGAAAGTGAACGCACTGTGTAGCTCATATTAAAAATGCTTCTTAGAAGTCAAACATCCTAATCAAGAAGAAAATAACTTGCTGAATAGTTGTCTTCCTTTCTATGACATGTTAGGTTACCATTTCTTGATACCAAGACAAAGCAACTGAGAAGTAGGATGGCATATATTCAAGCTGCTCTTCCATAGCACCAGATCACCAGGTTAGAGTTAACCATCAAGACATGGCATGGTTCGTTCAAATGTTTCATCTATGCAAAGTTTTTTGTTTGATTGACTATTTTACAAAAGAGAAGTAGGCTCATGGCATTCTTAATGTGCTTTAAACAACAGAGTTGATGCTTTTAGATGCATACCCTATCTGTTCAGCCTCTGAAGGCCATTGTCAATGAAACATGGACCTGCAGCCACCTAGGAGCCCAAGCACAAAGCTGGGCTCAGCAATAACTCAACAGACATTTAAATTTAATTGATAGAACAGAAACTTCACCAGCTGGATAGAATTTTATACTAGCTTCTAGAATGAAAACTCGGAGCAAAGGAAATTATATTTGTGGTACTAAATCCTGAGGTCCTTCTTGGGGGGCCGAAGTAGCATTTAAGAATGAATATTAAAAGAGAGCTTTTCTTGCTACCCGGGAAGAAGCCCAATCTCATCTGATCTCAGAAGCTAAGCAGAGCGGCACCTGGTTAGTACTTGGATGGGAGACATCTAGGAAGACCAGGTGCTGTAGGCGTTAAAAAATAAAAAGATAAGGGATTGTAAGCTGACAAGGTCCTTGCAATCTGTGAGGTCAATCAAGGGTTACCTTGCCTAAAAAAATTAAATAGATAGATAGAGATAGATAGTCCTTGCAATCTGTGAGGTCAATCAAGGGTTACCTTGCCTAAAAAAATTAAATAGATAGATAGATAGATAGATAGATAGATAGATAGACAGACAGACAGACAGACAAATACATAAAAGAGAGCTTTTCTGCATTAATGAAGATTGAGAGGTCCCAACAAGAAAATTTTCATTGTCTTCTATAAAATGGAGAAGATATGTGTCAAGAAAGTAGTGGCTGCCTCAACTACCAGCTATCCAACAAAACAAATTCCTTCTAACTTTGTCCCTGTGCCAGTAGCTGAGAGAATAAAGCAAGGATTTTTTCAAAGTTATCAGAGTTTCTGTCTCCTTAGCACCTTGAAATGTAACCTCAGATTCAATTCTCATCTACTTCAAATTTAACTATTTGAACCAAAAGTGACCCTTGAAGTTCTTTACCCTGTCCCAGAGCTGCCTCCAGTTACATGAGAATATTGAAAACAAATTTTCAGTTTATAAGAATACATTAATCTTTTCTTTAATCTGAGTCCAAAAAGGATAGTGATTGATTTTCTTGGTAAGAAACTTAACTTCATCTTCAACTCTAAAGAACAGGAATCTGCTTGATGATGATAAATTCTGTAATAACCTCTCTTTTCCCTTCTGGATTTTTTTTTTTTTTTTTTTTTGCTTCTTGTCTTTGTAAAATCAGCCCCAGCCCCAGCACAGCAGATGCATCGGATTGAGTAGCACAACTGCCATTTGGCAAGTACATGAAGACAAATCGTGTCCCAATATCTCCTACGCAAAGGACCCAACCCAAGAGGTTGCAAAAGAGGCTGTACTCTGCACTTAGCTCTGAGTTCTTTCATATCTAGTTTCTAAGAACAAAAGCAGTCATAGAGAGCTGCAGTGTTCTGGAAGTTTGAAAGATGTATAAATAATCCAAATGGCAGGTGATTACACTTGTGCAAATCAAATGAAAGCAGAGAACAGAACAGGCAATCTGGCCAGAGAGTGGTGGTCGGGGACAAACATCACTCTGATGAGCTGTGGGACCTAAGTCTGGCCCCCTACCTGGGCAGAGAGGCTGGGCAGTCAAGCCAGACACACATCCAAGGAGTGGCTCTGACAAACAAGCACAAGGGGACAGAGTTCACTTTGTGTGTGTCAGGACGTAGGGTTGGGGATTGGCTTTCTATAGCTTCATGTATCTCCCCAGGGTATACACTTCTAAATCTAAAGTTGGGGATGCTACTAGGTTCTGCATTAGTCCCCTGATTACTGAATTACCAGAGGTCTCCCTAGCAGGATGCAAAACCCACCTTCAGACCTCAAAGGTACTCATACATTTCTTTGTTCATTTAGAATAACTGATCAAGTTTCTAATTAAAGCCAAGCTCTGGGCTCTTTAAACTGCATCATATCAGGTAACCCACTTAAAACAATGTGGCTCTAAAAATTACCTCATGCTACAGTAGGCAATTCTAGCTCCTGGAAATAGAGCTAACACACAACAATGCCTCAGCATTCTCACCTGGGCTGAACACTAGGCATGAGATTTTTGCAAAAACTAGACACTATGAAAGCACTGGACAAATAAGCACTAAAGATCTACTATGTGTGTAGAAGGCACCGTAACATGGGCTAAGATAGAACCTTGCAAACTATTGCAGCCCTTACAGGCATTTACCTTCTAAAGCAGGATGGAAAGAAACAAGTAATTACATCGGTAATAACTTAATTTGAATTGAGATTACTCTGAGAAGGAGAAATAGATTCCTATGAGAGGGGGTTTAGCAAGCACTTCCTAACTCAGGGATATTAGAGAAATATCTTCAAATACTTCTGAAGATTAGAGAAGCAGAACTTAATGAGGGGCAGGGGAATTTAGCAAAGGGAGCCCCAGAGAAAGTCTAAAGCAGAGGATGGTCAGCTTAGGAACGAAGAAGCTTATGTGGCTCTACCTCGAGATGCAACACAGTGGCCATAGATAAACTTGGAGAGGCTCCACAATTTCTTCCTAATCCAAAATGCACGAGAAATCACTATATATTTGTATTGGAGGTTGGGGATAGAGAAATATAATCACATTTGTGAATAAAAAAAAGTTATCTGGCTGCAGAGTGGAAGGTGAAAGTGGTGTGGAGGGAGAGTAGATGAGAAAACCTACTCGGAAGGTGAAAGCCAAGGTGGAAGTTGGGGGTAACTTGGACCAGGGTTGAGTTCGTAGAAAGAGAAGACAGTAGATCTGAGAGGTCAGATCAGCTGGATTTGGGGAATGATTACTTATGGAAGGAGAAATAGGAAGAAATCAGTGGTTTTCAAACTGGACTCAGGAGAGCACAGGACAGAATACAGTGCTCGGGGCTGCCCTGGAGGCCAGGGGCGTGCACCTCAGGGTCACAGGCAGGGACAGGAGGTAGAGGGATCCAAGCTCGCCACCTCTCCCTCAAACACGGAAGCTCTGATTTACCTATTTACTAAAGGGGCTTCCACTCACAAATTCATCTTAAGGAAGGTTTACTCCTATACAAAATTTGCAAATCACTGTGCTAGAGGGACCTCTCTAAGAGCTCTTCCAATTCCAGAGTTAACGGCTAAACCCATCTGAGCTACAAAGCTGGAGAAACTGTTTCCTGGGCTCTTCATCCTCACTAAAACCATGCGGAGGAAAAGTTGGCAATGTCTCTTTCCTTTAACAGACACAGGTGGCAGCTAAGAAAAGTTATTTTTCTAAGGCTTTTTAGTGTACTGAAGACTCGTGATCTAAAACTACAACTTTTTCCACCAGCCTGGTGGCAACCCTCTGGTTTATAAGAAAATTAAAACAATGTAACAATTATTCTGAAAGATAATTCTAGGGTGAAGCAATGGGTAGTGAGGAGCAGGGGGATCAAGTTCAAAAACAGTATTTAAGAATGTTCCCTATAAAATGTAGAAAACGAATTTAGGTGATACTTAAAAGCTACTGTTAGGGAAAACATCTGAATCAGGAGACAGTCATTGAAAAGTGCAAGGGAGGATGTGGTTCCACAGTGTAGCAATTAGCACGTTTGCTTTACACGCAGAAGGTCCTGGGTTCGTGCCCCAGTGCAGCCATGGTCCATGGTCTACAGCCATGCCACCCTGAACAAGCCCGATGTCTAATCTCGAAAACTAAGCAGAGTCAGGCCTGGTTAATACTTGGATGAGAGACTGCCTAGGAAGACCAGGTGCTGTAGGCATAAATGATAATAATTAGTAATAATAATAAAAAAAAGAAAAATGCAAGGGAATGAGAGCCGGAACACCCAAGGCTGGGTTCTACCTGATCAAGAGCCTGAATTCTCATTTGTACAGAGGAGGGGAAATTAAATCAGAGGTTCATTAAAGCCCCAGGCCTCAAATTTATGAAGCTTTTTAAAAAATTCACATCCTCAGTCCCATCTCCTGAGATCATGGAGATCTGCAATGGGGCCAGGAATTTGTTTTGCTTTGGTTTGTTGTTGCTGTTGTTTTTAAGCTTTTCAAGTGATTCTGATGCCCAACCAAATTTTGGAACCACTGAACTAAGGCCCGACCCCTCTGGCTTGAATCTTCTCTGATCCTGAGAAACACTTTGGAGACAGCCCAATTCCACTGTCAGAGCCCCCTCCTTCTACCTCTTTCCCAACCTGGCTCTTTTCGTTGTTTTAATATTGTTCTTTTTTCATTATTATTCTTATAATAAAAAATGAGCATTACAAAATAGAATAAAATGTTTAAAGTCTCTGCTCAAATCCACTCATCCCCAGAGAAACTCACTCTTTTTTGATGTGTATCTTTCTACACCCTTTTCTGAGCATTTATATGTAATGCACACTTACATAATTTAAGTTGGCTGCTTCAGTTGCTCTTGGTTTCTTTACATATCTAAAGCAGACAGGCTGTACATACTATTCTGTGATTTGATTTTGTTCATTTTTTTCCAATACTGCATCACTGAAATCTTTCTATATCAGAACATATAGACTACTTCATTCTTTATAATGGGTCAAGTTCTTTGCAACAGTATAGATATGCCTTAATATAGAAATACTTCCTACTAAGGACACGTAGATTGCCTCCTTGTCCATATGTCAGTGTACCATGCATTTTCCTCTATTCTATATTCCTCTCCTTCCCTTAACAATCCCCACCCATTTCTCTTTTCTTTCCTTCTCATCCCAAATGACAGCTACAGCCATGTTGCTCTCAGTCTTTTGAGGGCCGCTGTCTTCAAAGACAAAAGAAGTCTCCATGCAACTCATAACATGAAACTCCTCACTCCTCTCTACTAATATAACACAATATTAACATTGAAACCATATCTGTATTTTCAGCCTATGGGAAGACCAGACATGAAGAGAAAGGAATATCTGGGCAAAGATTTACAAAACAGAGTGTTCTTGTCCAGCCTCTGCCTTAAGATCAGTTTTATTTGCTTGTAAAATGAGCATGTTGGACTAGGTTGTATTAAACTCTAACTTTCATTAAACTCTGACCTTCAAGGCATCTGTGTCAAGTTCCACTGTCTTCACGAAGCCTTTATAATATTTCCCAGACACCCAGATTCCAAACAGATGAGCAAACTCTTCATCGCATTTCCTGTTTCTGTTCGTCACTTTGGTGCTAATTATATATTGTCTTGTAATGTTTGTCGATGGCCTCATAAGTGTATATAATGATCGTTAGCAGCACAAGGCCAAGGACATCAGGGACAACCGTGTAGATGGCATTTCCTCCCTTGCTCAACCACTTCAAAATGAAGATTATGAAAATAAATAAAGCATCCTCTGAGTTAGAGAGTCAGCAAACTAAATCCTGCATGCCACTTGTTCTTGTAAATAAGTTTTATTGGAAGGAACTCAGTCACTGATTTAGGTATTGTCTATGGCTGCTTTTCATGCTACAATGATGGAGCTAGATAGTTGCAAAAGAGACTATATGGCCTAAAACTTGAAATATTTACTACTTAGCCCTTTTGGGGGTGGGGGAAGTCTGCCAATACCTGTACTGATCAGTCAAGAGAAATGTCAAAAAATGCAGGGACTAGGAGTTCACTTACCGGAACCCTCAAGCCTCTTCTAGAGGCTAGCAATGAGTATTGAGGTCTTGGCTTTCTCTCTTGACACTCACTCTCCGTCACACACCAAATCTGATACTTTCGTCCCCTGATTGAAACTCTCAATAGCTTTCCACATGACTTAGAACAAAATGCAAAATCTTTCACAGAGATAGGGCATCCTCTGGAATGTCATCTCTGTCCTCCTCTCCCCCAACTTAGATTAGGTTTCACTGTCTCCCCTCATTCCTTTTTTTTTTCCTATATGACTACCATAATTTTACAATTGCACACTTATCCAGTTAAGTGTCTTCTCCTCTGGACCACAAGTTCCATGAGGACAAGGATGGAGTCTATTTTACATACCGATGCCATCCAAGGACAGTACCCAATTCATGGTACACCTGACAGGTGTTTGTTGACTAAATGAATGAATGAATTTGCAGATCATAAATAATAAGCAGCAGCAAATTAAAGTGTGGTGGTAGAGGAGATTGCTGGAGATGAGCACAGGTATAAAAGCAACTGTGAGAAAACCAAAAAGGCTCCGCCATGTAGCCATGCTAACTCAGAGACATAGCAGTCTGGCACCCTTCGGTGTAAGGGCAAATAATTTGTTTCACCCCCGAAGACCCTGATGATATCACTCTATTTTAACAGAACCATAACTGACTTATAAGAATTATGCTCAACATGGTGCTTAAGATGTAATTTTATATTACATTACAAGCAAATATAATGAAGAATTTTTAAAAAAAAAACCTCATTCTATAAAAAAGATTACACTGACTTGATGCTTAGAATTATAAGCAGCGTAATGAGATTATTCTCCATAAGTTATCTACATTCCACTCTAGCTTAAACTTTAGTTATTTGGAAAATTTCATTTATTCAGGACATGTATTTCACCATCAATAACGGATAAATGAGCAAATTTCAGTGTACCATCCCAAACTGCACAGCATGTAGGAACACTATAAATATTTATTGAGTGATTAAGTTAAAACCCAGGACAAAGCAAATTCTAAAGGAGGGAATGGGTAGCTGTAAAATGACCAGCTTCCAGGGTCTCACACTCACTGTGTGACTCACATCACCTATCCTAGCGTCACTTGTACTTTAGGGCACAGAGATGGACCTGACTGAAGACAAGAAGCACCCAGATGTGCTAATATGTTAGAATGTTGATACCAATTTATCTTTAACAATTCTTATCCCATGACCTCATCCTTCAAAAATTCTTGCAGTTTATAAGTATAACATATTTATGTTATTCTTGTTCCTTATCAAATTCCAATCATTTTTAATGGAATATGATGAAATTAAAGACAAGGATAAACTTTTATCTGCTCATAATGGATAAGCAGGAAGACCACTTATGAGTTTAATATAGAAAAATTTTAGCTGCATAAAACTAGTATTTTAATAGGAATCTCGGTTACTATGGATATTATAACAAAGTTAAGGCAACCAAGTTACTCTTGAAATGGTGACTATAATACATGCGAAAACCAGGCAGAGCTAGGCACCTCCAGAATTTCTGACCATTTTATTTTGAGCATCACATTAAATTTGTAACAGCGAGGCACTGACTGCTGGGAACTCTCTAGGTTTGAAGGGAGAAAAAGAATGTATGAAGAGGAAAATTCCAAGGATAAGCTTCCATAAAGCGCAGACAGAACTGCTCCCAGTTATGTTATATAAATTGGTTGGCTCTTGCATTTCCTACTATCCTCTCTGATTTAAAAAAGTCTTTTGTTGCTAGAGCAAAAGGAGGGACTGTTGTTAAAGCTGAAAATATAGAAAATGCCAAAGCTAGAACGTGCCGACTACAGGACTGAAAGGAGGCAAGCTTAGGGGACACTGAGAAAAGGAAAAAAATGGGCAAGACTTAACCCAAATATCATCTTCCCCGGAACCTGCAATGCAGATGAGAGTGCACACTCAGCATTCAGTCCTTGGCCCGCAGAACTCTATTTCTTTCCATCCACTGCAATTGCCATTTCTATAGGCTAAGACCCCACCTACGAGGAGAAGCCATTTTGTGGATAAGACAGTGGTAAGGGGATAGGGGAAATACTCTTCTGTGCTCGTTAAGAACTTATAGAATCCTTATACAAACCAATGCAAAACCAACACTGGTCAGGTGCAACAGTTCCAGCATGAAAATTATAAGCAAAACCTATTTTAGCCTGGAGGATGCTGAGCAGAACCAGTTCTACCAGTTTCTAGCTGGGGGGTCTGGGTAAGGGGCTCGACTCTGTGTCTCTGCTTCCTCTTTAGAATAAAGGAGATAATAGCAATACTTGCTCTCCTCAGATGGCTTTCACAATTGTTAATACAGATAAAATAGATAGAACATGTGTGACACAAGTAAGTGCTCCATAAATGTTAGTTATTTTAATTATCACTGCTCTACTTATTGTTTTACTATATTTTAGCTTCATTCCCTTGCGATTAGACAGTCTTTTAAAATTCCCCCAATTAAAATGCAAATATCCACTTCCTGAGAAATGTATCAAAGACTCCAGATTTTAAAAAGCTGTAATCCTAAAACATACCTTACTAGACTGGGAGCACACTACAAAACAACAACAATGAGGTAAAAGACAAACAAGGGGGCATTTCAAAACAGATTTAAAATATAAACTTAGTATATAGCAAATCAGAAAACACAAGAGAGAAGATTTACTATTATTGAGTGCACTCTAGATAAATGGAGAACGATTTAAGTAAGGATCTTCCAAAGTTTCCCTGATCTAATCCCACAAAATGTTAATGATTCCAGGGTCTAAAACATGAGTGAACTAACTCTGGTGTTGCTTCCTGTGTTTTTATAGCCCACAGACTAAAAGTGGTTTTTACATTTTAAATAGTTAGTGGGGGAAAAAAATCAAAAGAAGAATAATATGTTTGTGGCACATGAAAATTATTTGAAATTCAAATTTCAGCATCCACAAATCAAGTTTTGTTGGGACACGGCCACACCCATTCTTCTAGGTATTGTTGCTTAAGACTGCTTTCAAAGTACTACAAAAGCAGAGCTCAGCAGTTTCTGCAGAGACCACATGGTCCACAAAGCCCAAAATATTTACTTACATCTAGCTTTTTACAGGTAAAGTTTACTAATCCCTGGTCTAAAAGTTTAGGAAATGCTCCCGACTGCAGCCCTCCCTTAGAGAGGCATAATTAATATTAGCCTATTGATGGATCCAGGAGGCCTTGCAGACAATGGTGACTCAGTTGAACCCAGCACTCCCCAAACTTATTGACCACACAATCCTTTATCATCGCAAGGTGTATGAACAAAACACACTCATGTAGTCCTCACCAGCACCATGACGCTAAGGTCCAGAAAAGTCAAAAACCCAACATTAAAAAGATCAAAAATAAAATTCAAAGTAATCACAATAGTTTATTTAGCCCATCTGTAAAGAGAACAATTCCTAACTATTAAAACAAAATCAACATCAAAAACAAAGAAGATACTCTCAGACACAAAAAACAAAATGGGTTTAAGATTAACATAAAACTTTGTTATTAAATATTATAATATCAAAAGTATTAATACGTAAAAATACACGCCATATACAGCTAATACAAGCTTACAATTGAAAATGTAAAGAATTAATGCAAATGAGGTTAACATAAATTCCACTCAATAGTTAAGACAGAGGGCAACATGAGTAATTGCAAAAGAATCTATCACATGGATAAATTTATGACATTCCTAGCAACTACTATAATGTAAATTTGCACAAGCAAGGATCCGTACATATCTATAATATAGCAACATAAATTAATAAAAACGATGAGCTCCAATGCTGGCAGGCTTGTGGGATCGAAGGCACGTTGATAGGTTGCTAGTGGCACTCTAAATTAACTTGGTCTTTCTAAAGACAATCTAGAAACACACAGCGGGAGCCATAAAAGTGTTTGCTCGTTTCCTGTGACCCAGAATTGCACTTCAGGGACTACATCTCAAATACACCTCTCTTCTGAGAACAACCCAAAAGGAAAAAGAGCAATTGGTTTGTACAGAGACAACTTCATTGCTAGGGCTGCTTGCTTCCAGTGAGAGAAAACCAATCCAAGCGTCCAACAGCAGGGCGGCTCAACACACCGCCAACTGGCTATTTTTAAATGGCAGGCATGGAACCTTCAACTGACATGAAATCATGGATACCTCAAACTCAGTAATAAACATCCACACTTTCGGTTCTCCAATCCTACCCAATCCTCCCCCATCCTTCCCCTTCAAAGCAATCAGACCACCAGAGACTCAACTCAGGAACCAGGGAGTCAGCCTTGATGATTGTTTTCTTTCAAACCCATCTGCCCCCTCGTATCTCTCCAAAATCTTTCAAATCTATCTAGTAATCCCCATCTTCACTCACCACCCCAGAACCATCATCTCTCCCCTAAAGTACAGCAAAAGATTCCAACTGCTCCTCGCTTCTGCATTTTCTTCTTTAATTCATTCTCCAACAGAGCTTACTGAGTGATCTTTTAAAAAATCGAATTCGGGCCATATTATAACCCTGCTTCCACTGTACTCCAAGGGATGTCTTGACACCTGCACACCTTTAAAGGTCTTGTATGATCTGGCCCCTGACTACCTCTTCAGCCTCAGTCTATACTTCCTTTGCCCCTCTTCACTAAGCACCAACCACAATGACAGTCTTTCTATTCCTTGAACATGCAGGCTCTTTCTTACCTCTGGGCCATTCCACATGCTGTTTGTTCCCTCTTACTGGCATACTCTTACTTCTGCTCCTTAAGTAGCCTCTTCCTCCTTACACATCACCCCCTTCTGTCTTCCTTGATAAAGTATGAACTTCAAGAAGGAGGGACCATAAACAGTCTTTTACTATCATATACCTAGAGTCGAGCAATGTCTGACATTTAAGAGATGCACCGTAAATGTGTATTAAATGAATGAAAAATAGAAATATCTTCTCTGTAAGAGAAGAGAAATAGATATGTAAAGAAAAGCAGAACACAGGCAAGTACATACTCATTCATTTTAACTACACGTAAATGTTTATACACTGTCAAAACATAGAAACAAATTGGGAAGAAAAATAAAGAGAACTGTATACCCTCTAGGTTCTTCTAGTCTGCCAGCCTGATTAAGTTTTAAACATTCTTTGTTAATAACGCACTTACTCTTGAATTATAGCACATATTAGTGATATATAGCTCCAGTTCCAACGGTTCTCCAACTTTAGAATGAAGTTAGTTTACAACTTCTATGAGTCATGGCATTGAGCCAGAAACACAAAGATGAATAGTGCATTGTCTGTCATCTTTGAGAATTTGAAATGGAATATAAATATTGGCCCTGAGCATACCAGATGAAGAGAGAAGCATACCCAAATCTTGTCTGATTTGGTATTTTCCTGGACTTGGTTTTAACAAAAGATTTAAACCCAAGAGAGAAACTCTGGACTTCTGGAAGTAAAGGAAGAGTGAGGAGTGAATAACAACCAGTTAAATGATTCTGGGAAAACTGTCACCATTTGAATCTTTTTCTCCCTTCCCAACACTCCCACTTCTCCTAATCCTGATTAAGATGACCTGGCCATGTTAAGATTAAATCAGATAATGGTCTTTTTTTTTTCTCAAAAGTTCTTTGGGAGACCAGGATTCCAACCTCTTTCCCAGAACCAGTGATTAAATTTCCTCTCGCCTTTTGCCTTTCTTTAGTCTACACAGTATCTACAGTCTCTGAGGAGGTATGTTTAAAAGCTTGCTTAGGAGAGCTCTATCAGGAAGTGTGATAAACCTCACACAATCATGGAGTTAAACCAGTTTCTAAGAGACCTGAAATGAAAAGTTAACAAAGGAAATTCTAACAACAGATGATGCAAACCGATGCACTAATCCTACACAAATAATCAGGTTGGCAGCAAAGAAAACCCTAAACGGTCCTCAATTTCTCAGGATAAGTCAGTTGAAACTACATTGCTAAGCAGAACCCATGTCACACTGTTACTCACTAAGCAAATATTTTTCAATGACCCAGTAACAGGAAAGCAAAGTATCCATTCCCTATTTATAACATTTCAATTTTAAGAGTATCTTTCCATCTTAACCATGGCACCATTGCCCGTCAGAGTCACACCATAGGAAAAAAGCTTGCCAATGACTCCACGCCCTCTCCTTTCAATACACACACACACACACACACACACACGCACACACACACACGTTGCTCTTACTTTATAATCAGCCATCATTTGGGCTAAACTTCCAAGTGCCATCATGGAGCAGCAGTGCTCATCAGGTGGAAAGAGAATGTTCAACTCTCGGATAAAACCATTCCCTTAACAGGAAACAAAATTCCAGTAATTAAGGTTATTCATCTTCTACCCAGAACTTGGCAAAAAGAGCAGTGCGTAGAAGCCACGGTGGCCTAGATTTGAATCCTCTAACAGTTGCCAGTTGCTTGCCCGTGACCCCTCTTAAAACCTCAGCCCCTCAACTGTAAAATGGAGCTAATGCTACTACCCCTTGGACTTGTAAGATTTACTGAGATCATTTGTAGAATGTATTCAACATTGGTAAGTACTCAATAAATAGGAGTTAGCAATATCAATATCAAGGATTAATATTAACAGCCACTGATATTGCTTCCCTCTGAGTTCTCAGTTCTAAAGCCCTCTTGAATCCACAGCTGCTCCCATTTACTCTAGGACCCATGGACTCACTACTAAATCCATTAAACTCACATTCCTCCTCCCAAAACAGATTTGCAAATGGTTCTAAGCCACTGAGCCACTAAGCAATTCTGGTGGCAGAAGAGTGCATGGGAAATTATATAAAGATCATATAATGAGTTTTGCTATGACTTAGCTTACTAAGACCCCTCCTCCTGTTTTTGTTTTTGTTTAGAACAGTCTTACACATAATTTTCAAATATTCTAAAGAGAAGATAGGGCCATAGCTCAATGCCCTAACTACTCAACCACTGTGTACTCAGGCCCACCTGTCTGAAGTCCATCTTTTCCCACATTTCCCACCACTGCAAATGTCTGTTACGTCCAAGGCCAGGATGCTGACATACACACACACACACAAAAAAATCCAGATAGGGAGAAGACCATTCCTGGTGGCCTTTAGCACCCCTCAGGAAGAGTGAGATCACTACTGCTTTGAATCAACAGCCTAATAAAAGGGAGCCCCACCTCTCTAGAGCCCAAGTCTAGCACCCACTCACTGACATTCTGCCAGCTTCCTCCTGGGTTATAACCTCTGTCCAGCTCCTCTCCTCTTGGACTCAGGCTGGAAAGGGGAGGGGGTAGGAAAGCCAGGTGGCAGCATCCAAGCCAATTTTAGATTCCTATTTATTTTTGATATTTGACAAATACAAACACTGGAGCAAGGCCAGTATTTATTCATGATTTCCCCCCTATTCTTAAAGAATCAAAGTTCAGCAGCTGCTACTCCAGCAGCAACAAAGCCCATTTAGCTACTGCTAAATGGAAATTCAATTCTGGGGACCAAGTTGATTCCTTTTCTGACTTCAGTTTTCATTCTGTCAAACAGACATATCTGTGACTGCTGATCCAGACTGAGTCTGCTCCAAACAATTATCAGACAGATGTCCAAAGGCAATGAGATAACCTGGGTTCTTCTTGCCACAGAAGCAAAGCACTTGAGTTTGCCAGGAAGTTACCAGTGACCTGGCACCACCAGACTTTGCCTAGTCTGGTTGGGGAAAGAAGGCCAGCAGAATATTAGTGCTTACTGGAAGAGGCATTGCAGTTTCCACAATGAAAAGTCAATTCATACTGGCCCCAGAAAAGTCTGATGATGCATCTGACCATTTCTCGTCACCAAAAAAATAATTTAATAAAGGTTACTTAAGCCAATTATAGTTCACATGCTTTACAAAGGGCCAGCTGAGTACAAAACCAACTTACAACTTGCCTACGGGGGCTCCAAAGAGGCTTTACCTCTCCTCTTCACAGACTGAGTCAGTGTGAAGTTCAAGAGTGATGTCTCAGCCTTCTGATCTATGATGCAGAAAATACACAGACCACCTTCTAGAGCCAGCCCAGCAGCTCATACTTACTTGCCTCTATTCAATAAGGACATTCCTGGACAAAGGGGCCTTCTGCAAACTGTCCTGGAAAATATGGCATTAACTGTGCTTACCATATTCAACCATTTGATAGCGTATGCCCAGATTTAACTACAATAACATATGTAATTTAGCCAATTGATAGATCTCTTCCAATTTACTCTTGGGTTTTTTGTTTTGTTTGTTTTTTTTCTTTCCTGAATTTAAGTTAGTATACTTTCCATTACTAGGATTTTTTTTCCTGGCTGATTTAATTTGCTTGTGTATTTATTTACACTAGAGGTTTGTCTGTTTGTTTGTTTCTTTGTTTTGGACTGGACCTGAGGCAGGTTCAGCCATATGACTTCAGAAACAGTTCAGATATTTAAAAAAAAAAAAGTTTGATCTCATTCTATATACATTTTGACAACTGAGATGGGAGATTCATGGGATAAGTCAGAAAATTTGCATTCCAGTACAGGTCCGCATTTGCCATTCTGAAGATTATAAGTCACTTCCCTTACTGAGGCTAAAGTAGGTTATTCTGAAATGTGGAAGGTTTTTCTTCCTCTGACTTTCAGACTAATAGCCAAAATTAATTCAAATAGTTTAAAGATTTTCACATCAATCACATTTTACATATCACTTTTAGTATGTTCACCCACCAATTACATAGG
>NW_006494614.1:37635382-37649632 GCF_000325575.1 Pteropus alecto | reverse complement strand
GCCACGTACATTTTATATACCATACAAATTGTACTTGCAGGCAAGATACAAATCCTAATTCATCCTGGGGTTCCCACTGCCTTGGGACAGTGCCTCTCTCAGAGAAGGTGTTCAAAGTAAGTGGAAAATAAGTTGTTTCCTCAATCTAGGCGGTTTTTTTTCCCCCTCCAGCTTTCTCTTCCAGCTTTCACACTCGAGGACTGTGGAGCTGAGGTATACAGAAAGGAGAAAATCTTTTGTATATTTTATCAGCCCTAATTCATAGTTCTACTTTAACTTGCCACCAAGTCCATTCAGGACTTCAGCCCTCACCAGACCACTCCATGCCTGCTTAATCAAACAGCCAAAGTCAAGTGCCACGATACCAGATAATTAACTTCGATAAGTGAAGGTCAGGTGATGGCACTAAGCCAGACGTCTGGTCTCAATGACAGTGACAAACACTAATACTTGGTACTTTCTAGGCTAGCACACACAGCTGGACAGACTCTTACAGCAAATTCATAATACATGCAGAATAGCAGTTTCCAAAACTTCAAACCTCATTCCTTATCGCTAACACTCCCTTCTCTTCTGACTGCCCCAACTGCCAACATTCTGTCTGTCTAGTCAAAGCAAGCTCCCTGAGGGCAAAAAAAATATCTCTGAGTGGGTTGTGTCATACTGGGCAATGCCTTCTAGGGCATTCCTTAACACTGGCACAAACCGAAAGGTCTCATTCATCTTCTCTCCAGACTTTGGCCTAGAACATATAATATTTTGTCTTTCGGTTTATGGTTTACTTTCCAATATCATGCAGACACAACTCATCAGAAACAGAAGTGCGAGCATCAAGAACACTTCCTTCCAAAGGTGCTCATGTAACTCGCATTAATGTTCTGCAACAAACCACCAGTCTCAACCTTCCCTCAATGAGCCTTCTCTGTAGTTACACATTACATCATCTAGCAATCTGGGGTTGTGAAACAGGCACTATGGCACGGGAGAGGGGGAGAGCATGGGCTGAGGGGTCAGGCAGTCCTGGGTTCCAGCCACAGTGCAGTCACTTGTGAGCTGTGTGCCCCAGGACAAACCAATGAAGTTTTTGCAGACTCCATTTTCTTATCTGTAAAATGGAGATAAGACCATCTGCTTCACAGAGATGTTGGGAGTAAACAAGATACTGTATATAAAGCACCTGACACATAGTTTTGTATGTATGTATATATGCATATATATCATACTACATGTTATATATATCTTATATGAAAGTATATGTGTTAGTTTTTTAAGCTTATAAGTTCCCTTTCATATAGTTAGCCTGTCATGACATGAAAAAAAATGTCAAAAATATAACATTGCCACACAATAAAGGAGAAATTTGAAAGAAGAGGGGTAACTGAAAGCCATAATAAACAGGACATTTTATTGAAGTCATTATTTTTTAACTCATTATTTTTTAATCTAACTGCAAATATATGGGTAGGTCACACACCTCCGCCAGAAGTGTCCTGAGCATCATAACATGTTTACCTGGGCTCTGTTACCTGGTGTCTGTCATTTTCACATGGCCAAGAATCCCAATGGGATAAATAATCTTTAGAACAATGTAACAAGATCATCATGTTATAGCTTAACAACACCTGTCAAAAGGACAGGAGCTTGCAGAGTAGGGATAGAAAAAATAAAAGACATTGCCTCCCCATCCTGCTTGGGAGTTATAGCATTGCCCCTGGGAACCCCAGGTACACCCCCTCAGTCACTCTTCAGGACAAAAGGGTTAACCCCAAGCTATTCCATAAATGGAAGAGGAGCCTTCCCCGTTGTAGTTAGCAGGAGACCAAGGATTCCTATTTTAATTAACACCTTGACATTGCTTCTAAGCTCCACTATACATTTTATTTTTTAAAGAGATAGGAAAATGCAAATTCTTAGGTCTTCGGTTACAAATCCAATGCACAATTTCTACATAAACTGAGTTTAACGATTTAGGAAAAGCAACCTACACTTTGATTACATCAAGACCTTACTTTAAACACTCAGCTCACACTAAAAGGTAAAAATAAATAAAATATTGCACTGATTTAAGAGTTAATCTAAGAGTGGACTTTATGGGGAGCATAATAATCAGATGTGTTGGAGAGACCTTATAGGCATGTGGTGGGGTAGAGTAATAGATCCAAGGCTGAGAAGGAGGAAACCAAAGGACAGACCTAACACCACTGATATTAGAATTACTGTTCTCATGGATTTAGATGGGTTTCTCTCCACACCAACACCGTCAGTCCAGGTTCACTGCTTGAAGAGACCCTCTTTCGCTCACCATCTACCACACTGGTTTCATAAATATAAATCTTGACTTTTCCATTACTATATAAATGGGCAGAAAGGAGTCTCTGAAGGAAGACTGGGACTTGCCTCATTATAAATGCTAACAGCACCAAACTTTTCTTTAGTCTCTCTCTTCCCCTTAAAACACACACTCACACAGGGAACCAGAGTGTCTGTAGGATGAATTCCCAGGCCATAGCAACTGCAATGGCCTGGGATCTAAGCAGATCTTGGCTGGCCAAGCATTAAATCCTCTCCGGAAGGAGACAGCCAGCTTGCCTTTCCCTTGCGCAGCCCTGCCATGAAAATAGGCTCTCGTTTTTTTGTTTTTGTTTATTTTTTAGCTAAGACTCTCCATCCACCCAGCAGAGACAAAAAGATAGGCATGGGAAGCTTATGGTGGCTCAAGGGCTTGATCTCAAAGAAATTTTTTCCACCTCACTTGCCCTTTCCTCCCTAACATTTGGAAAGAAGGGGAAGGGATCTGGGGAAGTTGGGGATAAGTTTTGGATCAAAAGTGGTTTCTGGCTTTGACCAGGTCAGTGATAAAGGACAAAGTAAGGTATAGGACACGCCTTAGAGCTGAATGTAGTTTAAGTGCTGAAGAAGGAACCTGCCCCACCCTGCGGGGTCACTTGCCTGGCCACAGGTAAACGAGGGACAGACAAGAGTGAAGAGAATTTGTCTTCCTTTATGCAGCTCTCTCTCTCCCTTCCTCCATTCAAATGCCAGCGCTCAGGGAGCATTTGGCTGGGAGCCGGCGCTCTGGAGGCTCGGGAGAGTAGGTCCTAGAGTTCTTTTTTTTTTTTTTGGCATACAGAAACTGGACCCACCCGAGCAGTCATGGGGGAGGGGCGGCTCGCGCCCTGCTAGAGACTGCAAAGCGCGGGTGCACCCGGCGGTCTCCAGTGTCCGGCGCGCACCGGTACCACTCTCTCCCACTGCGGTAGCATCCCGACATGACACTGCAGCTGCAACAAAGCGGCGGCCGAGGCCAGCTTTCCGCGCCGCACAAAGCAGCCCCGGCCCCATAACACGCGGAGGGGGCAGCTGCCAGAGGCTGGGGATGGAGGGAAGGGCTGGGGGCACAAGGGGCGAGAGTACCGGGAAAAAAAAAACCGAAATGCGCAAGAAGCCCGGGAGCCACCTCTAGCGCCTCCTCCAGTGCAGTCCGACTGCAAGGAAAACAATTCGCCTTCATTCTCGAGCCCCAGCTGAGCCCCGAGGCTCCCCCAAATGACCAGTCGGAGCCCTCCGGTGTGTTGCCCTTCCTTGCAAGCCCCCGAACCCAGCTGGCTCGACCCCGTGCCTCCCGCAGCCTGTGCCCGGGCCTGGGACCCGCCCCGCTCCGGGAAAACGGCCCCTGCAGCTCCCGCGCGGCCGCCGCCGGCGGTCCCCCCCGAGGGCTCACCAGGAGGAGAGAAACCGCGATCATCGTGGCTCCGGCGCTGCGGCTGCAGGAGGCGAGGGCAGTGCTGCCGCTCGCAGAGGTCCCCATCGTTGAGCCCGGGGGTCGCAGGGGCGCCGGGAGCGCGTGGCTCTCCAGCAGCTGGAATCGGCGGCTGCTTCTGCCCAGCGCCGCATCCACCGCCGCCTCCCCGGCCGGGAGCCCATCTACCTCCAACACCCCATATGCGCTGCGGTAGCCGGACAGCCGGGCGGAGGAAGGAGGCGGCGAGGGAGGCTCTGGGGGTGCTCAGCACCTGCCCAGCGGCGCGGCTGCCCGGGCTAGGAGAGGCAGCCGCGGCTGCAATTGGCGCCTCCCGGTGCTCTCCTCCGACAGCGGCTGCGGAGAACCAGGGAGGAGAGCTGGGCGCGAGGGAGCAAAGGAACAACTTCCCATAGCGAAGCCTCCTGCCACTGCCAACCACCGTCCTCCGCTGCCCAGACCGGCCGGCGAGGGACTAAGTCGGTGGCCGCCGGGCGTGGGGGGACACACGTGGTGGCGCCGAAGGGGCGGGGGATCGGCCCTTTGTGATGTCACCCGGGAAGAGGCCGGGCTCTTTGTGCGAACTGAAATAGGAAGGCGTTCCAGGTGGAGCGAGGAGGCAGAGGGTGCCCCTTGGTGTTTGCTGAAGAAATTGCAGCTGCTTATTGACTCAGGGAAAGCGCTGCGAAGGGAAAGCGCTCTTTTTGGTACGCCGCTGATCTAAATGCTCAGTGGTCTTTATAAAAGCATTTTGCTTTGTAAAAATTCTTCCACTATTGATTAACTCATTGCCATGTTTTCAGTATGGTTGCTTAGACATGTTTATTTTCTGGAAAGAGGATATGAATTCAATAATGCATAAGGATTAGCTTTGCCATGTATTTGCCATAAAATCACTCTCCAACCCCCATCTCCTCGCGCACATCCCCACTTTGGGCTTTTTTGTATTTCTGCCAATGCTGCACAATTCTCCTCATTTCTAGAGTGAAAATCATTGTTAATTCCTTCCTTTCCTTTAGTACATTCCTAGTCAATCTACTTTTCCTATCCTTTTTTTGTTTTTGTTTTTGTTTCTATTTTCTCTATCTTTCTAGTTTAAAACACTGATTACATCTCTGGACACTAAAGAAATGGCCAAAATTACCATCTTGCCTTGAGATTTGCCTTATTTTTCAATTTATCCTGCCTACTTTTGGAAGTTCCAGTAAAATTTCAATTTTTAAAAATGTAAGTACCCACCTTCTATAATGAAACTAACAGTTGTCCACATTCTGAGTAGTGACTGCTTTATGGTCAGCATCCTGAGCTGATCCATGAAGGAATGGCAGGAACAGTAACAAGAACTGATTCTGCCTTGGAGGAGCTCACAGTCTCAGAGAGGAGAAAGGTTAAAAAGATGACTAAAATAGTACAGCAGGCACGAGTGGGATGGATTGCTATTGTCTCTCTATAGGTACACACCTATTTTCAGCTGATTGTGTAGCTGTCTGGAATTAAAGACTATATTTCCCAGCCTACTGTGTTCCTGGGCATGGTCATGTGACTAAAGTTCTGGCCAAGTGGAATTGTCATGTGTGTCTTCTCGGAAGAATTCCCATTGGCTAGGACTTAGTTATTCATCATCCCTCTCACCTGGCCTGTCACCAAGATCTGCTAATTCTATATTAATCAATTCTAATGTAATTCTATGTCTATCATTGCTTCCCCTTGCCCCTCCCCTGTATCCCTTCTGCTCTAGTCTCACTGTTTGCTTAGATGACTACGCAAACCTCGATTGGCATTTTTTTCCTGCCTTTCATTTTGCCTGGACCTTTCAGTCCTACAATAAATCTCTTCTTCACACCCTAAAAAATGAACTTTAGAACCCAAATCTCACCAAAAGCACAACAAAGATTCCTTATTATTCTCAATTTGGAGTCCAAAGTCCTAATAAAACTACTCGTATCTCATTTCTGCTTATAATGTAGCTGACTCCACTGCTACAAGATTGAGTACACATGTACAGATACAACACACAGAGCCTTAACTTCCTATGTCTAGCTCTATTTTCCATGTCCACTGCCTGCCAATCCCAACAAACCCCAGGTTCTAATCCGAGTAGTATATTTCTTGACTACGTGGTCCCCGTCATACTTCCAAGCCTTTGTTAGACGTTGCTTTCTTTTCATTTCCCTTCCTCTGCCTATTGAATTCCCATGAACCTACCCTTTAAGACTGAACTGAAATGGCACCTCATCTGAGAAGCCTTTCACTTCTCTACACTCATTAGACTTTGTTGTTTCTTCTCCTAGTTTTTTTTTTCTCATGTGGCTCTATTATAGCATATATGACATTATACTATAGTTAATTTACCTCTCTGTGTTCCTGGGCAGATTTTGAGCTCTTTGGAGCCAAAGCTTGTGTCTTAATCGTCTTCCTATCTCCATAGTCGAGATTCAAGATATTCACCTGGCTCAATAAATATCTGTTGAATGAAGCAAACTTGCAAAGTTTGATAAGCAGTGGAATATTTAACATACCCTATGCACCTTTTCTTTTTCCAAATCCTAATTCAAACATCCTGAGTTGTGTTATATGAACAATAACAGGTTTGATTTTGTGTATTATTACAATGATGTGGGAAATGACTGGGACAGTCTTGGGTTAAACAACTGTTGGGAGCTCTGTTTCCTTTAAAGAATTGATTTAAGAACTTGTTGTTCTTTGGCCTAAGAAGAAATATTGGCCTCTCAGTAACAGATTGCAAGATTAAGTGCAAGAGCATGAGTTTGATCAAGTCTCCATAGTGACAAAGAAGGCACTCGAGTTAGATCAAATGGGAACAGAATCACAAAGCAGGCATGGTTTTCAGAAGCTTCCTTCCCTCCTGGATGATAAAAAAGGGATTGTTTGAAAAATAAAATAACTTTCAGTCCTTTGAAAGTATGACACCTTTGTCTCATTCCCAAGTATAATAAAGTGATTAAATTATTTCATTTCTCTAAAATAGAGAAACTACAGGCAGCCCTGTAAAGTGGAGCTCACCTTGAATTGTCCATTATCCATGTGCATTAAAAGTCCACACCTGTAATGTTTTCATTTTACTGTAATCTTTTCCTACTCCGAACCCTGAATCATTTCTCACTTGATGGAAGAGTTGATGAGAAAATAGACCTCATTTAATAGTTTAATCAAAAGATAATGGGTTTGAGGAACCACCAGACATGGATCAAATCTCCCTTGTACCACTTAATTGGGTAGGTTTAGGCAAGTACCTTAATTTATTTTTTTTAGTATCTTCACTTGTAAGACAGTAAAAACTATCTCATAATGGTGAGATGAGGCATAAATTAAATAAAATATGTAAAATTCCCAACATAGCACTTGTCCCTTAGTACGTACTCAATAAATCAACTTCCCTTTCCCAATCTCCTTTTGAGATGATAATCCTTCATAAACTACTCTAATTAGAGAAGAAACATTAGGTTGAAAAGTTTGCAATTTCTTTAGAGAGACATTAAAATTTGGAGTTAAAATATATAGAAGAATTGCTTACTGTGACATCATGCAACATAATGTTAAGAAAAATATAATAGTTGGGAGATCTGCCTTCTAATTTTAGCTCTGGCCTTATCCATCTATGCGAATTTGAACAAGTGAACAAGTCGCTTCTCTATATCTGTTTGGGTTCTTTTTTTGTTAAGCTTTCTGATGTGCAAAATGATAAATATGAACTAAGTGATCTTTTATGATCCTCTCTACTAGTGAAATTCTAGGATTCTAATTGGCTCATACGACATACTTTCTCCTGGCTATGAAGAGTTCAAGCTGTTTGAAGTAGGAAAGCAGAGAAGATTGAAAAAGGAAAACGTTGGGAAGGAGGAGATCCAAGAAGATGCTGGGAGGTGTGGAAGGAGCATAGGGCACAATTACCTTCTGTTCAGAAGTTGCTTGTCCAGTTTGGGATTTATCAAGTCACCGGCTTCTCCACTTCTCTCACTTGCTCTTTGACTGATCTCCTTTCATCCACTCAATCACCAAATATTTATGAAGGGCCGGCTTTGGCACAGTAATTTGCTAAGAGACAGGGTTGCAGAGTATCAAGCAAGTTCTCTGCCTTCCAGAAGCCTGCAACAAAATTAGGTAGATGAGATGAACACACATGAAAGCATACTGGATCAGACTGCAATTTAGTACCAAGATGTGTGGTCCAAGCTATATATGTATAGAAGAAAGTAAGATTGTTGATGGTTTGAGTACTTGGGAAAGGCTAGATGGGCTATTCCTTAAATGGGGAAATTTGTATTAGAAGCAACTGGTTGAGTTTTTGAGGCAGGGAAGCAACACAAGCAAAGGAATAGAGACAAAAACATGGCATTGCCATTTCAAGCTCTAAGATTTTCCCCCTCTAACCGAACACCGAGACAAAAACATGGCATTGCCATTTCAAGCTCTAACCGAACACTCTGTCCTTGTCTCTCTCCTTCAGCCCATCAGCCCTGCTGAGCCTGCCCTGTATTCTCTCAAGGTTTCTGTTCTATCTACCTATTCCTGCTCTCCTAGTCTGTCATCCCCCCTCCCATTGTCACTTCATCCTAGAAGTCCTCACCCTGTGGCCTACCATTCCTACCTTACAATATTTATCAATTTGGGCAGAAGTCCTGCCTCTGTTTTCTCAGACCAGTATTGGTAAAGAAGTCCCATCCATGCTAACAGAACTCCATGCTGTCCTACCTGAGATTAGTCCTCACCACTCAGTGGCAAGCATGCTTTTTTCTTTTACTTCTGTTTTCCTCAAATCCTCTGCCCCTTGACCCCTTCACCCTCATCAGCTAATCTTGACATCGTGGGTCTATAATGAAAGCTTCCTCCAGGTCTTTCTGCACAAGTCTGAATCATTTTTTTATCTTCTCTCTCCTTTTCTTTCCTTATTTATTTCTGTTTCTGTGGTTGAAGCACAGTCTTTCTTGCCAGGGTTGATGCTTCCTTTTATGATCTTGAGTTCACTGCTCCTGCCTCCTCTAAGATTGTAACTCTTTTTCCCTCTGCATCTTAAAAATGTCTCTTCTTTTTCTCCATTCATATGATGTCCAAGTATCTTCATTCTTGAATACATAAATAATCACATACACAAATAGAAGAAACCCTTGTACTTCACCATTTTCCACTTCTTTCTCAAATAAACCAACACCTCTTTTTGCTATCACTGTTTTTTTGTTGTCGTTGTTATTGTTGTTATTGTTTTTGTTTTTGTTTTTGGTGCTACATTTTTCCATTCACAGGACTGATTCCCAAAATCAAACTCCTTTTTCTTTGCCTTCTCAAACTTCCTACCTCCCAATCCCAAAATCTACTCTGCTACTATGATCTGCATTTTAGCAAAGTCTCTTGTGCCTTTGTATGTCTTTCTATTTCTTTCTACAAACAATCTAATCGAAGATTTTACCACCTTTGCTTAACTGAATTAATTAGCTTGATTACTGGGTTACTTCTTTCTCGTCCATCTCTTCTAACATTCCTACATACCACGGCCAAATTATACTTTCTAAATCACAGCTTTGATTATTTCTCACAACTGCCAAAGAATCCTCAATGGCTTCCCATTGATTAAAAAATTAAGCATAAAATTTTCATTTTGACATTCAAGGCTTTCCAAAATATGGCCTCAACATCCCTTTTCTGCATCTCACCCAACATCCTCTTAGCTATAGAGATTATGAGCTTTTCACTGTTGCTAGAGCATACCATGCACTTTCTTATTAAGTGATTTCGTTTAATCCATTTTCTTGGCCTGGAATCTCTACCAGCGAGTCATCAATCAAGACTCATCTTAATATTTTACCTCCCTATTTAGTCCCATTCAAATCAGTGAATGTTCATGGAGGACTGACTATGTATAATGCATTAGCTAGGCAATGTAAATATACAATGGTGAGTGAATACAGGTGACTTCTGCCTTCAAGAAGCTAGTAATATTACTGAGAGGACATATTATTGGCAACATGTAAATATATTCAAATTTTGACACTCTACTAAATACCTAACTAGAGTCTGGCACACGGATTATGTGATGCATGTTTCTTAAACGACTGAAACATTGTTATATGAGATATAAACACAGTGCATACTATGCATAGTGCATAGCAGAGACTAGGAAGTGAAGATTCATTTCAACTGGGAGCTCACCTGGGAAGACCTAAAGAAGGTGGATTTCCAGTAGAGAGAGTCCCTGCAGTGCAATGGTTAAAATCCTGGGCACAACACGAAGTTAGATTAGATGGGGTTGTTCTGGCAGTCCATCTGCCAGTGACAGGAGGCCTGCGACAAACAGCCTTCTTTCTCTCTTCTGAAAATTCCCACCTTATTTCTTGGGCCAGCTCATTCTGCAGAATCCTTTCTCTCATCTTTCCTCTAGCTAGCATTCTCCCAGTGCACTTCTCGAAAACTTTCTGGGGTCTGTCCTAAGAAAAGCCCAAACTATTTTGCATAGAAAAATCTTCACATCCTAAGGTTATGAAAGATTTTATTTTGTTATATAGAGCCCATTAGCCCCCTTTGTCTTGACACCGGTGGACCTAGTCTTTCCATTAGGCATTTTGCAAAACAAAGGAGTTTTCTTCTTTACCAACTTCAAAAGAAGAAACCTGACTCCATTTCTGATGGGAGCAAGGAGACAGGTTGGGGCATTGTAGTTAGAGCGACACTAATAGTCACCAAAATGTACTGAACATTTACTACATACTCTATGAACATTACTATATATGAGTCCTTTATATACATTATCTCATTTGATGCACACAGCAAACTTTCATAGTATGTATTATTGGAATCATCACCCCATTTTACTGATAGGCTTATAAAGGTTTTGTAACTTCCTGTAGTTACATACCTAGCCATTGTTCTAGATTTAAACCCAAGTCTTTCTGCTTCATAGCTCACCTGCCTAGTGAATACACAGGAGATTGCCTCACAGAAATAGGTTGTTGGTTTCAGATCATTTGGATAAATAAATACTCCAGCACCTCTCTTAATAATAAAGACAGCATTAAAAGCCTCTAACAAATGCACAAACAACTTCATTAGCAAGAAAAAAACCGATCCAGAGTCACTTAAGCAACAGAAATTTAGGCCATATAGTCTCATACTCTTCTATTCACCATCCCCCACACCTACCCCACCTCACCCCTTTAAGGGCCTTCAGGTGTTTTGCGATGACTGACTTTTGGTGCCCTGCCTGTGGCAATCAATCTGAAGGAAAAAAAGGATTTTTTTTCGGAGAGATAAATTTACCTTCTGATTAAATCTCTTCACTTTTATTCTCTTCAGTACTTAATATGTGCAGTGTTTTACAAGGGGTGCCCCAAAGATTGTAGCACAGTTTAAACTTTAGTACTTTCAGAAGAACATATGTTATAAACTTACAAAAACATTTAAGTTTAATTTTTTAACTCTTTTGTACAGTTACTACTTTTTTTTATCTTTTGGAATAACACATATTTGATTTTTATTTTTGTTCCTCTAATTGGAGATGGCAATTATTGACTAAAAGAAAAGAAATTAAAATAAAACATCAATTATTCAAATTCACCAAGATGCATAAAAGTAAAGAAATTGAAATAACACTTTAAAATGCTGTGTTGTTATTTTTGTTGTTGTTTGTAAGATATATACTTTTGAAGTAACCGAAGCTTAAAACTACATTAAGATTTTTGGGACATCCTGCACATAGTATGCTTTAGGCTGAATTGAGGTCACCTGCTCTATCTGAAGTCACTTCCCAAGCAATATGAACACCCAAACTTTTCTTGGAAAATAATCATTTCACTGAAATATCTAAAATATTTAAAAACCTTAGGTTAATCAACTACGTGGTGATCACTTTGCAAGATTTTCAGCCATCTCTCTTCACAGCACTAAAACTAATGCTAAATAAAGTATTCATAATGATGAGTACAATAGATATTTGTATCTTAATGCAGTGTTTTCTAGAACTGATTTATGAACAGTGTTGTTTGAGAAAAACATTGTACTTACATGTCTACACCACAAAGCAGTTAAACTCTGTCTTTAATATAGGGTTGTTTCCTGTTTTTAAAGGTAAGGGCTAAAATTGACTTTTTTGGTTGCTAAATTGGTATTTTATGTAATTATTCTCTTAGAAGTAATTGTACAAATAAAATTCATTCGAAGGCATTAAATTAATATTTTCCTAATAAAACAATTAAATCTGCGTACAAGCGACTGAAGAAAAAAAGAACCGTACTTTCAATGCTATTGCTTCTTTTTCAGATTCTCCTGTTAGGTAGGCTGAAACAGAGGGATTTGCAAGACAGAGAACAGAATTTAAAGATGGGGATGCCAGGAGTAGGGAGTGGAGATTTATCGCTGCAGAGCTCAGAGAAGGGTACAACTTCAAATTTCATGGGTCAGAAACTTTTAGTTTGAGTGATTACTATATGCCAGATATTTGCAAAAACATTATCTCATATTAATCTCATAGGGCAAGAATCCTTAACTTTAGTTTGTAGATGAAGAAACAAATTTTCAAAGGCAAGCAGCCAGTTCAAGATCACAGAGCCAAGTAATAAAGCTAGAGTCCCACCCAGCTGCTTGTGGATGACACTTTTTTATCTTTTGGAATAACACATATTTAATTTTTATTTTTGTCCCTCTAATTGAAGATGGCAAGTTAGTGGTAGAAACAGAGACAGTTTGAGAAATACAGCTTCATACAGCTAAGATCAGAGAAGAATTTGAGATCCACCTCCCCCTTACCAGCTGACCCTCACTGAAGGCAGCTCTCTAAATTCTCTATGTATATTGCTGCCCAGCTGTTACATATCCACACTGTTGAAAGATTATTGCTGCTTTCTTCTCTATTCCTTTACTACCTATTCATTTTAAATAGTGATTAAGCATCCACTACATGCCAGCCATTACTTTAAGTTCCTAGTACATGCAATAAACAAAACAGACAATAACTCCTGCCCTCATGGAACTTACTAAGAGACTTTGTTTTTGTTTTTGTTTTTCTGTAGGCTAAATTGTGTCCCCCTCAAAATTTATGTGTTAAAGTCCTAATACCTTGTACCTCACAATGTGACTACATTTGGACATAGGGCCTTTAAGAGGTATTTAAGTTAAAATGAGGTCATTAGGGCAGGCCCTATTCCCACATGATTGGTGTCCTTATACAAAGAAGAGGTGAAGACACAGACTTGTACAGAAGGAAGACCATATGAAGACACAGGGAGATGGCAGCCATATGAAGCCAAAGAGAGAGACCTCAGAAGAAATCAACCCTGATGACATCTTGATCTCAGACTTTTGGTCTCCAGAACCATAAGAAAATAAATTTCTGTCATTTAAGCAGCCTAGTCTGTGGTACTTCATTATGACAGCGCTAGAAAATCAATACGGTTATATAGTGTGATAGTGACAAATCAAAGCAGAGAGAGAGGGGTTGCAACTGTAAGTAGACATTTGCATAAAGATCTGAGAAGACAGGGAGGGAGCCATGCATATGTCTGGGGGAAACAGCACTTGCAGAAGCCCTGGGCAGCAGTGTCCTCGTTGTTTTGGAGGAACCCCAAGAAACCCAAGTGCTGGAGAGTGGCAGAAGATAAGGTCAGAGAGATAACAGACCAGATTCTGGAGGGTCTTATGGGACAAGGTTAAGATAGTGGCTTTTTCCAGTGAATCAGGAAGCCACTGAGCAGAGTTTCACAATCTAATGTGTGTTAATCTGGGTCTGCCTGGCTGCTGTGTTGAGAATAGACTGTCGGGGAGCTGGGGTACCATTTAGGAGGTTATTGGAATACCCCAGACTAGAGAGGATGGTGGCTTGGACTAGGATTGGAGTCAACAGTGCCAACCCTGCCCCATTCTCGCATCCTAATCCTTAGATATAAAAACCTCAAGTACCCGTAGAAACGACAATTAGATTATTTGGTCTAAATACATGCTCTTTTTATAAATGAATGCCTGCTTTGCATTATAGTCGTTTTCATAAGATTATGTGTGCTCCAACTAGAGTGCAGGCCACTTGAAAGTACAGCCCTTTCTCATTCATGTCTATATCATCCTGCAGCACCCGGAGCAATGCTCTCCATACAGAGACGTGATAAACATTTCCTTATTTAATTCAAGATTAGCAGTAAATCTAACATTTTTTTCTGGAATATATTGACTTGAGTTGATATAAGAATAAAAATACATTTAGGAAACTTACCCTCCAAGAATTTATATTCCAAGAGAAAAATGGGGAGAGGGAGGGGGAGGGAGGGGGAGGGAGGAGGAAAGAGAGAGAGAATATTATTAAGCCTTTTCAGTTCTTCCTTTTTTTCTGTCTTCCCACCTTTTCCTTTCTTCTCCTTCTCCCTCTTTATTGCTTTTGGTTTGGTATGACACCTGTTATAAACACTGTAACATTTCCTTAGAAAAATGTCTACATTTTTATTAAAATTCTTTTGGTATATTTGTACTTTCTAAATTTTTTCAGAATGTCATACAGCTCTTTTAAAAAATTTAAA
>NW_006494614.1:37633375-37635325 GCF_000325575.1 Pteropus alecto | reverse complement strand
GGGAAAGAGGGAGGGAAAGTTAAAAAGGAGGGAGAATAGATGTTCACCTTGCTAGATATATCCCATTAGTTAATCCATGCACTTGTGAGCTGGATGTTTTTACCCACATTTACACACAAGAAAAACTCAGGTGTGAAGAAATGCAATTACATACTAAAGTTACACAGCTAGTAAGTTTCAGAATCAAGACTTGAACCCAGGCCTGCCTAACTGGCCTACTGTTTGTACTCCTTTTTTAAAAATATACCAGAGTGATGAAATTTGTCAAAAAAAAGTTATGTTTTATTTCTGTTATCGTTAATATCGGGTTTTGCCTTCTCAATTTTGATCAGTGTAATGACTGAATTTAAAACTCAAGGCTCACTTTTCATCCTCTGCGTTCTCAAAAATGAGCTCCCAAACCTTCGGCATTTCAGCTGCAGGAGTTGGTCAGGGCTGAGCCACTACTGGGGGGGACACAGTGGAGGACTATTTTTTCTAAAATGAAGGAATCAGATTTCACTAGGCTGTCTTGAAGGTCTCATTCAGATCTTGACTTTAGGATCTCATTAATCTAATAAAGATGTGAGATTAGAATCAAAAGATCTTTTTTATTACAGTACCTTATCTCACATTAAGAGAGATAGGTTCTAAGGACTCACCCCTTTCTCTTTATGGAAATTCAGTGACTATTGTAGCTTGCCATAACAAGGATCAAAACTACAGTGGAGGGACTGAGATGAGTGAAGTGTGTCGTGAGGAAAAGGGGATGGGAAGCGGGGAGACAGGAAAATAGAATACATAAAAAGACAAGCTAAGAAGAAGAACAGGCTGAAGCAGTCAGGACTAAATTAGGAGCGCCTGAGGTTTGCTGCTTTCAGACTAGTCCTAATCACATTATTTGAGTGTACGTAATGGGTCCAGTGCCTTTTGTCCAAGTGATGTTGGCACATGTCTGCTCAAATAAATTAATGCTCCCATCTCCACTGACTTATTTAGTGGGAATGACAAGCATACATGGTGACTAGAACAGAGAGGAGGAGAGGGCTCAGGAGCAGGAAAAAGGCAGGCAGAGACACTGTATAATTTATCAAACCTTCCCCTCGCCACAGGATAATACCCAAACTCCCAGCTATGTGAGTGACTGGCCCTATCTCATCTCCTTCCATCTTTGCCTCTCTACTGAACAACATATGAGCCAATCATATTAGTTTTCTTAGGGGTTTAGTTATATTTCATGCTACTTATTGCCTTTGAGCCTTTGCATATCCTGTTCTCTCTGCTGGAAAAAATCTTGATTCCCTATGTACATAGTGAATTCTTATTTTCCCTGCAAGACATGAATCAAAATGTATGTCCTCCAACTAGAATATAAACCCTGATAGGGCAGAGCTCTTGCTTTCTCCTTCATGACTATATACCCAATGGCTAGAGCAGTGTCTGGCACTTAGCTGCTTTCAGCCAATGTTAGGTGGCTAGATGGATAGATGGATGGATGGATGGATGGATGGATGGATGGATGGATGGATGGATGGATAGACGGGTGGTTGGACTACTCAAAATGCTTTCCCCTAAGTCCCACAAGTTCTTTTGGATGCAAGTGTCTTTTTTTTTTTTTTTTTTTGATATCTTTTCAGCACTTTGTACACATCTTTATTAGGCCTTAGTCCCAAGAGACTACAATATCCTACAGGGAAGATACATGTACTAGTAGAGGCAGAGAGTGATGGGAGTAGAGGGAAAAGGTTTACAATCACAAATTTTCATCTAAGAAGGCTGGATTCTGTTAAATAAAGTTCCTACTATATTGTTAAGCTCTTGAATATCTAATGGGTCTGATAGTATGTGCTGTTGGGACCTGGATATCTCCTCAAAAAGCAAAGAGGAGAATTTTGAAAGGCAAGAGGAAGAGAAGAGGAAGCTGGTGTGACTGGGAATCTGGGATGGGACAGTGGAAAGTTGCTATTAGTG
>NW_006494614.1:37618587-37633322 GCF_000325575.1 Pteropus alecto | reverse complement strand
AGGTGTGTCTCTGTTGTATGAATGTTGTTTTGAGGTAAAGGCAATCAAGTCACCGTGGGTTCCAGAAAAACTTCTGCCCCACCCCTTTTAACTACTTAGAAGAATTTGAATTAGGGGCCTTGCTCATTATAAGAGATTATCAGAGATAACTTTTTTGACCTATCTATGGGGCAGGACAAACTCATAATTACTGGACATCTGCTCTTCTGATTGTCCTATAATGATCTTCCTCCCCTCTAAAGCCCCAAGGTGATCCTTAGCTCAGAATGTCATATATACCTCATTTTCTCTTTCTGTCTTTGAACCTCTCATGTCGGAGGGGGCGGGGTCTCTGACTCTCTCATGTATGCAAGGTTCCCACACACATGTATGTAATTAAATTCGGTCATTTTCTCTTGCTAATATATATCGTGTCTATTTGATTATTAGATCAGCTGAAAGAACCTTGAGGGTAGAGGAAAGTTTCATCCTATCCCACAATTTGAAGATATTTGCCTTTCTGCAATGTAAACCCTCCCTCTGTCTCCATAGGTCTTCAATGAATCCTATATCACATTCTTGGAATGAAAGATCCCGCAGGAAGAAGGGACGACATTCAGAATTTTGCCAGCTGATTCATCAGAAAACTCAGGAACTAAGGAAAAACAGGAGCTTGGATCAGAACACACTGTAAGCTTCCTGGAAATACAGTTATCTTAAGATAACTTTGAACTTCCATCAGGCATAGCATGGGGTGCGAGACAATCATGTCTAGATATTTGGGTCCAGGAAAGTCCCAGCTGATGTCTAACTCATAGAAGCCTCTCAAAAAAATTATTTTTAAAAAAGCATACATACACAGGGGAGGGAGGAAATGAGGATAGAGGAAAAAGAAAGATATAAATTCTTATACCTTATTTTAAGAACTGAGTCCTTTTTAATATTCAGCTCTTTATTTTAAAATCCGATCTGCCAATTTGGTGTTTTCCACTAACTCAAGGAACAGAAAACTTCAGAGGCTTTAAAATCTTTTATTTACACACTATTTTATGGGAGCATTAGCAGCCATTGCTGTCTTTTTAAGATGGTTTCTTAACCTTATTTTGCTTCCTTAACAGCCCTTGCTCTAATTGAGCCTGTTGTACAAACTCAAAAAGAGTCTAGAGGCTTTATTAGAAATAAATAACCAAGATTTATTCAAGGGTCTTAGAGTTTTCAAATTACAAGCACAGCTAGGCAAAACCCTAGAAGTACTCCAAAGAAGGATGAAAAGTTAAAAGTTCTTATAGCAAAAAGCACACTCTTGAGAATTATTAGTGCTGCATTCTTAGCCCTAGGATTGGTCAAGGATGGTTATCAGTCAAATGTCAGGCAGTCAGGATGATGGTTGCCAGCTGGTCCAGAAGATGGGCACCAGGAGGTCTAGGCATGTCCAGTGGTCTGGGTAATTGATGTCAGGTGGATGTATATGTGAGTCTGTCAAGGGGTAATCACATGGCCTAGATACGTGAGTCCTTTGGGGAGCAATTAGAAGATTACCTGGAGGTCCAGATGTATATTCAGGCATTGACTCAGGACTGGAAAGTTCAAAAATTTTAAGTTCCCAGGTTAGCTAGAAGAAGAATAGAGTTTTTTCTCATGTATCAACTTTATAATGTTAACAATTTTAGCAGCTTGGTTAGTGACTCTATTTTACATATTCTCTATCTTCACTATTTTCTCAGGCCTTTCTGAATTCTCTTGGCCATTATATCAGCAAGAGATGCACCAGCGATGGCCTTCAAGAATTTGATTGCATGAGGAGTTCTTTTCTTTTGAATTTCTTCGAGCTATCTCTTTTTTGTGCTTTCTTCTGTAGAAAACAGTTCAGTTTATCTTCCAAGGATTCATCTTGGAAAGGAATGCTGACACCTTTTGTATTAAGAAATCGGAAAACTATTGTTAGTCCTGGTGTAGAGCCGCCCTTGTCCACCAAAACGGCAGAACTCAACCTACATGGCTGTGGCTGCAGGAAAAGAGGAAAGATGGCAAAGAAAAGAGCTGAGTCCTGACTACTTAGTGCAAACATGGAAATGAAAAAAGTATCCCTATGATAATAAGATCTGCTCACGAACTGTCAGCAGAGGCTTTAACAAAATTAAAAATTGGGAAAATTTGTCTTGAACACTCCTCCATTTCCTCCCAGATGTCAGATGCTCTCCCAAAAGAACTTGCATTGCCAAAGGACGACTCTCTAAGCCTAAAAGACTTCTGAATGAAGGAATTTTATGTGCGAGAGAATGGAGAAAAAGTTTTACGCACAGTAATTTTAAGATTTGCTTCCTTTTCTCTGGGTCCATGAAGCTCCACACTGGATTAGGGAGTAATTACAGAGATTCACCTTTGCGTCCTCATGCCCTTTCCTTCTGTAAGTCCTCCTGCCTAGTAACTGAGCACATAGAGGGATTTAATAACTAGCTGCATGTTCACCGTGTACGTATTCTCCACCACCTCTCTTCACCTTCCCTTCTCCACGTTCATGGCCTTAATTAAGGACCCCAGTGTCTTCCAACCTTATTCTCAGGCTCTCAGAATGGCTTCCTGACTTGACTGACAATTATACTCCTCTCAATCGATTTCTATCCTACCATCTACCATCAACTAATTTTTAAAATGCCATTTTGATTCTGCTCTCACCTGTGCCCTATTGTGGAGAATTAAGTATAGACTGCTTCAGCATGTTTCCTGGGCTTATTCTTCAAGTTTCTCCTCCCTCAGGCAGAATTTAGTTCTTCTATTTTCTAAACTGAGTGTTTTTTTATACTTTCTTACTGGTAGAATTGTTTGGTTATATGTTTGTTTCCACACGAAATTGTGATCCCTCAGAACACAGCCATGCCTTAGTTCTCTGTAACTCTGGGACACTGGCTCAATGGACACACTTCATGACTATTTGCTGAATGAATGATGGACATGAAGTAAATATTTTTAAAGAAACTAGGGAGCTACAATATTCAAAGCACCCTACGATCTGAAGTGAGACAATTGTGATGTAGCAGAAAAAAGTTTGGAAACAGACAAACTCATGTTTCAATCTACTACCTGTGACTGAGTCGCTGTGTTGGAGACGTTTCCTACACTCCCGGAGCCTCAGGTCCTTCAATTTGGCTGTTATGAGGATGGGGCGCAAGCTGTCTGGTTTCCAATCCTGGCTTGGTCACTTGCCATCTATGAGATTTTATGCAAGTTACTTCACCTCTTTTCACTTCAGTTTCATCTGTAAATGAGAAAATCATGATCCTTTCTCACAGAGTTGTTTGTGATGATTAAATAAGATGATACATGTAAAATGCTTAGGACAGTGCCTGTTTCCGTAAGTGCAAAATAAATGTTACCTCTTGTTACTGCGACACCCGAGATTGCCGCATACATTTAAGCCTCTTACCTTCGTTCATGCTGTTCCATCTATTTCTATCAAAATCTTACACATTTGTCTATTTTTGAAACCAGGGTGTTTAGCCAGCTTATTTTTTATTTAACATCTATTCAGTGTTTATAAGAAGCACCACAACCAGCATCCCCACACTTGACTGATCGTAGGAATCATCTGTGGTACTTGTATGAAATACAGACGCTGTATCCTATCCCAGAACGTCTGAATCCTGAGATGTGCTTTTTAAATAATGTACTAAGTAGTCCTTATGATGAGAAGTTTAGGAAGCACTGTCAAATAGCATGGTTCTCAAATACACTGGCTTTCAAGTCAGACCGATCTCTCTTTAGAATCTCCTTTTTTACAAAACTCCAAGACCTGGCTAAGTTTCTTAACTGCTCTAAGTCTCAGCTTACAGACTATCCTTATCTGTGAAATGGGAATAATAATCGTATCTATTTAATAGGATCATAATGAAGGTGAAATGAGATATTATGTAATTCATTTATCACAATAACTGATAGAGAAAATGCTCAGTCGATGTAAGGCTATATCAAGTGCCTACTGAGTGTCAGTACTTGACATACTACCTGTGCTCTCTATGCCACGATATCATTATCTTCATTTTGCAGATAATACTAAATTACATATACTGAACGGTTACTGTGAGAAAACAGGTCCATCGAATCTAGATACCTTATCCAAGATCATAAAGCCAGCCAAGGGCAGAGTCAAGATATCAGCGTACACATGTGTTGTTTCAAAGCCTACCTTTGTCTTACCACTATACCACACTGGCACACACAAGATCTCTTTTTCTTTAAACTGCTGTAGCGCTGTTTTTGTATCTCTCATAGTATTATTATGTCTCTGTCAAGTTTTCAACTTATTTATAATCATGTCTTATCATCTCTGTAGACCAGTAGTCTTGAACTGGGGGCAATTTCCCCCCAGGCAACATTTGGCAATGCCTGGAGATGTTTGGCGGCGGGGGCGGAGTGCTACTAGCATCTAGTGGGGAAAGGCCAAGGATGCTGCTAAACAGCATACAATACACAGGACAGCTAGCCCTTCCCAAAGAAGAATATCCAGCTCAAAATGTCAACTGTGCCAAGGATGAGACAGCTGTAGACCGTAAGTTCCCTAAGAGTAACCACCTGTGTACCACCTGTGTTCATATCTTCCACAGTAGTCCTTCTCAATATGCTGCATTTCACAACTACTTGGGAAGCTACCTAAATCACCCCCAAAAGTCTGACTAAATTGATCTAGGTGAGGCCTGAGCATGAGTATTTTTTCAAAACTCCTGAGGAAGTGTCCTAAAATTGGATTGTGGCAATGTTCACACAATTCTGTAAATTTAATATAAATCATTGAATTGTACACCTAAAATGGGTAAATTTTATCGATATGTAAATTAAACCTCAACAAAGCTGTTTTAAAAAAGGTCTTCTTATTATCCTTCCATGAATGAGAACTGCTATTCTTAAGCCTGTATATAGTGCTTTGTTCACAAAAGCCACATGGCAAATATTAACTGTGTAAATTGAAATGTAACTGGATTGATTTAAATGTGTGGAACAAATGGCCTTTATATTAAAGCCAGAACATAATCACTTTAAGTTCCTTTAAAGGTTGTAAGCCCTTCATAAAAAGTTGTATTACATTAAAAGGAGTAAAGTTCTTTGGCCCAAGAGCCTTGGCAGGTATTCACCCTGGAGCTGGCTGAGTGATTGGCTTCCTGGGGACCACTGCGACATGGAAACTGAAAGGGTACTCTATGTGCATTCCCACTAAGCAGGGCACTTGGCTTCCTGTACCCAGAAAAATAGGAAGCATCTCTTTACTCAGTGAATGTTGGAGAAATGGGTTGGGTATGTAGCCATGAAATCATCCATATCGCTTAAGGATTTGATATGAAATTTCACTATCGACACATTCCTCTTCCAGTTAAACTATATATATTTTTTCTGATTGGGAACTAAAGGATGAAACTGACCTATTTTTGTGGTTTGGTATATTATTGCGGGTTTATTGGAAATTCTGAGTTTAAATGAACTATAAAGAGAATCTTTTTTGACTGTTGCCTTGTTATCTGGAGAAAAGAATGATTATCTACTTTACATTTATCAGAGGAAAAATAAATTGTCCACCTCCCTTTGTGGCAGCAGAATAAGAAGTTGAGTCACTGCTATATTTGCAGAGGGTAAAACAAAGGATCTGGTTTCCCCTTGCTAAGGCCCCTTTAAAAACACACAGACAAATGAGTATAGCCTTTCTGTGGCTGATAACATTTCATTCAATCTTGTTTTACTTAAAACACCTTTTTCTAATGAAGATTTTTAGACATTTTTTTCCTTCTATCACTGATCACCAGTGGGGTATTTTAAGTAAAATGCAGGGCACCCTCAGTTCTTATCTATTTCTGGTGCCTTGGTAAAAAGCAGTCAGGTTCCTGTGCTAATGAGTATTCTTTTGGATTTGTTCCCTAGGAATGCACACAGGCTGGATTCATAGTATGTTGCCCTCTGTCCCACTTCCTTCTGACAAGATGGGTTTTTCTTAATATCTGTGGCAGTTATGTGATTTTGCCTTCCCTGATTGATAATATCTAGGTCACCTGGTTATGAAGAAGCTTCCTGAGAAGTGCCCTTATGGAAATGCTCATCTTTCCCAGTAGGCTTCCTGGGCTCCTCATCAACCATGTAATACCAGGGGAGGCCTGGAGCAGTGTCCTTGCGGGCAGAGCCTTAACTCCATCAAACTTTCCTTAGGGGACTGGATGGAGAACAAGAGTCCCACCTCACGGATTCATCACTGGGAAGCATGAGGGACTTCCGGGGAAGCATTTCCATATGTTAAGACTTAGGAGACAGGGTGGGAATTTTGTTCCTCCCACTTTATTTAACTATTGGGTGGTGGTAATACAATAGATTCTATCAGGCAACAGAGACCTTGTGTAAGGTATTCAAACTCTGAGTGCCTCACTTTCCTCATCTGTAAAATAGAAGTGATAAGACTTTTTACCTCATAGGCTTAAGTATAAGTGATCTACAAATGAGAGGTATTTTTGTTATAAGGCAATATAGAAATAGAGTTTTTGTCAGCAGAATAAGGCAATGAAGTTATTCTCTGAACAAAATTTTACATTGACAAAAGAAACATTGTTTGTTTATGTCTCTGAAGCACCCTTCTCTAAAGAATTCGAGAACTTAAAGCCTCTTTCAGCTACATTCAGGAAGTGCCTGGAGATACTTCTGGATGGAGCCACTAGTGATTTTCAGGCCCAGAGGCCCAGAAAGTGCTCCTCTGGTTGCCCTGGGGAGCGCAAAGTGGAAGGAAAGGTCGGGGAGGGCCGTTGGGGAGGGGAAAAGAGACCACATTGGAAAAGGCTTCTGGTTGCTCTGGGCCCGCTCAGAATACTCGGCACTATCCTGTGCACTACAATTATTTGTTCAACAGTAACATTTTGCTTCACTTTCAGGTAATAAACTTTCCTATATACCCATCCAGACATTTTGCCCCTGCCTGAGATGTTTTTCTGGAGGCCTCTGGGAAAGCTGGGAGCATTCTAGTCAGGATGTCTGCAAGGATTTGTTAAGTTCCAGGCCTTTAGGCACAGGAGAGAAGAAGTGGGGAGAAGAGGCAAGGGCAAGATCTGAAGAAGGGAACGTTAGTGCCAAGCTCTTCGTGGTGTTATAGGACTTACACCGTGAAATGAGATTACAATCAAGACGGGAAATTATTGAGTTGCACCTACATATGTTGGGGAAGTTCCAAGAAGGGAGAGAACAATAGAGGCAGAAGTCATCAAGGTGCATCAAGCAGGCATAGGTGTAAATATTAATTTGAGTATCTGCTCTAACCTTTTTATTCTCACAACTTGAAAGGTAGGTATTTTTCTCTCCCATTTTACTCGGAAAACTGCAGCATAGTGAGATTTAAAACTATGTCCAAGCTCATGAAGCTAATAAGTAGCTGAGTCCAGATTTGAACCCAGGTTTTTAACCAACGCCCTTTCTCATTCCACTCTCTCTTGGACTCGAGATGAGTTTTGAAGAATGACTAAGAATTGGACGAGTGGTCATAATAAAGAAGGGACATTCCAGGATTTAGTTCAGTAGAAAGAAGTATGGTTTATATACTGGTGTTCTATAAGGGTAAATCCTCATTTTCTTTACATTGGGAATTGCTGTACAGAAGTAAGACAAGGAAGGTGAAAACATCTCAGTGGCCTTCTCCCCTTGGAAATTCTCTTTGTGATCTGGTGCCACAGTATTTTGCCTAGGCAGCTTTGTGGAGACAGTCCAACGCAGTGCTAGAAACTTCTAACAGCCTCTCCTTGATTTTATGAGCAGATGGCATCATTTGGACCACATCTCAGGACTTGCAGATTTTGTCCAGGAATTTTTTTATTTTCATTTTCTGTGTATAATTTATTTGGGCCTTGATACTTTGCCTTGTTGAAATATTTTATTTTTAAACTCTACTCTCTTGGTTGGTCTCTACCTGACTAAGCTGCTGACCGTTTTAAACTAATATATGGTAATTTTTATAATAGGAATTTATGTCTAATTTTTACAAAAGTAATTGAAACTAAAATTTTTGTGGGAATTTTTAAAGTCCATGTCGAATGTTCATCTCCCTAATTTTTGTGCTACCCCTGTAAGGTAGTCAGAAAGGAAAGGAAAACTAGTCATGGGTTTTGCACTGCTAGTCACTTACATATCTTATTTTATCACCATTAATATTATGAGAATCTCAAGCACACAGAATGAGATTGATAGGACCAGTCAGACTCCTTAGTGTGTGGTGTGTTACTGACAGTACTGCCTGCATAGTCTCCTTTCAATTTAATTTTATGCATTTATTTTTTTATCACCTTCACCTCCCGCACCCAATGCCATTTGCTGCCATCTCCTCTCCCACTATACACACTCATGCTAATGTATTTAATGTATATCATTCACAAATCTGTATAACAATGAACAACATGAAGTATTCTTTTATGTTCTAAATCAATTGCATTGTGCTAAGCATTTTATTTGGACTTTTACTTTTTTGTGAACTATCCTTTTTTTTTGATACATACGAATCTCATTTTTCTTTTCATTGATACACTGTATTTGATAATATGCATATATTACACTATATTTGTCCAATCTCTGTCGATAAACTTTTAGGTTGGTTCCAATATTATCTCCGACAAACATTAATAACAATGCTGCCATGGGTCACCTTTCCCTTGTTTCTTTGTGAAAGATTTTCTAATGTATTTACTCAAGCATGGAATTTTCTGGGCCATAGGCTAAATGCATACTTAATTTCACTGAATACCACTAAATTGCTTTCCAAAAGCTTATATTCCCATCAACAGAACATGAGGCTTTCTGTTTTCTCATTTTCACCAGCATTTGATAAAATATAACTATTTTTGCCTAATGTTGAAAGTAAAATTGAATCTTATTTTGACTGTACTTCGTATGACTACTAATGAGGCTAAGCCTCTCCATGAACTTACTAGCTACGAGTTTCCTCCTCCTGCGAACTGCTTATTCACATCTATTGCCCATTTTTCTAGGAGATTGCCCATCATTTTCTTGCAAATTTACAGCAATTCTTATATATTCTAGATGTATATCTGTTAAGAATGTGCAATATTTTATCGATATAGTTTGTAAATATTTTATCTCAGTCTGCCACTTGGTAGTTACCAGTCAACTTCTTATATGCCACCCATTCTTGAACAAAATATTTTGTTTTAATGTGGTAAAAACCAATAATTTTTCTCTTTTATGACTTTGGAGTTTTGTTTTAAAAAGCACTGTTACTTGCAGTTCCAGAATCGCAGCATGAAGAGTTCTGTGGACTTGTTCCACAGAAAACAACTATAGTTAGTGGAAATGATATAAAAGCAACCACTTAAAATCTCTAGAAATTGTCCTAAAGACATATATAAAAATGAAGCTACATTTATGCAAGAAAATCTCCTAAATCTCCATAATAACACCATGGATTTGCAGTACTTGAGCCACAATTAAACACCTGAAGGGTGGCAAGTCCAAACTGAGATGTGCTGTAAATGTACCAGATTCAAAAGATTTAGTATATTTTTAAAAAGTAAATTATCTCATAAATAATTTCAATATATTACTTATGTGATGAAATATTAATATTTTATATATATTGGGTAAAAGAAATTATTGAAATTAATTTCACCCATTTCTTTTTACTTTTTAAATATAGCTACTAGAAAATCTAAAATTATATACATCTTTCACATTACATATGTATACATAAAATTATAAACATCTTCCCTCATTCATATCTCTTTAATAACTGAAGCTCTAATCCAGACGGATATGACCAAAAACACAAAGCTCCCTCTCCTCTCAGCTTCCAGTCATGAAAGCTAGTATCTCATCAGGAGTGGCAGATTACCAGCATGTCTCATCTTCCCCTCCCCCAGACCTAAGGTGCTGAAGCTAAATTCCTGGAGAGTGTGACCATAAATAGAGGATTCCCCTCCTCCTCCATCCCATACTCGTAGAGGCACAGGCTTGGCCCCAGATGTGGGAGGCTTAAAATAATGGAGCCCTAATCACTCTTGCCCCAGCTTCCTCAGAAATTCCACACTGGGAGAGACAAACTGAGAAGACCAGAGACCATGATCCCACCCACCCCCCACTCTCCACCTTCATCCATTGTCCTGCTTCTAAAGGACAGTGTCACTCCAAGAGAAGTGTGCTACTGTTTCCAGTTCCAGAGCAGGAGCTCAGAGATTTTGCCCAGAGGAAGAGGAAAGTTTCAAAGCTCCGCCCAAAGAAACTGGCTTTATTAGACACAGGGTGTGAGAAAGTTCAAGCCTAAGATCACTCTCAAAAACAATGGAGATTCTGGTGGCAGGCAATTAAAAGGAGGCTGGTTAGCTCCACTGGAGTATGAAGTTAAATCATAAATCAGTTAGTTTACCAAAAAGAATCAGGGAAAGATACAGCTAAAAAGAGCCTTCCAGGGATCAAAACAAACTTCAAAAACTACCTCTACAGAGAGCTCTAATTTAACTGGACCAAACTGAGGGAGTAAGTTAATACCCAGGGCATTGTCTAAAACAGTGAGGCAATCAACCAGCAATGAGAGGAACCCAAAAGCTTTAGTGTGATACTAACAGAGGCAAATAGTTTAACTGAGATATCAGAGAAAGGGGGAGTCAAAGCAGTCCCCACAAAATCTCTATCATCCCAGTGTGACAGTTTCGTTTACAACTGTGTCAATGAAATAAAATATAATTCTTAGGAAAAAAAAATTAGCCAAGTTTTATGTACTGCTAAAGCTGCAAAATACTGCAGAGAGAAATTAAAGAATATCTAAGTAAATCTTCATGGATTGGAAGACTTAATATTTTTAAGATGGCAATATTCTCCAGATTGATCTACAGATTTAATGCAATCCCTATAAGAGTTCCAACAACCTTTTTTGTAGAAAAGGACAAGTTGATCCTAAAATTCACATGAAATGCAAGGGGCCCAGAATAGCCAAAATTATCTTAGAAAAGAATAGCCAAAACAATCTTGGAAAGAACACTATCGAGAAAGTGAAAATAATGGAGGGAAGAGTCAAAAGAACTAAAGTGTTAAATCAAGATACACTCAGACACTGCCATATGCTCATCGGCTCTGCAGTGAGGCCAGGAGGACACCTGTAGAACAAAGAGAGATTTCTGCTGGGATTGCTAACAACCCATTCTCCACACCTGTGAAGAGGAAACAGGAGAAGCAGAGTCTTTAAGTGGTTGCTCTACACAAAATAAAATCGTTCATTCCCTGTGGCTAAAACCATAAAGAACCATAAATTACAGGCTGGGAAGGCCAGCAGGCCTTTCATGCTACATAGTCTTACCTTTTCATGCTACATGTTCTTCCCCATCCCCTTCCTCACTGTATATCCATATCGAAGGAAATGGGTAAACAATGTCTTTAAACTGTAACTCCCAAGGACTAAAGAATGACATATAAACTGGATTCCCCGAACACTCAGGGTCCCTCTCACTGTACTCGGTCCCTCTCAGTGCCTTTACTTTGTCTCTCTCACTATCCTTGTCCCTATTGTCTCTGTCGCTCTGAGTCCCTCTTAGGCTCTCTCACTCTCTGCCTCTGAGAGGAGACCATGCTTTGTCTCTAACTCTGGTGAGTGTGTTGAATTCTTTCTACAGTCTCTGCCAAAGGATCTTCTCTCCATACAGGGCTTGGTCTCCTCCCCACTCAGAGAAATCTGCCTTGCCCTGCATCAAGAAGACAGATTAGGAGAAAATATTTTCAAAACATTTATCTGACAAGAGTCTAGTATCCAGAATAATAAAGAACACTTACAATTTAACAACAAAAAGGCAAATAACCTAACTAAAAAATGGGCAAGGGATTTAAAGACATTTCTTTAAAGAAGATGTACAAATGGCCAATATAAATATAATGTGAAAGACATATATAATTCTAAATTTCCTCATAGCTACATTTTAAAAAGTAAAAAGAAATTGGTGAAATTAATTTCAATAATTTATTTTATTCAATATATACAAAATATTAATATTTTGACACGTAAGTAATACAGTGAAATTATTTATGAGATAACTTAATTTTTTTAAAAAATACTAAATCTTCAGAATCTGGTATGTGTTTTACATTTACAGCATATCTCAATTTGGACCAGCCACCTTTCAAGTGTTCAGTAGCCACAGTGGCTAGTGATTACTGCTTTAGACAGCATAGTTTTAAAACAACCTGTGGCCACCCCTTTCATAAAACTTATTACTCAGGATTGTTATTCTGGTTTACTAGCCTGTCTCTCCTTGGACTGTAAGCCTTCTAGGGCAGAGACTACCTTCACCACTGTTCTATCCTTGGCATCTAGTGTAGGTACTAGTACACATATATTTGGTCAGAAAGTAAATTTGCCAACCATATCCTACTTGAAATGTTTATCAATGTGGTCTTCTACACCTTCAAAATACTCAGAAAAACTAGGACTTGAGAGCCCTTACTCGAAAAAAAAATGCCGCTTTACGTTTCAGGGACATCTAGTTAACATTAATATTCATCATCACTACTCTCAGTCATTTTTAATTTTTATTATGTTATTTGACACAAGATGAGTAGAATGTGTTTCTTCTCCCTCATTTAAAGTTGAAGAATGAGGGTCAAAGATGTCAGATTTCCTGATCAATGCCCAGTAATATGCAGGTAAATATTTCACAAGATTTCTAGGGAGGGAAATAGGTAAGGAAGCCCTGTCTGAGCATTTGCCAATTTCCATGATGTAAATACTCCCATCATGGCAAAGTATAAGCTGCCAACAAGACATCCCTGAAACGTGAAGTGTGAATGACATGTACACAATTAGCCCTAGCTCCAGCGTGAGCCAACTCCAACACATCACTATATGAGAAAGAGAATTTGTTGAAAGGAGGAGGCAATTGATAGTTTTGAGTATTTGTTAAGTACTGGGTAATCTGCAAGGTGCTTTACCAATATTATCTTACTTAATCATGATAATAAACATTTGAGGAAGGTATTCATTATCTCCATTTTAAAGCTGTGAAAAATAAGACTTAGGTTAGGTACCATGCCCAAGTTTGCTTGCTAATATATGGGATAATATCTTGGTTAAACTAATGGCAAACCCCTCCTCCTCCTTTACTTTTCAACTCTCTCCTTGTGTATTTGAGTTCTCCATTGCTGGCCTTTGTAAAAGTCTTATTTTTACTTGAACTGCATTTCTATGCTAGTTCCTCCAAGACCAGGGTCATATCAGCTTGGCTCACCGAAGATTCTCACAGCTGCATTTTCTGCACCAGGGAACTCAACGTGCTCTTCTAAAACACGTTAGGGGTTTGCTCAGAACAGAAGACTCTCAGAGAGTCAGGTGAGGAGTTCTCACAGGGGGCAAATACAAGTGTATGTGTGGTCATTCTGGCTCTAGTACAGACTTGGGTCCACAGTCAGTGTCAGAGGGAGAATAAGACATCAGCAGTGTACCTGGGGTAGGAGGAAAAACCCATCAGGACAGCACAAGTTTATATTTCATTTTTAATTCATTTCATACTAAGGCAGTATTTTTAAAAAGAAAGTTATCTCATAAATAATTTCTTTATGTTACTTACATGTCAGAATATTAATATTTTGGACATATTGAGTAAAATCAATATATTATTGAAATGAATTTCACCCATTTCTTTTTACTTTTTTCAATCTAGCTACTAGAAAACTTAAAAATGTATGTGTCTCACATTGTATTTATGTTGGCCGCTTGTACATCTTCTTTGCAGAAATGTCTATTCAAATCCTTTGCCCATTTTTTTAATGGGTTGTTTGTTAAAGGAGTTCTTCATTCTAAACATTAATCCTTTACCAGATATATGATTTGCAAATATTTTCTACACCTTGTAGGCTGTCTTTTAGCTCTCTGGGACAGTGTCCTCTGATATACAAAAGCTTTTTAACTTGGTTAAGTCCAGTTTATCTATTTTTTTCTTTTATTGTCTGTGCTTTTGGTATCATATCCAAAAAAAATCATTGTCAAATCCAATGCCATAAAGATTTTTCCCCACGTTTTCTTCTAAGAGTTGTATAGTTTTAGCTCTTACATTTAGGTTTTTGATACATTTTTAGTTAATTTTTGTATGTGGTGAAAGGTAAGGGTCCAAATTCATTCTTTTTCAAGTGAATATTCAATTTTTATAACATCACATGTTGAAAAACTATCCTTTCTCTATTGAGTGGTAGTGGCAGGGCTCCATTTTTAAACTAAACTTACTTTTAACACCTACTAGTTTTAAAGTGGTACAATGCAGCTTATGGTTCACATACATGTCTCTAATTCTTACAACGACCTAGAGGATTGATACCATTATCCCTGTTTTAATCTTGGAAACAGAGCTCAGATATTTATGTAACTTGCAAAGACCCTCATCTGGGTCTTTTTTAATCTGAGTCAGCCTAACCCCAAAGGACGTGTTGTCTCTATCACACCATCCTGAAACGTGAGACCCAGACCAAAGCTTTGCTAACTCAGCAGACTCTCTTGGGTTCCCTTTCTGTCTTTTGTTTCTATTATTCCATGTTTTCTTGCTTGGCCGGTCTATTTGATGCCAATCTCAGTCTGAAAGCTGAGTGAGCGGCACCTGGCATGTGGGCAGACAGATAATTAAAAGACACTTTCCACCTCTCCTGTGTTCTCTTTGGTTAGGCAAACAGCAGCTAATGAAGCTTGCTGACATCAAAGTTACAGTCCTTCGAGAAGGTGTGGTGCTTACACGCCCATTTCATAGATCAGGCAAACAAAGGACTAG
>NW_006494614.1:37603946-37618568 GCF_000325575.1 Pteropus alecto | reverse complement strand
AAGATCTAATCAAAACAAATAGGTAGAAAGAAGAGCCTAACCCTTTGTCCCCTTGCCTCATCGTTAGTACCTGTTCATACAGATTACCTTTGAGATAATGTTATTATTCTAAAGCTTGATATCTGCAGGTACATTCCTGAATATCTCCAGAGGAACAAATTATCTGGGCTAGATGAATGATTTTTGCCCAGACTGTCCAAGACATAGCTAATATGATTTGGTGCTCCCTTTCATGGCAGAGAATGGATCATCCACCCATGAAAGGGACTTTGGATATGTATGTTTTGCAAAGAAACCTGAAGTATGGTAGCATTGTGACACTGGAAAACTTAAAAGGTAGATGAGAAAACCCTTCCCAGTGAAAGAAACATTCACAAAGCACTCAGGGATTATGGGGATGTAAACTTTTAAAGATGCAGTGGTGACAGAGCCTGTGACATAAATAATAGTGTAAAATCAGAGTAGAGGCTGTTCTCTGACTTCTACGTCGACCAGGCCAAAGATGTATGTTTTCACCTTTCTGTGGTGACTGAATGGTTTTGACTTTGACTTCCTTGGGATTATAAAGTGATGCATGTTTCCCATTTATTCACAGATTCAACAAACTTTTGAATCCCTGCCACAGCATTACAATCTGAGGATACAACAGAATGGGACAGACAGACCCTGCCTTTGTGGAGCTTACAGTCCGGATGAGAAGACAAATACTATTAAAGTCATTACAGGAATACTAACTTTGCTAAAGATAGGCACATCTGATCCAGTTCGGGAGGAGGAACATTGTAATCATCTTAGAGATGGAAAACCAAGACTCTAGAAGAGTAAGAGTCACAAATTTAGAAAATCCAATAGATCTGGACTTGATCCAGATTTTTAGATGTCTGCATCCAATGCTGTGTCCAACTGTGGGAAAATCAGGTTCAAATTATATCATCTTATTTGACAGGCTGTACCAGGAATGTAGCTACAAAATAAATAAAAGAACTGTGCTATTAATTTGTTGTGTTGGGTCAGGACTCCAGGGTCTGCACAGAGTGGCAGGGCACAGCTGAGTTCAGCAGATGGAGGGAACAGGACATGCCACTTAGACTGACTGCAGATCAAAACCGTGTTTGTCCTTCTCACTTCCTATCCAATTAGGTAATTGAGTGGCGCCCATCTGCCACTCTCCAGGCACTCAGAAACAGACCAGGAAATACAGTGAAAATATGAAATGGAAACTCTACCAGACCTGCTTCTTCTTCTTTCTACTTTATCTTCATAACTAAAGCCAAGTAGGCCTGAATGAGGCATTTTATGGCACCCTACCAAGTAAAGTAGGCACTGAAAATGGCTCAGAGCATAAACCACCCAAGGCCTAGAATTACTTTGTTCATCGTCCTCTCTCCCTAATCCAATCTTGGTCTATCTTTTAAGACACAGACCAAGTATTTCCTTGTAGACTTTTCTGACTATTCTATCAAGCCCACATTGATCTCTCTGAATTTATTTCTCTAACAGTGAGTACAGGCGAGTCCTCTATTCTAAATGAGCTGGTCAGAGGAGCAAAAGTGGTCATAATTTGGCATTATTTGCTAAGGTGTGGATCATTAGGATCATTATATAAAATTGGTTCTCACCTAATCACCCTACCTCACTACTAGAAAACTGTTCATATCACAAACAAAAGCCACTGATGAATGAGGATCTGGCAAGGCACTACCAGTTTATCATGGAAGAAAATAAGAACAACAATAACGACAAGATTAGAATGTCAAAAGAGATTGATTAGACTACCAAAGGATAAGGAAAGGCCCTTAGGAAAGTCGATGGTAACTCAATTACTTCTTAAAAACAGACTCTATGAGTGAGGTATTAGTTTCCTGTGGCTGCTGTAACAAATCACCACAAACTAAGTTGTTTAAAACAGAAATTTATTTTTCTCATAGTTCTGCAGGCAATAAGTCTGAAGTCAAGAAATCAGCAGGGCCACATGCCTCCAGTGGCTTTAGGGGAGAACTCGTTCTTTGCCTCTTCCAGCTTGGAGTAGCGGTTGGCATTCCTTGACTTGTGACCACATCACTCATTGCCTGCTCTTCTGCTCTCTGTGTATTTTTCTTTGTGTTTCTCTCTTATAAGAATACACATGACTGCATTTAGGGTTCACTTGAATAATCACATCTTTTGCCATTTTAGGTAATAATCACAGGTTCTAGGGATTAGGAAACAGACCTATGTCTTGGGGCCCGCCATTCATTTACTAAAGTGATCATGCTGCAAAAGTTGATCACAAAGTGAAGAATGCTTTATTGTTCTAGCACAAATTTTTGTGAGAAAAGAATTTTTAAAGCAACACTTAAAGAATTCATCTTTTTTGTTCTCAGAACTACTTGACAGTTGACAGTTGATATTGTTGACAGTTGATATTGTTACTTAAATTTTACTAAATATAAGATAAAACATCACTGACCATAAGAATGCTGTAATAAGAATGCTCTGATTTAAAAAAATGTGAAAGAAATGCTCTGATTTAAAAAAATGTGAAAGAAATGCTCTGATTTAAAAAAATGTGAAAGAAAGGCACATACATGAGAAATATTACCAGTATTAATTTCCAGAGTATACTCCTGCTCCCTTCCCAATGGCTGTATTCCTTCTTTCATTCAGTGATTCATTCAAAACATACATTGAGCTCCAACTATATTCAGACACTGTTTTATATCTTAAAGAGACAGAGGAGAACAAGAAAGACAAGATCATTACCTTCATAGATGTATAGTCTATACTCTGGTAATAAGTAATCCCTTTTTTTTTCCCAATATAACAGAAAAAATAAGCAATGCAGGGAGTCCATGTTTCCATTATCTGCTGTAAATCTCCTTACAATGTTTTGTTAATCCTGGCCATGTTCAGTGGTCTATGGTTGCAAAGTTTACATGATGAATTAGCTGAGCCATATTTGGAGGCCTTCAAAGCCTAGCATACCTAGGTAGCCAAACTTCTGACTAATCCTTTAAGTCATGACTAACAAATTGCTTGGATGAAAATAATAAAAGCTGATCAAAGATACTTATTAATTATCAAAAGGAAATCCAGAAAGTAAAACAAAAATGGAAGGTAAAGCTCTTGGCCCTAGAGAAGAGCATTATTTAAATCATGAAGAGCACATGAAGAAACCCATGAATAAGTGTCCACCTGGAACTCTAGATCTGATGAAAAATATACAGTTAAGAAAGAGTAGGACATGATTCCATAGTGTAGTGGTTAGCATGTCTGCTTTACATGCAGAAAGTCCTGGGTTCATACCCCAAAGGAGCCACAGTCCATGGTCTACGGCCATGTCACCTTGAACAAGCCCAATGTCTAATCTTGGAAGCTAAGCAGGGTTGGGCCTGGTTTGTACTTGGATGGGACACCACCTAGGAAGACCAAGTGCTGTAGGCATAAATAATAATAATAATAACAACAACAACAACAACAACAAAGTAAAATGCAAAAGTCAACAAATTTTACTGGGAGCTCATTATATGCCAGTTTCTATTCTAGGCACAAGGGGATAGAGCAATGAATTAAGCAATGTCCCTGCCTCATGGGTCTTATGTTCCAGTGGGAGACAGAGGCAATAAACAAATTATCAAATAAATGAGTAATATGATGTCAGGTGCTATGATGAAAAGTAAAGTAGTATAAAGGAGTATGACTGGTTAGGGATTCTATTTTATATAAAGATGCCAGGGAAGAAGGGGACATAAAGTACGAAGTATGAAGAATAAGAATATCTGGGGCAAGAGAGCTCCAAGGGGAGACACAGGCAATAAAGCGTATTTGGCATTCCAAGAACCAGGACTAAGACAATGAGGATGGAAGGGAGCGTATGGGGAGGGTGTGGTAGGAGGCTAGATTTTGTAGCCTTTTAGGCTGTGGTAGGGATTCCATCTGAAGGCCACCATACACCAGAAATTGAATTTTTCAGACCTGGTTCTCTTGCATTCCTCTTTCACTTCTTTCAAAAGATACTGTTTTGACATTCAGTCTGAGAACAGAACAGATGTTAAAAACATGGGTCATAGTCTATCATTAATGGAGTTAATTACAGGAGCACCACTGGAGAGTCTGGTTTTGAAGTGTGAATTATTATCTTCCCCCACTTCCTTATCTCCAAACACCTGTACTTGGTAGGCAGTGGAACAGAGACGGACATCAACCTTGCTGAGCTTTATTGCTGTTCAGAGGGTTCCTCCTTCTCGGTACCCAATTAGTATTTAGGCATATTCTCATAATATGTTTATTTGGGGATTTAGATTAGTTTATAAACAAGAGTAACTTGATGTATGACATTCCTATTTGAAAGATAAGAAGATCAAGTTTTAGAGAGGCTGGTCACTACATCCTCTGCCAATCAAGAGGGCTATGGAAAAGAGGTCTCATTTCATAGTATTCTGATTTCCATCCCAGGATCTCAAGACTCCTCTTCAAGACACTGCCATGAGCTACAGTGGATATGTGTATACATCACTCATAGAGGCGAAAAATTGGAATTACTTTAGTAAATGATGATAAAATAGAAAATTCACTCAAAAGAAGATTTGAGAAAAACATATTATGGGTTAGTTTGTGTTTTTTTTTTTTAATATAAGTGTGTTTCTACCCTATCAGACCCAACAACTCCCTTTTTTATTTTGTAATGTTCTTTTACCTACTCTAAAGTGAAATTCACAGATAATATAACCTCCTAGTTGTTTATAAAATAGAGATCTGTTCTTGACCCAAATAATTATAAACAGGTTTTCACCTACATTAATATCATAGGGGACACATGCAAGTTGGGTAAGACTTTGAAAATTTGTTATAGAACATAGGTAAAATTTTCTCTATGAGGAAGCATCCCACACAATGAGCATTCCAAATCCTTGCTCACTCCCCAAATTTCCAACCCCCACCCCTGGGGCATTGCATTTCACATAAAAATTCTATCTTTTTTAACATAAACATATTTGATCTATATAAGAAAACTGGGACATTTACCATTAATCATATGTAGTGAATTGAATGGTGGCCCAAAAAGATGTGTCAATGTCCTAACTCCTCAAACTTGTGAATGTGAGTTTATTTGGAAAAGGAGCCATTGCTGATATAATTAAGTTAAGGATCTCGAGATGACATCATTCTGAATTATCCAAGTGGAGGCCTAAATTCAATAACAAATGTGTTTATAAGAGACAGAAGAGAAGACACAGACAGGAAGAGATGGCCACATGACAATAGGCAGAGACTGGAATTATTCTGCCACAAGTCAAGGAATGCCAAGAGACAGAGAAGGATTCCATCTTAGAGCTTCTGGAGGAAACACAGTCTTGCCAACACCTTGATTTCAAACTTCTGGTCTCCAGAACCGTAGAAAATAAATTTCTGTTGTTCTAAGACACAAAGTTTTTGGTAATTTGTTATAGCAGCTCTAGGAAACTAATATGCTATGGGTACCCCTTCTTTCGAAATACATTCTAAAAAACTTTAGACAGTTGGATCCTGAAACTAGACACTAATTTGCACTCCATTCTCCACAGACCTCCTGTATCACTTTAGCCATAAGTAGTTTCTCCTATAGAAATGTGTAGCAATGGGAAAGATTGAAAAGTTTTCTCGTCTCAGTTTACAGATGAGGAAACGGAAGCCCAGAATGGCAACATTCACACAGCTGGTTGATAGCTGAGCAGTTAACAGAACCAAGGTCTTCTGATTTCCAGAACACAGCTCCATCCGCAGCACCTGCGTGCCTTCTCTGCTGAAAGCTGGCTACTGTTGATATCAGACACTTGGCACTTAGCCCTGTTATCTCTCAGCCTATTCTCAGAAACACTGCTCTGGAACTTTAATGCAGGCTCACTGAGGGCACACATCCTTCTTTTATGTCTCCTTTATCAACACAGTGATCTAGAAGTGCTAGCATTAAGACTCATTACTTTGATTGAAGGCTTTTTGTTCTCTTTAGGTCTTACTGATCTTTCCAGCCTGCTTTCCCATCACTTCCTTCCTCACATTTGTGCTCTAACACCATCAGCCTTTTCTCTATGTCTCTAATGTGCCACATTTATCCTTTCCTCAGTGCCTTAACATGAACAAATTTATCAGTGCCTTTCTCAAGTGGAGATTTCAATGAGCAGCCTGGAAAAAGTATGACAGGAACCAGGAAAAGAAAAACAGAGGGGAGAAAAGAGTATTTCCCAGAATTAACATCCTAGAGCTCTGGCTACTCAAACTTTATTCATGTGAACTCACGCTTATCCTCACACCTTCCAAGACTGCAGATATACTGCTGCCTCTATTTTAAAGATATGAAAACTGAAGCAGGAAGGTTAAATAACATGCCCTGAGTCAATAGGAGGAGGGAGACCCAGGATTCAAATTCACATGATTCAGTCTGTTCTTAGTGTATTTTACAATTTGCCCTCAGTTCACCTCCTGCCATAGTAAGAACTTCCTATCATATTTTATATCCTAAATACTTCCCATGCATTAGAGACTTTATATTCATAATCTCAAATTCTCAAAATTTGTGCAAAAATAAATGTAATTATTATCCTTCTTCTACGGATGAATTAACTGAGGTTTTGAAATGGCTTACCTTAAGCTAACCCATCAGTAAATGGTAGAATTGGTGTTCTCAAGCTGACCCCTTGTTGCTGCCAAGATTTGGCTGGTCAAGCTTTGTCTCAGCTTCAAGATAAAATTGAAAGAAATTAAATTCCGTGTGTTTACACAGCCTGGACTTCTGAACTTCTCCATCAATTAGTACTACTGAACTTCTCCATCAATTTAAACCTCCAAAAGGTACTTGCGCAAATAAAAAAGTGCATATTATTTAGAAAAAATCTTAACAGAGTTTGACTGCGGACTTTTTATCCATGTTTTTAAAATATGCTAAAACAATCTTTTGTCATTTAAAAACAACTTACACTACATTTTGAATCATATACAAAAATTAAAAGTTTGACATGTTTCTACTTCAAAAATGGATACAATAAAGAATTAAAAGAGTGTAATTTGGTTGGTATTGTGTATCTTTCTGAAAACAATCTATTTTCACCTTTGTGCGACACTTGCTGTGCTGCTGACTAGAACATTTCATTTTCTTCAAATTGAGCAAAAAGCTGTCCTTTCATGTTTTTATATTTTAAATATTTAATCCATTTTTGATGAAATTTACTTTGTTTTTATACACCAATAGGTGAGTTAATACTGTTCTGTTCTACCATTCCATATCAGAAACTCAGGCTTTTTGAAACTCTTATAATATGTAAGTGGTTAATGGCTAAAATAATACAAACTTTTTTTGTTTTAGCCATTTTGGCGGAGGTCTTTTTAAATGCATTATACATTTTCCATACACATGAACTATTCCAAAATTTGTTTAACCTATTCTTATGAATGACCGTAATACACTGATGCTTTCAAGGGTTGATGGAGGTATAGAATGTTTATTGGTCATGAAGAGGATAAATATAAATATACTAAGTTTAATTTGTTCTCCCACATACCAGAAATACTTATGCATAAAGATCTTTGCACAGGCTATCCTCTCTGTTTGCAAGGCTCTTATACCAGCTATCCACAAAACTCACTCCTTGATCTCCTACAAACCTTTGCAGTCCACTCCTTACTACGCATCCACTCTCTAGCACTCCAAATCCTCTTACTCTGCTCTTCTTTTTACCCTATTTTTATTTATCATTTATTACCTTTTTAACAAACTAATTTACTAATATATTATCTCTATTGTTTATTGTGTGTCTACCTCCACTCTCTGCTAGAATATAAGCTCTGTGAGGGCAAGGCATTAGGTCTGTTAGTTAATTAAAGTGTCCCCAGTACTTAGGACAGAGCCTGGAGAATAGGAAGTCCTCAAAACCTATTTGTTGAATTGAATTAATAAATTAATGACCTTTTCTCTACAATGTATGTGAGTAAGCTTTTGTGGTTAAATAATATGTACAGTTTTCTATGCTGTGGTCAGGAAATTGAGCCTATATCATGTAGATAATGAAAAGCTGAAGAATGTCATTAAAGAATTGTTTAAAGGTATATTCTCTGAGGATTATTCTGTTGTCAGTATAGTTCAAACTGATCACAGGGGTGCCATAAACGTTGGTACTTCTTGAAGACTCTCCCAAATTAATCTTCCTGAAGCACAGATCAGAGAAAGGGATATTCATTTAAAATGTGGAGGTCAATAGGAGAGAAGGTAGAGGAAGTAGAGCATAGGACTAAGTAAGAACCTTGAAAAATGCTTGGTTTTAAAGGGTTGAGGGAATAGAAGTCATGTTGGATGAGAAAAGAAGAGTTCGGGTTCATAGATTCCATTTAAGGAAGAAGACTGTGTAAACACACGGAATTTAAACTCTTTAGGAACATGGATGCATTATTTAGAAGTCGGAGGATGACAATGACAAAGCTGGAAAGAAGGTGATGATCTGACATCCTATATTTTAAGAGAAGAAAGATTATAGAGCACAGAAGTAGAAGTTAGTGCAACAATAACTTGGAAATAGTGCTGAAGAATAACAAAAATAAGAACTTTTTTTCTGGATTCAGAGGTTTAAGATAAAAGAATAAAGGAACAATAACTATTTGAGGGGGTTATAAGATATAAGAAGTGAGGTTTCAAATAACATGAAGAAATAGAAGAGAGAGGGGCATTAGAGATTGATCAGATCAAAGTATAAAGAAATTTATTGATAATATTATGAGGATTGCAGAGAATACAATGCAAATAGGTGACATTCACTCAATAAATTATCTTTTAAGTCGAGTCAACCTAACTTTATTGTATGTCATCAGTTAATATATGCCAGCCGAGAAAAATCTACTGTATATACGAATATATAAATATTATATCTGTTTACTTGTCTATAACAAAGTTAATTAAATGCTTCAAGTTATCTTTGATTATTGCATTGTTTCCCAAATTTCGGGCATTTGCATATCACCAATATAGATTATTACATAATTGACTTCTACATGTTACAAATTATACACCGTAATTATAACATTTATAATATACATTATTATGCAAATTATAACATATAGTAAATATGTTATCTACATAAATTAGAAACTATACATTATCATTATACAATCATAACATGCATTGTTATTTATAATAGTTACATACAATTTACCTCTACATATGTTATAAGCTATATATTATTATTTTTTTGTTTTAAACAATCTCTTTTAAAGAAATTTAAAAATGAGAAAAAAGAGTTATATTTACTCACTTATTTACCCTTCCTAAATTTTCTCTTTTTCAATTCCTCAAAAAAGGAAAAGAAAGGAAATTAAAAAAAAAAATAAGACTAAAATCAATGAAAGAGAAAACAGAAGAACAGTAGAGAAAATCAATGAGACAAAAATGTCACTCTTTGGAAAGTTTAGCAAAATTAATAAACTTCAAGCCTAGCCAGGAATAAAAGAGAAGAGGTAAATTATTAATACCAAGAAAGTGAAAGAGAATATAATGACAGAAACTACAGATTTTAAAAAGATAATAAAAGATGTTATATGTAAATTCATGGCAATGAATCTGAGAGCTTCGATAAAAATGGACAAATTTCTTAGAAGATACGAACTACTAAAACTCACTCAAGAAGAAATAGATGACCTGAATAGCCTTATATTAAAGATATGTATTTGCAACTAAAAACTTTCCTGCATTCTTCATCAAAAAAGGTATATATACAGATGACAAAAAAGAAGAGAAGGTGTCCCACATCATAAGCCATCAGAGAAATGCAAATTAAAACAATGAGATACCACTACATGCATACTAAAATGGTCAAACTCCAGAATACTGACAGCACTAAATGCTGACAAGAATGTGGAGCACAAGAACTCTTACTCATTGCTTGTGGAAATACAAAATGGCATAGTCACTTTGGAAGACAGTTTGGAGGTTTCTTACAAAACTAAAGATACTCTTATCACCCATTTCAGGAGTCACACTTCTTGGTAATTTACCTAAATGAGTTAAAAACTATGTTCACATACACACACACACACACAAAAGACAAACTGTACATGAATATTTTTAGCAGCTTTATTCATAATGGTCAAAGCTTAGAAGCAGATGCAATGTCCTTCAGTAGATGAATGAAAAATAAACGATGGTACATCCAGACAATGAGATATTATTCAACACTAAAAATGATTGAACTATCAAGCTATGAAAAGATATGAAGGAATCATAAATGCATGTTACCGTGAAATAAACCAATCTGAAAAAGCTATATACTATATGATTCCAACCATAGAAAGGATAAAACTGTGGCAACAGTAAAAAGATCAATCAGGAGTTATGAGAGAGGCCCTTAAAGCTAACATTGCAAGAACATTATAAATATGTATACAAAGGGTTGATAATGATACAATAAGGCATCATAGACATGGTTTCCCTCCAATATCCATTCTCCCATTTTTTCTTGGTAACAGAACCCTGATATTAGAGCTACCTCCTTCTAGATTTATTTTATGTGAAAGAGTAATTAATTTCTAACTTTTCTAAAACAAACTGTCATTAGAGGTGTCTATGTACAAGTGAACTGATATGTACAGAAGTACATGCTGTGAAAAATGCACCACCAATATCCCCCTTCAGGACTGAAAATCTTATTCCACCAGCTACTGGAAGTGTTGCCTGAAGAGAGCCTTCAGCTCTCAGCAATCTTTGGTACCTGTCTTCTGCTGAAGAGAGCTGCCTCCTTGCCTCATTCCAGGTCATGCTTCACTTCTACAGTTTACACCCAATGGCCAACTGATAGAGGATGTTAAAGTCTGGCTCTCTCGGTTCAGCTGGGGACAAGTCTGAAGGGCCATCTCAGTTTCAGAGATCCCCAGAGGGCTGGCTCAGATCTCTCTTGAAACTGTGTTACAGTCCAACTTCTCGCTCAGCTTAAACCTACTCCCTGCATTTCCCTTCCACAGTTATTGATCCCCCAAAGTATTCCCTAATTCATTTCCTGCACAACATCTTCCTCAGATATGCATCTCAGGGAATGCACCCTGCAACACAAATATAAAGCTCTTTCATATGCAAAGATTAGTAGGTTAACAAGAATTGAACAGATATCAAATTGAACCAATTTCTTGAGATTTCTGTTATTGTTGTTGTTGTTGTTGTTGAAAATGTAATGAATTTTTGACTGAAATTTCCCTCCTAACACTAATGGAACAATCATATACACTGAGTAAATAACTTATGTTTACTGAACATATATTTACCACCTATTAGACACTAGTCATTTTCAATCAAAGGTGGTATCACCCAAACGGAGACCTTTGAAAATCTGTAGAGGCATTTTTGGTAGTCACCATGATGGTAGGTGGTGCCAGTAATATTTAGTGTTGAGGTCCTGGGATTTTAACTGTCCAGCAATGGTCAATAGAGTCCCCATGGAGAAGGACTTCTCTTTGCCGAAAAGGATATAAAGAGGTGTAAGACATAGTCTTCTCTTCCTGACTTTATGGAGTTTATTTTTCAATCACAGGAAAAGAAAAAACACTAAATATGATTAGTATTTTTATACATACAACAGTATGTAACAGCATCTACTGTGTGATGATTAGTTTTATTTTCAACTTGACTGGATCATGAAATGTCCGAATTTAGCTAAACATTATGTCTGAGTATGTCTGTGAGGGCGTTTCTAGATTAAATTACTAGCTGAGTCAGTAGACTCGGTAAAGTGGTTTGCCCTCCCCAGTGTGAGTGGGCATCACCTAATCTGTTGAGGGCCTGAATAGGACGAAAAGGAAGAGAAAGGAAGAATTCAGCTTTCCCTGCCTGACTGAGCTGAGACATCAATCTTCTCTTGCCCTTGTTTCTCCTGGTTTTCAGGCCTTTAAACTCAAACTGAATCGCCACACTGGCTTTCCCGAGTATTTAGCTTGCAGACTGCAGATTGTGGCACTTCTCAGCCTCCAAATTGCATGCGCCAATTCTTTACAATAAATCTTCCTATATATATCCTATTGGTTCTGTTTCTCTTTGAGAATCCTGACTAATACATACTAATAACCAAACGGTTTATGTAGATGATAAATGCAAAAATGATTCAGAGGGTGAAAATATTACAATGGATTGGGTACACAGGAAGAGCTACAAGATTCTAAAAATTAACAGAAGAGTGAATTTTTAGGGATTTTGTTCAATGAGAATTTTGTGTCTCCTTTGTGACAACTTATACATGTCTGCTGGTAAGTGGTGAAGCCTACATTTAAGCTCAGGGCTGTCTGATTCCAAAGCTCATCTATGTCTTTTCTACTCCATTTTTCTACCTTTGATATTTTACTCTATAAAACTCCCACATTTACTTAACAGTAAACCTCCTCCCCACCCCCACCCTCCAAAAAATGAGAAGTAATTGTTCTTCAGAGCAGATGTTTGTGGCACTTCATGTTTGTGGCACTTCATATTCATGTTTGTTGGCACTTCATATTCATGTTTGTTGGCCACTGCAGAGGATGCCAGAGGCCAGCCTTCCTAGAACACATTGGCAGTAAATATCCAGCTGTCAGCCTAAATGCTCACCAGTTTCTGCTTCCATCATCTCTGTAGCCTCTGTCCCTATAGATATCATGATGCTGGGAGGCTGGCTACTGGATATGTCCTTTCACAGCAAGAAATCAAAGTCACTATGGTACTTCTGGACTCCAGCTTCCCACACTGCTATCCACCTGAATTCAAGGAGGGGAAAAAGTTTTTAGAATAACAGGAAAAGACCAAAGATGTCTTCAATTGGGAGTATAGCACGCCACCATTGCCATGTGTTTCGGTTAACAGAGGTTATTTCCTCTTGAGCTATGATGCTGAAGGTCCATTGACACCAGGAAAGCAGTCACAATTTGGTTAAGCTCCTGCATAAACAGGCCTCTGCCATGGATGTGGTTTGCTCAAGTTGGAAATTTTGGCATAAATAAAACAAAAACAGAACTGTATATAAAAATAGCTAATCAAGTATGACTGACTAAACTATACTAAGTCTGTTGACCAGGATTTAAAAGTGGAGACAAATATTTGGTCTTTTATTCATTCCTTCTTACTAAATTCTTATGATTCTAAATCATTTTGTCCTGATCCTCTTTTCTTCTTATGGTCCAAGGACAAATCCTCAACCCTTTGTTCTCATTCACTTAACTCCATTCTCAGAATTTCGTGTGTTCATCATGCAACTCTGTGGAATTTGGAGAGTAAAGACCCAGATTCGATGGAACCACAGAGATAAACCAGACCCTGATCTTTCTCTCCCTTAGCTGGCAGCAGATTTGCTGGGATAAAGACATTGCCTCCTCGTATACCTCTGTCTTAGCCTTTTCTTAGTTTTCCTTTAGATGACAAAAACTAAAGAGCTAAAAACCACACTGAGCCCTCCAAAACAGCTGTATGGAATATATTATGTTATCTTCCTTCTTCAAAATTCCTGACAGTATGTCACTTAGGGAAGAATCAAATGCCTTCTCCTGATTTAAGTTTCTAGCTGTCATTAGAGGTTATTGGTCATGTAAATACTATATTTTCCTTTGCTGCCAAATAGTTATTTAGTATATTGACCTAAATCCTAAATCTGCTAGCATATATAAGCATTAAGTAAGATTTCTGCAGATTCCCTGAATTCATTTTCTCCACCACCATCCACCCACATGTGCTGCAAGGTTACAGAATGTCTAGTCCTTTAGCAGTTTCCACACAAACATCATTCACACCCAAGCATTTAGTGACTCCAGAAACAACAGGTAAGGCCAGATCGTGAACCGGTCATCTTCTATTATTTCATAGGCCATTCCTTAACACCCTCATCACCCATTCTTCCTATCTCTTCTTCCCTGGAGCATTAGGCACACTCTTCTTCTGTTATCTGAAGAATAGTTCTCCTTTATTCAAATCCTGGAAGCTCATCTGCTTTTAGGGAGTGGCTTTAACCAAGCATCTTCCCAACAGTGACACATCTCACTCTTGAAGGAAATCTATACCAGCTGCTAGGAAAATAAAGACCCTCCAACTTACTGTGAAAAGTGGAGAGGTTTCATAATAGGAATGTCTGGGTATCTCTGTGCGTAACAGAGCCATAAGTCTCTTTTGTATAAGACTGGATTACACAGATATAGGGTGTGTCTCTTCCACTGGTTTGTCGCAGCATCTGTAGCTCCCAACATTACATTCAATATACAAGTATACCTTTAGGAGTATTTAAATATGTTATTGGGAAAGACCAGTTCGTATAGACATTAGTGCAGATTATCTTAGCTGCCCCTTTGAAAAGAGGGGTTGAGAGGCTAAAAAAGGGCACAAGAGACAGCGTCAATGATGGAAAAGCCAGAAGAGAGTAATATAAAATTATTTGAAAAGTGAACTCTTCACAGAAAGGATAAGTAATGATGGGCAGCTCAGTAACAGATGACTATTATTAGCAAAAGCTCTTTAGGTCACGAGAGATAGGCACCTGACTCAAACTAGTTGAAGAGGAGAAATAAAAAAAGAAATGTATTGGCTCACTTATCTGGGAGGGATACTGAGAAAATTCACATGACTGAAAAATGATCTCCGGGAACCTGTCCTCAGGAGAGAGGGACTCCCAGACACCAAGAGTTTTT
>NW_006494614.1:37594397-37603917 GCF_000325575.1 Pteropus alecto | reverse complement strand
CCCCCATCACCCATCCCTGCTTGTTTCTCTTCATTTAATCCCACAGACAGGCTCATTCCACATAATAAAGAAGATGGCTTAGGGGATTCCTAGCCTCAGGCCCATACACAAAGAGGACTTCCCTTCCATGCCTCTTTTATGAATTTCAAACAAACCTCTGATTAGTCCTGCTTGGTCACATGACCATCACTGCATACGGGATGGGGAGGAAGCTCCACCAAGGTAACAAGGAAAAAATGAAACTATTGCCCAAGAAAAGGAGTGACCTAACAGAGAATAACCGAACAGAGAATAAGAAAGTACAATAAGTAGATAAAGCAATCAATAGCTATTACCAACCTCTCAAGGGGCCATAGATGGCCTGACAGCATAAGGCACCCAAGAAGAGGGTGTGCAGAAATAAAGTGATGTAAGGAGGGATGAGCCAAAATCTTTGTAGAAGTCACAGCCCTTCTCGGTCAGATGACAGTAGCAGAAAATCTGAAAAGCTGACTCAGCTACGTTTGTGTTGCCACTCGGAGTGTTCATGGAGTAGTTAGCCAATAAAATCCTGAGCAGTCGAAGCTGGGGAGGAAATCTTTTAGTGGGAAATAAATATTGAATAGAGCCTGGAGACTCAGCCTGGAAACCACTCTTTTCCAATCCAAAAGATCCAGGGACATTTCCAGCTCTCTCCACTGCTGCTGTGAGGTCAGGGACATCTTTAGTTCAGTGGAAGGATGAGCACATATAAAGGATGCCTTTTCCCAGATGCATAGCTGCCTCCTGCAGTTTGCAGAGCAAAAGGTGTGGCAGAAGGAACAACCTAACATCTCAGCAGTTCCTCAGTCTTTGCAGTAGCTACAGCTTAGAACTAAGGTTAGTTCAGAGACTCCACTTTATCTTACTTTTGACTAATCCAGGTGGTGAGGTTTAGGCTTAACCCCAGATAATACTGAAAATTTCTAATAACAGAAAGGCAAATGATATAGGGCAGTGACAGCATAAGACACGAAAGACAGAATAAACAAATTATATAACCTGGAAGAGAACTGTCACTTAGACTAGTTGGCTGTGGTAACTTGGTTCACTGTGTCTTCTTTCAACTGCCTCAGGGATGTTTTTGAAAATCAATAAAACGATTATTTTAATCATACCATAGGGGGATAGCTTTCTTTCTTTTTACTTTTTCATAACTCTTCTCAAGACCTAAATCATCCCAAGACAAACGTGCAAGAAAATGCACTGGCTCCAAGAATCGTGTGGAAAGTCTCTAGAAACTCGTTGGTATGGAAAGGATGAATATTGAATGCAATGAAAGCAACCACTTTGGTGTAGTCCCAGGAGATTTAAATGCATAAACATAAGCCTCAATGTTTAGGAACCACAATATCGAAAGTAAATATGATCTGTAAAACAGTAACTTGAAGAAATATAAAAAGAAATAAGAAAATAAAAGCAATTACTTTTAGCAAAATGTTTCTCATTCAATGAGAAGAACAAGGAGATAAAAAATAGATTGAGTGTTTAAGAGCCCTTCATAACAATTTAAATACATTGTTCTAAATTTCTGACATTTCTGAATTTTCACCACAGTAGGTCTGTGCTTACACAATTCATGTTGAGTGTATGCCATTTGAATTAAAATACACACACACACATATTTTCAAGCCAGGTATTTTTTAAATCTCTTTTTGAGAGGACTTATTAAATATAAAACAACATTAACTATTGGGTTACTTTACTCGAGCAATGGAAACCATGCAAAATGCTTACTTGTCTGGTGCAGACTTATTTTTGAAGTCATACCCTCAACTTTGGATGCAATGAATGGCAACAGTGCAGTTCTTGTATGTAAAATTTCAAATGCAGTATAGGTGAGAGAATAAAATGAGCTTACTGCCTTTGACAGTAACATCAGAAACTGAAAAACCTAGTAACAATTTCACTTTTAAAACATAGATATGGTATATCTGATTAGATCATTGCCATGCTTTTCAGTTTGGGAGAGGAGTTAGCAGAGTAGGAATCTGAATGCAGGAAAATGAATATCCAAGGAAGCTAAGAAGATCACACTAACTTTTGGTTCTAAATATGTGCAGGTCAGATGAGGTTTTCTTCCTTCTTCTCTCCCTCCCTGCCTTCTTTCCTTTCACTTCGTAAATTCCTTGTTCCTAAAGTTCAGGCAAGCTTTTAATATTTTCATGTGAAGTACCAAAAAGTATCCCATTTTTGAAATCTAGAGAAATTAATCAATTTGAAGGAAGAATAGAATTCAATTTACTTCAAATCCATCTGGAAAATGAGCAATGTCCTACAAAGCTATATACACTGTCATTGTTTTATTAGAAAAATAAGGTGTGATAACTTAACAGCCTTTTATTAAGACGTGAGTGTATCCATTTTAAAAATATTATCCTAATATCTTCAAGAAACCATTAAGAATAAGAAATAAGGCTTGCTTGGATGGATTGTCAATAATACGAAAGTCACATTCATTTTTCACCTCTGGGATAGGTCTGTGTGACACATTAGGAGGGTATATTTTTTCTTGCCCCTTAATTGTAGAGTTGCAAGGTCAGAAGTGGTTTGTAAAGGATATAATCCTTAAGAATCAGTGCAGAAAAACACGAAGCTGAAGGGTCAGCAGGGCCAGACACTTTCTGGGATACTCCACAGTCAAATTGTTCTCCTGTGATTCCCCTAGCTCTGAAAGTCAATTTTATTAACCCAGTTTCAATCTAATTACTTCTTTAATTGTTCAGATTGACTCTTAACTTTCATTTATTTCTAAAATTACTTCTTTTTTTAAGAGTGCTTTAAAAGCTCAATGTCTTTCAAAGATCTGTATGAACACCAAAACATCTCTATTTCTATTTTGCAAATCTGGTAATAATCAGTCTTGGGAAATGGCCCCAATCTTATAACTATCGATATGGCCAGCATAAGCACAGCACAAGTGCTTGACCAGGTGCTCTATATAACCTGAAAGACCACAGGACAGCAAGTCCGCCTGTGCCTTGAAGTTATGGTCATACTTTGCAATTCAAAAGTAAACTTAGTATCTTTAGTATGTACTTCTATTGATTCGATTTTTAATTACAACTGTACGCTCATTTTAACAAGTAAAAGTATACTAAAATATGCTATAAAAGTACAGTAAAAGTGAATAATCTCTCCCTCTCCACCCCACTCCATTTTCACTCCACCGCAAACATTCCCACTCCTACTTTCACATCAACACTTTGAGTGTTAATCAAACCAACAACTCTTGAGTACCTGCAAGTGTGATTTGGTGCAGGCTGGAACTCAGGGCCGAAGGGGAGCAATTACAGGATTACAGGAGCCCCATCTCTCCTCTGTGGACTGGGTGCAACCAGACACCATGGGGGCTGTGCTCCAGAAAAAGGATCTCACCTATCTGAGACTCTTCCTTTTTACAGGGCAGGTATTGGGATGCACTTGCAAATAGAAGAAAAATGGCCTTGAGCTTGGGCACAGCAGGGTGAGAGTGAGTGCCAACTGTTCAAAGGATTCTAGGATCATTGCTAGCTAGCACCTGATAGCCTTGTGAGAAATTAAGTTGGAAGGCAGTCTCACCACCCCACTTCCAGGGGAGGAGTCGTCCCTGGACCAGCCAGCTTATTGTTAGCAACACAAAGTGAGACTCAGTGGCCAAAGAGACAAGCATTCTGCTTGTCTCTCTAGAGTAACTCATATTAAAAGCTTTCTTTATGTTTATTCATTTATGTATATCTATATTTCTATGTAGATCTAGATATATATATATACACATATCTATGTGTGTGTGTATGTATACACACATCCTTAATGTACATCTAATATCTGTATATGACACACAGAACACAAATATGAAGGGTTTGTTTTTTATATTATCCAAGCAAATAAAGAAATGGGATTGTACTAGACACATTATTCTGCAACATGTTTTTTCATTTAATGCATCATGACTTTCCCTGACTGAAGTTAAGAAAATTGAGGACCAGAGAGGGAAAACGAGTAGTCTGTAACTGGGAACCATTTAGTGACTGAGCAGAATTTAAATCTTTCTGCCTTTGTCCACTACACTACCTGGCCTTGATACTACCCTCACAGCAGCACAGACCTTGCCTGAGATGCATGTTGTAGATGCAAGACTCTTTGCTGGTGCAAGGCTTTACAACTTCTGCTTCTCTGTGGAAGTGCAATCTTATTACAGATCCTGCAGAGCTGAAGCATCTGACAAGGTGAGTCTTCCCTTTTGTTCTTATCTGACAATGGGAAGGCAAGTCTCAGAGATGGTCTCTGGGCCTGAAAGCGTCAGATACACCAGAGGCAGAGTAAATAAAGGATACAGAGAGACTGACTCTAAAAGTTCTGTCCTCTCTAATCCTTGTCACAAAGTCTATTTGTTTATATATATATCTTGTAGTGGAAGATGGAAGCTTTTTTTATGAATCTCAAGGATGACTACAATAAATTTGTCTATTTTTGGCACAATGTTATTTCTCAGCTTAGGGGAGTTTTTTTCTAGGTGTCTTTATCTTGTTTCTGTATAATTTAGACAAAAAAATTCAGGGTACAATTGTCAGGTTTTTACATTGTATTCCTCAGGATTGTTTAAGAATAGAGAATGTATAGACAATAAACACACTCCTGGTGCATGGTTTTAAATGGATAAATGATATTAACATATATACAAGCTTTTCTAAGTAAACTGTCAAACATGATATTGTAACCATTGAGAAACAACTATCAATAACAAGTCTCCCTGCTTCTTCTCTTACCTCCTCTCAATATGTTCTCAACAAAGTAGAGTGATGCTGTTAAAACAGAAGACAAAGCCACGCATTGACTCCCACCTATACTACAGTGGTGATAATACTAAATGCTCTGAAGAAAAATAAAACAGAACAGGGGACTAGAGAGTGACTGGGAGATGCCATTTCAGATAGAGGAGTCAGAGAAGGACTTTCTGAATAGATAACATTGGAATAGAGTATGAACCAAATCAGGGAATGAGATGTGAATATATTAGGGGCAGAAGGAAAGGTAAGATTCTAATACACAGCAGATAAATACCACAATCTCAATGGCTTAGTCATAGAAATGTACTTCTACATAAATGAGCACTAATTACTTTCATTTCCTAGACAATTAGCCACACCACTTTATTCTTTATGTCTGCTCACCAAAAATTTTACTAAATGAAAAATTCCTATATAACAGATACCATTGACTCTCTTCTCCCTCAGACTAAATGCCAAAGTTTTTCCATGGCCTAAAAGTTCTCCCATATTGTTCTGCCTCCATCCTGCTCATCCCCTTCCCCAATTCCATTTCTGACCCTATTTCCTACTACCCTCCCTCTCCCTCACTCAACTCAGTCACTCTGGCCTCCTCAGCATCCTTGGAATACTCTAGTTACACTCCAGCTTCAGAACATTGCACTTGCATTTTCCTTTATCCAGAATGTTCTTCCTCACACAGATTTTATGACTCACTGCCTCACCAATTTCTGGTCTTGAGTGTCATCCGGTGTGAGATGAAGAGGCAATTCTTCCCTGCCGCCAGGATAATCAAGAGTTTTGTCCGGACCTTTGAACACACACCAAGATAGTGAACCAGACGCAAAGTACAGACTATGGCGCTGAAACGGATTAATAAGGAACTTAACGATTTGGCCCGTGACCCTCCAGCACAATGTTCTGCAGGTCCAGTTGGGGATGATATGTTTCATTGGCAAGTCACAATTATGGGACCTAATGACAGCCCCTATCGAGGCGGTGTATTCTTTTTGACAATTCATTTTCCTACAGACTACCCCTTCAAACCACCTAAGGTTGCATTTACAACAAGAATTTATCATCCAAATATTAATAGTAATGGCAGCATTTGTCTCAATAGTCTAAGATCACAGTGCTCTCCTGCTTTAACTATTTCTAAAGTTCTTTTATCCATTTGTTCACTGCTATGTGATCCAAACCCAGATGAGCCCCTAGTGCCAGAGATTGCAGACAGAGATAAGTACAACAGAATATCTCAGGAATGGACTCAGAATAGATGCTACTTTAAAGTCAGAATAACCTGCATATAAACTTTAAATTACTGTTAAAAAAAACAAGTGCTCAGAAGTCCTTTCCTGGCTAACTTTCTAAAATTGCAGCTCCACCCTCCACACAAATTCTTTATCCCTCTTCCATGTCTTATTTCCCCCCAAAGGGCTTAACACTATCTCAGCACACTATCTATAGTCTTATCTAATTTTCTTGTCTCTCCATGAGGTTAAGAAGTCGGTGAGGGGGAGTTACATTTTGTTTTGTTTTGTTTTGTTTTGGGTTTCTTTGGGAGGTTTTATTGGTGGTGGTGTTTGCTGCTGTTGTTTTTCTCTCTCGTTGCTGTATCACCAGCACCTAGGACACTGCCAAGCAGCATGGTAGGTATTCAATAAATACTGGCTGAATGAATAAATGAATGATTGGGGTTTTTTTCTTACAATACTTAGCATTTCAGAGTATAGAGACTTGTAGCCACTTTTTCCAACCAAAAGCATTCTAAGTGACATAACGGTTAACCCCAGGCTTAGTCCAATGCATTTCCTATATCAGGGATTTCCAGGATCCAAGAAGGTTGGGATGTTAAGCCAGCCAAATATTCTAAGGGGACCCAAGGTAAGAATAGACAAAGCCTTTGTACTGGCTGGTGCGCAGGTAAAAGGATAGGTAACACTCATTAGAAAGAAATCACCTCTAATTCCTCAGTGGAGACTTATTGGAAGATAGACTGGCCACTGTTGTGTTGGCTTCCAACAGAGCTGGTCTTCAAGCCTCCCATGCAAGAATTTCCATGATAGGGGGTTCATATCTACTCTTTTCCATTCTTCTCCATACAGCCAGCATCCTCTCAGCTCTGCTCCCTTCACGGAACTTGCTGCCCCTTCAGTGGAAGGGTGGATAGGACCTTTTGTCTTCATTGATTCCAGGTCAGATCCTGGTGACCCCTATGGCTTTACCACAACCAGGTGTGAATTTGGCCCCATCCAGCCACTGAGAGAATCCTTTGAAAATCTTCAACCATTTGTTATCATATTGTGGCATATCTAACACCCTTTGGTTTTCAATAAAAGCTGCCTCGTGAGTTAATGCTCTATTATTTATGTCTCTGGTTGACATAGAGCCTTTAATCCAGAGTTCTCTGCAAAACTATGGGCATTATACCTTGTTGGTAATTAGATTATGCCCAAGGGACCCGTAGACTAAAGTAAATCTGTCTCAAATGTCATGTTTCAGAATCCTAAGTATAAAAATCCATAATTGGCTCCCTCTTTAAGAACAGAGAGAATGATGGCTTGTCTGTCCCAAGAAGAATATGCTAGAGGAACACAAACAAAGAATTGTTGCTGTAGGGCAATGAGATTTTTAATGACCTGGGAAAACCTCATAGTATGGAGCACTGGAGTAAAGTCTGTGAATATAAAAAAGCCAGGCTGGGAGGAGGCTAATCAATGCTCATACAAATGCTCTCAGGAAAGCACTCTGAAACTGATGTTGGCTCCTTCAGGACGCTGGGGAAGTTTGAAAATAATTACCTGTGACACTTAGCCTTTCCTTGGGACACAATTTTAAACAACTGACCTTATTTCTGAGCTGACTGGATGCCCAAATTGAATTTCTGCTCAGTTGGAACCAAATTCATTCCTAGCCATCTCTCAAGTGAGTTGGCAATACTTGCTTTAAATTCTTTGACCTACTTGTGCAGAAATAATTTGGGGTCATATTGAAGTCTTTCCCCTTTAGGCTGGGCAGTGGTGAGGGAAGCACTATGTGGCATTCAGGTCCATGTTGACCTCTCTGCCTGTGTGCCTGCTTTGTTTTCCACTTCTTTTGAAGGCCTGTTCACTTAATATAGTGAACAAGTCTACATTAAGATTCAACTCAATTTCACAAGTATTTGTTGCATAATCACCATAGGTTGGGTTCTCTTTACATGCTGGAGCGGTGGGTCTGGAGGAGAAGAAATAATACAATTTAAAGAGAGAGCATAATGGAGGAAATAATCCGGGCTTTGGAGTCAGACTCTTATTTTCTAACCCTGGCTCCCTTCAGACCAGCAGGGAGAATTTTGGCAAATTATATACGCACGATGAGCCTCTGTCCCCTCAACTGTAAAATTGGGGTCATAATCCCAAATTTGAGAAAATTCTATTTGTAAACACATTAAAAATCATACATATTTCTATAATAGCGTAAAATATAAGAGTAAAAAGGAACACATTACAATTCATGCCTAGAGATTTTCTTCCTATCATCTATCATCCAAGCTTCAGTGCTTACATAATTAGAAAATGCAGGGTGTTTTGTTCGCTCTGTGGTGAGTGTGCCTAATTTAAATTCCACTGCATTCCAGTCCAGATCACATGAGATCAACATATAAATTAAAAGCTGTTTGAATCTCTGAGATGGGATGTAACTTTTGACTTTTCTACTTGAAGGGACAATATCATTGCTACTCTACTAAATAACCAAAAAAAAAAAAATCTCTTTTTTTCCCCCATCCCTTGTGGACTGTAAAATCAAAAAGACAGAGAAAATTATACCCAAAGTCTGACGAAGGAATAGTCTGATTTATTAATAAAATTGCTCCCAGTAGTTAAAATAATGTATATATGTACATGTAATAGTAATACATATATAATAATGTATACGTATATATAAGTAATAATATATGTGTGTATGCAATAGTATAATCCTATAGCAACCGTCATCAATAGCCAATTTATTTAACCTCTAGAATATAACGTTTTCTATATGTGAGATCTTTTAAGGTCAGTGACCCTCTAAATATAAAAACAGAACATGTGAAACCCCACCTATGGTTGTTCAGAGCTCCAGGAAACAGCTGACATGCGAGTGAAACTAAGATATTTAAGGCATCAACTGTCCCTGCACAAGTGAGCATTCCTGGTTTTCTGACTTGAAGATGTAGATATTTTCAACCTTTTAATTCTAGGCTGTCTTATTCCTGTCTCCTACGGTGGGGCACACACCCTATGAATAAGGCCTGTTTCATCCAAGAAAAACAGCCTTTGACAGGCCACTTCCTTTTATCTCACCTGATGCAAACCAGTTGGCCTATCTTTGCCCAACGTCAACACATTGAAATGCGCACAAACGGTCGGTCACTTTACTCCCAAAATGTCTGTTAAAAATTCATTCTATCTTAATTCCATAATACCAGTCTCTATTTTGAAACCAGTTTCCGGCTGATAAAAAAATGCTGAGTCAAACAGCTGTATAATCAAATTCTTTCCATATCCTGTTAACATAGCTTGATGATTTTAATTAATGAACATTTTTAACTATTTATGTAGACAGTTTTTTCTCCCTTACTTATGATGCCAAGATTTCAGGTAGAAATTTACCCTTCCAGGCAGGTTTGGCAGCCCATACATTTTTTTTCCTTTCCAAGGTGAGCTTATATTGGCTATGATTTCATAGAATCATTAATACAGTGTTTCCTTTTTAAAGAAGTAGATTAATTG